>NW_027510464.1:309722-619445 GCF_048772815.1 Callospermophilus lateralis | reverse complement strand
TAATCCTACCGACTCTCCCTCTTTGAATGGTTGTTCTCCTCAACATTCAATCATCCAAGGTATCAGATCTTATGCCATTGTGTATAGATTTATCTGAGACATCTGTGCAGAACATAATTAAAAGCTAAGTATCCCAATCAAGGACCCAATGCCCTTCTGGGCTTCAAATGTTACCGAGATTTCTGTTTTCATTCATATATTTCACCTATATAATCTTATAAATATTGCAGGTTCCCAATACCATTATTCATCCAGCAGAATGATCCTAACCCAAATCAAACATGTTATTAATTGTAACCAAACACTGTTCCCTCAATCTAACTTTACAGAAGAGCAGGGACAGAGTTGGTCTTACAATACAGGAATGTAGGAGATCTTCAACTTCCGGAGAACTTCAAAGGTCCATGCAGAAATGATCCCTAAAGAAGATGTAGGCAGCTATGATGGACCTGAGAGTGCGAAAGTCATCTTTCATGACAAAAAAAAACAAACAGGTCAGGATGAAGGGGTGTGTCTGAAGCAGTCTCTCTCTTGTTAATGTAGAGAAGATGGACCAAACCAGGCTTGTGTGGAGAGCTGTTCCCGGGTGCCTATGGTTGATATTCCATTCTAACTTGTGAAAGTGTCATAGGAAGTAGGGGCAGGATCCATCTCATGGATCCTTGGAAGCAACTGTTAGGACAAAGTGGTTGCCAAGGCAGTGACCTCATTCAGTTCTAGACGAAGTGACCCATGTCACTTTCTTGTTGATGGAACACTCTGAACTTGGAATCCAGGAAGCCAGGCACCCTGAAGCAGTCCCAGTCTAAGTCCCAGTGGTCTCAAATTTTTGGATTTAAGAAGGATAGAGTAAGTCTTTCTTGGCAACTACTAAATTGAAGATGGACAAATGCCAGGAAAGCTCTGAATAGGGGCTTTACCTGAGAAAACAGGCAGTGGCTCACCGCTGGCTCCTGATAACTTCACAGTTTTGGCCAAGAAGACCAGATCTGACATAGGACAGCCCATTTCGGGGAAACATAGTATGGCCCACCAGTCAGAGGATGCTCCGGATAGTCACAGACCTATTTGGGGAAAGAAGGTGCCTTTGTGGGTGTGTGTGTGTGTGTTTGTGTGTTTGTGATTTTTGTCTCAAGTTTTGAGAAAATGTAGGAAAGTCGGTTTGTTTGGTTTGGAGTGGACTGTTTCTAGTAAGTCCTTTGAGAAGGTGAGTGTTTCTATGTCTGGGTATCCCACTGTATTTGTGGTTGTAGACAATAGAAAAGAGAATGCATCAATAGATGTGTCCTGTCTAGTAGAATTCTTCGCAGAATTCATCCTGTCCAATTTATGAATGGACTGCAGGTTACCTTATGGATGGGCAACACCTATTACCTTCCTACATTCCTGATATCTTCCTGAATCTGGTCACTCTCCCATAGGCTCATGGTTTTGTGTTCAAGATATGTATCTCCTCCACAATCTGGGACATGGCCATGTACTGGATAGCTGAAGAGAATGGTGAATATCTCAGAAAACTCAGATATCAGTGTGACCAGGAAAGTCTCAGTGGAGAAAATCTGCTTTGGTATTTTGCTTACCTATTGTTCTGTTGCCCTGAATGAAAGGAAGGACTTTGCCTAAAGCCACACATTTCCAAAGCCTGAAAAATACAGATTTCAAATGGAAATAAATGGGCATCACCTGTGGCTCCTGGCTTAATTGCTTTGCAAAGGGATATGTCTGAATCAGCCTCTTAGTGCAGTGTGAGATTATCGCTTAGATTCTCAGCACCTGATGGATCTAAAGAAAGATCCCATGTGTGCATCCAAATCCAAAATGGCCAAAAGAGAAGTCATTGTGATGAAGTCTCTTGCCTTCCTCTGTAAGGTTCCTGATCTCCATCAAGTGATAACAGGGATCTTTGGGTCAACTGAGTTCTTCAAGCCATGCAGAGGCTAGCCCATAGGTGCTTGGGTTTTCTCATGACTGCAAATCACATAAAGAAACTATACCCGACAGTCTGTATGCCTCAAATTGGAAAAGCAGAACAGTATTAATGGCAGACCTCTTTGATCAGTCCTGGTTCACAGGAACGTTGTCCAGGAAACACTGACTTTAGACAAATGAAGGGCAAGGGAACTTATTTTGACTTTGTCTTGGGCTGTGTGCCTCATAAAAACTTCCAGCCAAGGTTATGATGAGTGTCTATATGGAAGAAAATGAGGGCCATGTGGGAGTGTTTTGGTTTTAATTCTGGTCATTGGTGTGGCGGGTGGAAGAGATGACTGGGTCAACTGGGCTTGAACTCTGGTGTGTTTCCACTTAGAGACTGAGATCTGAAACTGATCTCAGAGAAGAATTGCCATGAATTGTGTTGGGATTTTAGGAGGCCACACATGAGAGTCGCCCTTGGAACCTGAGATCTAGGACCAGGGTGGCTTTCCACAAAGAACTGGGAATCTCAGCCTGGATATCACATGATTTTATTCTGAAAGACTTGGCAGCCATAGTTGAGAGTCAAAAGACATAGGACCTCACATTGTAGATCTCAATGGTCCTGGCTTCAAGTGACCTTTTGTCCACTCTTTGGAAAGCCTTGCCTGGGAGAGTTCTCTAGAATTTTCTTTGAAATGAACTTTCTCAACATTTAATGGTTCCTGAATAATTGTGCATCCAAAGTCCTCCTTGAAAAATGGCTAGATAAATACCACGAAATTTTTGAATTTTCCATGACCAGGTGGAACTGCAGAAACTTTCGATGTCCTGTTGCTTACCATGAGTGTACCAGACAGTGCCTTGATTGACTGGGTTTCATTAAAATGGTGTAGAACAAGAGAAGCCAGTAATTTGGAGCCTGCTGAGTAGGGGGGCTAGAGCAGTGGTGGGCAGGTGTGTGATAAAACATCATGTTGGGGCCATGTGAATCTGCCATTGGCTTCCAAATGGCTTGTAACTGACAGAGTGCAGACATCAGACCCTTATATGTAAAGGCATCTTGTTAAATGGAGAGTTTTCAGGGCAATATTCAGAATCAGGTTGCTATGGTTATTGGTGCAAGCTATGTGGGATAGAAGCCTGGTTGGTGCATTCTCCTGCAGACCCTGACCCACCACACGTGACAGAACTCCCTCCAGCACTGTATCCCAGATGAACTTTTTGTGTTTTGTGAAGCAAATACCAAATTCCCAGTGCAGAAGCAAGAAATACCACGAAAAGTGGAGGATGACCAAATGTCTTCGCAGTCCCCACCGGGAGACACTTAGCTTCCAATGGACACAGTTTAGCTACAAAGAGAGAATTGAGCACTGCTGCCTCATGTTCATTGAAATATAAGAAACCATGTCTTTCGGTCACATAGATGCAGACCCAGCTTTGATGGTCTCACTACAAAGTAAGCTAAAGCTCATGACAACAACATATATTTCAAGTGCCCAACCTCAGAAGCCGTTTCCCAAGAATTCTTAGGCCAGCAGAGTTCCTTGTTTGTGGAGTGTTTACCCTGTCCTTTACTTTTGGAAACTCCTCTACCACCTCCAAGGTTGTGAACTCCCGAGCATATTCCATTCCATATTTGTATTCATAGATTTTCACACTTTTCTACTCTAATTGTGTTTTACTTGGGGCGTAGGTAATGTCAAGGCATTGTTCTGGATGTGAGTGGGAAGATTTTTGTGTAGCACATATTTACATACACATTGGATTCATTTTTCAATTTCCATTTGAAATACTGAATCCCTGACACTATAACCCATACCCTACTAGTCTCTAATAATCCTAATATGATGGTGAAAAATAAGCCAAAAAGAGAAGAAACACAAGCAGTTCAAAGGACGCATGGTGTATAGTTGGAATTGCCTTTTGCATTATATAATGTAGGAGTTATAAGTCTAGTCAATTTTTTGTTGAAATAGTTCTACATGTGTTTTTAAAATTAGCAAATATGTGAATCCCTATCTCCCTTTCTCTGTAGCCTATTCAGCACATGTATGTTTATATGCACATATAGAATTCTACCTGATATCACTCGTATACACTTGTGAGGTGGCTGAATTGGTAGATGCAAATTGAGAGAAGAGATCACTCCTCCTAAACGCTGTTGGAACTGAAAATTCAACCTATGGGTGAGCTTCCTAGTTGAAAAACATTATACATGAATCCATGTTCAGTAAAATGAATATTTTTCGATCTGTGGATTATATACATTTCATGATGAATTTCTATTGGCATATATATTGCTACTTTTTTTTTCTTTTATTGGTTGCTCAAAACATTACAAAGCTCTTGACATATCATATTTCATACATTAGATTCAAGTGGGTTATGAACTCCCATTTTTACTCCAAATACAGATTGCAGAATCACATTAGTTACACATCCATATTTTTACATAATGCCCTATTAGTTACTGTTGTATTCTGCTACCTTTCCTATACTCTACTATCCCCACTCCCCTATCTTCCCATCTTCTCTCTCTACCATACCTACTCTAAATCATTTCTCTCCTTGTTTATTTTCCCACAACCTCTTATATGTAATTTTGTGTAACAATAAGTGTCTCTCTCCATTACCATGCAATTTCCCTCTTCTCTCCCTTTCCCTCCCACCTCATGTTTCTGCTTAATGTTAATCTTTTCTTCATGCTCTTCCTCCCTGTTCTGTTCTTAGGTGCTCTCATTATATCAAACAAGACATTTGGCATTTGTTTTTTAGGGATTGGCTAGCTTCACTAACCTAATCTGCTCAGTGCCATGCATTTCCCTGCAAATTCCAAGATTTGGTCATTTTTTAGTGCTGCGTAATTCTCCATAGTATATAAAAGTCACATTTTTTTATCCATTCATCTATTGAAGGGCATCTGGGTTGGTTCCACAGTGTAGCAATTGTGAATTGTGCTGCTATGAAAATCGATGTGGCAGTATCCCTATAGTACGCTCTTTTAAGGTCTTCAGGGAATAGTCCGAGAAGGGCAATAGCTGGATCAAATGGTGCTTCCATTCCCAGATTTCCCAGGAATCTCCATACTGCTTTCCAAATTGGCCGCACCAGTTTTCAGTCCCACCAGCAATGTACAAGAGTACCCTTTTCCCCACATCCTCGCCAGCACTTGTTGTTGTTTGACTTCATTATGGCTGCCAATCTCACTGGATTGAGATGGTATTTTAGGGTGGTTTTTATTTGCATTTCTCTTACTGCTAGAAATGGAGAGCATTTTTTCATGTACTTGTTAATTGATTCTATGTCCTCCTCTGAGAAGTTTCTGTTCAGGTCCTTGGCCCATTGGGTTATTGGTTATCTTATTGTCTAATTTTCTGAGTTCTTTGTATACTTTGTATACTCTGGATATTAGGGCTCCATGTGAAGGGTGAGGACTAAAAATTTGTTCCCATGATGTAGGCTCCATATTTACCTCTCTTATTGTTTCTCTCTTTAAGAAAAAAAATCAGTTTAAGTAAGTCCCATTTGTTGATTCTTATTATTAACTCTTATTCTATGGGTGTCCTATTAAGGAATTTGGAGCCTGACCACACAATATGTAGATAGGAGCCAACTTTTTATTCTATCAGACGCAGAGACTCTGATTTGAATCTAGCTCCTTGATCCACATTGAGTTAACTTTTGTGCATGGCGAGAGGAGGGGATTCAGTTTCATTTTGTTGCATATGGATTTCCAGTTTACCCAACTCTATTTGATGAAGATGCTATCCTTCCTCCATTGCAGGCCATTAGCTCCTTTATCAAATATAAGACAGTTGTAGATTTTTGGATTAGTCTCTGTGTCCTCCATTCTGTACCATTGGTCCACCCGCCTGTTTTGGTACCAGTACCATGCTGTTTTTGTTATGAATGCTCTGTAATATAGTTTGAAATCTGGTATCACTATACTGCCTGATTCACACTTCCTGCTTAGAATTGCTTTTGCTATTCTGGGTCTTTTATTTTTCCATTTGAATTTCATGATTGCTTTATCTATTTCTACAAAAAAAAATCCTTTGGGATTTTGATTGGCATTGTATTAAACCTATAGAGAACTTTTGGTAATATAGCAATTTTGATGATGTTAGTTCTGCCTATCCATGAACAGGGTATATTTTTCCATCTTCTAAGATCTTATTCTATTTCTCTTTTTAGGGTTCTGTAGTTTGCATTATATAAATCTTTCACCTCTTTTGTTAGGTTGATTCCCAAGTATTTAATTATTTGAGGAAATTGGGAATGCAGTGTTTTGACTCATTTTTGTTTCAGAAGTTTTGTCGCTGATATACAGAAATGCCTTTGATTTATTCATGTTGATTTTGTATCCTGCCACATTGCTGCATTCATTTATGAGTTCTAGTAGTTTTTTCTGTAGACCCTTTTGGGTCTTCTATGTATAGAATCATGTCATGTACAAATAGTGATAATTTAAGTTCTCCTTTTCCTATTTTTATGCCTTTAATGTCTTTCATCTCTCTAATTGCTCTGGCCAGTTTTTCGAGAACTATATTGAATAGAAGTGGTGATAGAGGACATCCCTGTCTTGTTCCAGATTTTAGAGGGAATGCCTTCAATTTTTCTCCATTCAGAATGATGCTAGCCTGAGGATTAACATAGATAGCTTTTACAATGTCGAGGTAAGTTCCTGTTATCCCTAGTTTTTAAAATGTTTTGAACATAAAGAAATGCTCTACTTTGTTGAATGGTTTTTCTGCGTCTATCGAGATGATCATATGGTTCTTATCTTTAAGTCTATTGATGTTGTGAATAACATTTATTGATTTCCATATATTGAACCCTCCTTGCATCCCAGGGATGAATCCAAGTTGATCATGGTGCACGATTTTTTTGATGTGCCTTTCAATCCAATTCGCCAGAATTTTAATGAGGATTTTTGCATCTAGGTTCATCAGAGATATTGGTCTGTAGTTTTCTTTCTTTGAGGTGTCTTTGTCTGGTTTCAGAATCAGGGTGATGTTGGCCTCATAGAATGAATTCGGCAGAGCTCCCAGTTTTTCTATTTCCTGAATAACTTGAGAAGTATTGGTATTAATTCTTCTTTAAAGGTTTTGTAAAACTCTGCTGTATACCCATCCGGTCCTGGGCTTTTCTTGGTTGGTAGTCTTTTGATTGCTTCTTCTACTTCATCCATTGATATTGGTCTGTTTAAATTGTGTGTTTCCTCCTGACTCAGTCTGGGCAAATCATATGACTTAAGAAATTTATTGATGTCTTCACTATTTTCTATTTTATTGGAATACAGGTTTTCAAAATAATTTCTAATTTTCTTCTGTATTTATGTAGCATCTGTTGTAATATTGCCTTTTTCATCCCGTATGTTAGTAATTTGATTTCTCTCTCTTCTTCTCTTCGTTAGCATGGCTAAGGGTCTGTCTATCTTATTTATCTTTTTGAAGAACCCCTTTTAGTTTTGTTAATTTTTTCAATAGTTTCTTTTGTTTCAATTTCGCTATGATTTTAATTATTTCTTGCCTTCTGCTACATTTGCTGTTGTTTTGCTCTTCCTTTTCTAAGGCTTTGAGATGAAGTGTGAGCTCATTTATTTGTTTTTCTTTTCTATTTTGAGGAATGACCTCTAGGCGATGAATTTACCCCTTAAAACTTCTTTTCATTGTACCCCATAGAATCTGATATGTTGTGTCTGTATTTTCATTTATCTCTAAGAATTTTTTGATTTCCTCCTTTATGTCTTCTGTAACCCATTGATCATTCAGTAACATATTCTTCATTTTGGATGTGATGTATGATTTTTTCTTCCTTCTTTTATCATTGGTTTCCAGTTTCATTCCATTATGATCACAAAAAATTCATGGTATTATCTCCACCCCTTTATATTTACTGAGGGTTGCCCTATGGCATAACATATCGTCTATTTTTGAGAAGGATCCATGTGCTGCTGAGAAAAAAGCATATCCACTTGATGATGGTTGATATATTCTATATATGTCAGTTAAGTCTAGGGTATTGATTGCGAGATTGAGTTCTATAGTTTCTTTTTTCAACTTTTGTTTGGAGGATCTGTCCAATGGTGAGAGAGGTGAGTTGAAGTCACCCATAATTATTGTATTGTGGTCTATTTGATTCTTTAACTTGAGGAGAATTTGTTTTATGAACATCGCAGCACCATTATTTGCTGCATGAATATTGATAATTGTTATGTCTTGTCGGTGAATGGTTCATTTTAGCAGTATATAATGTCCTTCTTTATCCCTTTTGATTAAATTAGTCTTGAGGTCGATTTTATTCGATAGGAGGATGGCCACCCCTGCTTGCTTACGAGGACCGTGTGCATGGTATAAATTTTCCCAATCTTTCACCTTCAGCCTGTGTATGTCTTTTCCATTCAGATGTGTCCCCTGGAGGCAATATATTGTTGGATTTTTTTTTTATTTCAAGTTACAAGCCTATGTCACTTTATTCGAGAGTTTAAGCCATTTACTTTTAGAGTTACTAATGATATATGGTTTGTACTGCCACCCATGTTTGCTTATATCTTTTTTTTAAATTAGTTTGTTTCTCCATGATTAGCTTTTCCCCCGCCCTCTGTCATTACTGAGGCACTTCTTACTCATGGTTTTCGTTGTTGATTTTCATTTCTTCCTCGTGTAGTGTTTTGCTCAAGAAGCTTTGCAATGCTGGTTATCTGGCTGCAAATTCTTTTAGGTTTTGTTTATCATGAAATATTTTTATCTCGTTGTCTTACCTTAAGCTTAATTTTGCTGGATACATAATTCTTGGTTGGCATCCATTGTCTTTCAGTGTTTGAAGTACGTTGTTCCAGGATCTTCTCACTTCCAGCATCTATGATGAAAAATCCATTGTTAACCTTTTTGGTTTACCCCTGATTGTAATGATTCTAATCTGCCTCCTTTCTCTGGTAGCTTTTAATATTTTCTCTTTGTTCTGTATATTGGATATCTTCATAACAATGTTTCTTGGCATTGGTCTACTGTGATTTTGTGTGCTCGATGTCCTGTAAGCATCTACAATTTGTTTATCCCTTTCCATTTTTATTTCTGGAAAGTTTTCTGTAATATTTCATTCAGCAGATTTCTCATTCCCTTGGTTTGAATCTCTGTACCTTCCTCTATCCATATGACTCATTAGCATTAGTTTTTTTTTTTTTATGTTATTCCATATCTCTTGAATGTTTTCTCATAATTTTTTACAGCATTTCTTTGTTGGCTAGACTTATTTCAAGATGATATATTTTGTCTTCATTCTGTCTTCTACTTGCTCTACACTGTTAGTGATACTCTCAATTGAATTTTTAATTTGGTTTATCATTTCCTTGATTTCTAGAATTATTGTTTGATTTTTCTAATAATCTCTATCTCCTGATAAAGATGCTTAATTTCTTATTTTATCTGTTTATGTAATTTATTTTCAATGCGTTCTATCACTGTTTGTTTTTGCTGTCTCGTATCCTCTTTAAGGTTCCATTCCATCTGTCTAAGGTATTCCTTGAGTTCTTTATATGACCATTTTTCTGATGACTCTAGGTGCTCTTGAATATTTAGGCTGTCCTTCATTGTTCGTACTCCTTTTCTTCCTTGCTTTTTTATGCTTCTCATGTTACTTCTCGTTCTGTTTGACTACTGAGTTACTGCTTACTCTTATAAATTTATTTGATGCTTGAGAGGAAAGATATTAGAAGGGAAGGGAGAAGTCACTAAAGAGAATGAGAGTAGGCAGGTAGAATTCAAGTAAGGGGGAATAAAAAAATTGAAATGAAATGAAAAGACAAAAAAAATAGAAAATAAAGAAAGAAAATTTTAAGTAATAATGATGATTAAAAAATTGAAAATTAAAATTTAAAATAATAATATTAATAATAATAATAATAAAATAAAAGAAATTAAAAAATAAAAACTTTTAAAAAAGTTAATGAACAACAACAACAAAAATGAAAATGAAAGAAAAAGAAAAAAATACAAATAAAAAAATAGTAATAATACATGCAGTCCTAGAGTTCAATTAACTTCTCTTCCAGTAGGTGGAGCTGTGCGCACTGGGCCAAGCTTCTCTTCTCAATAAGTGGGAACCAATCACTGTGCAGCAGCTCTTCCTCCCAGACTGGGCGGGTCTCCAACCCTGAGTGCCTAGGGCCTTCTCTTGTGCTTCCTCAAGCCAGGCCCCACTCATCTGTGACGCTCACCACAATACTGGTTACAAGCCAGGCCTCTGCTCCTGGTAGCCCTGTTTCCATGAACGGCTGGGCACACTCTCCTTAATTGCCTCCCTCAGACCCTAAGTTTGTAGAGCTTGGGGCTGAGAAACCCCAGCGAATTTGCTTGCCCTTCGGGAGCCATGGCCCCGGTAGGTGGTGTAAGAGACCTCAATTGTCAGCACTGGTGGGAGCGGTAGCCGGCAATTACACGCCTCGAGTCCCGAGCCAATCCTGATTCCCTAGGTCTGGGTATTGCGCTCCTTTGAGAGCTGGGAGGGGCCATTACGGCAGAGGTGGGAAGGGCCCTTGAGGTTTCCCTGCGGTGTTGAGAGAGATGGCAATGGGATAACATACTTGTCGCACTGGTTTCAATGAAGTTATCTCCTCCGACTGTGACGTCAGTTCGCTGCCATGGTGGTATACCATTAAAATGGTGACCGTTCGTTCCCTTTGCTGGGTGACCAATGCAACAGCTGGGTCCTGACTATCTCTCCCAAGCCCCATTTCAATCCTGTGGCCACTGCCTATGAAGGCTCAGTTGGCTTTTAACTCTGTCAATTCCGAAAGCCCGACCAATTATTTCAGCGGGAATGTTAGTGCTGAGTCACAAAAACCAGATGAATCTAAGCTTGAATGCAGCCAATCCGGGCTTTGTGTGTGTTCTGAGGGGCCCAGACTGTTCGCCCCAGATTCACAACAGGTCAATATTGCCTAGTGATTCTGAGCAAACAGCATTTAGACAGTTTACGACTCCCTATGCCCGCGCAGCTGAAGAGATCAGAGACTTGAATTCTCCATGCCTGCCTTCATAATGGATCTCCTGTATTGCTACTTTTTAATATCTGTGCATTTGCGTGTGTGTGTGTGTGTATATATATATATATATATATATATATATATATATACATATATACTCTTTAGATTTTTCAAAATATGAAATATATGTGTCTTATTATGCACGCCCCTAAATACATTCATATTCATATCTGTGGATTTATAATCAACTTTCAACAAGATTATTTTCAGAAATAATCATCCACCTGAAATACATATTGTTTCCTAGTACTGAAAACTAAATTCAGTGAATGGTGCATACAAACCCTAATATTTCTACAGTTACTTAGCCAGTTTAAAATGAATGCAAGTAGATTCCTAGGGGACATGATGTGTATTTTGACTTTCATTTTTATTCAACACTTGTACGTTACTATGTCTTCAGTTCATGCACATGATGGGATATATATTTCAGTCACAAATTAGAAAACTTATAGGCATTTGTTTCACCATCAATCATTTCCTGATTCAGAACACATGTATTCCTCCATGTTTCTTGACTGGTCTTTTCATGAGACTTCTTTCCAAACATATTATTTTTGTTTAACATCATCACGTGTAAAGCAAAACTCAAACACCATTCATCATAAACCATAATCCTAATATTACCATTAGAAATATAACTGGTTGGAATGAATGATTGTATATCAATATAAGATTTCTTATATATTTTCACATATCAATTCAATCCATTATTTAAAGTGGAATCAGTTACGTTATTTATTCATAGTATGGTCTATTCATGCATTATCTCTATATTAATAGACACAGGGTACACCTCTTTGTACCCCTAATACTAATGTATACGTCTTCAAAATATTGCTCCCAGAAATGGTGAAAGAAATACTCATGCCACCTGATCTACATATACATTTTATCACAGTAATATTCTGAACAAAAAAAAAACCATAAAAATGTCACACTTATGATTGTACCAAAGCCTAAAAGGAAAGTGAACGTGGATAACTAATAACATCCATGTCCAGGTTGCCTAATGCTCTCAAATGTCATTCCCATTTGTGACGAGATATTTGTTTTTTCCTATGATTATGTATTCAAACTCAACCCTGTTGAAAATGTCTAATCCTATCACTCACTTTATACTTTGCCTGATTTTGTAATGTCTCTATTGACACCTGCTTTCCTACATATTTTCCCCAGTTCATCATTGTGACTGACTCTTCACATGTGCTGACATTTCCATTCACTCTCTAAACGAAACCCTATTGCTAAAGAAGCTTTTTATTCCAAATCATATACTCACTCTTCTTCCTAAACCTACTGACTATCTTCCTAATCCTACTGACTATCCCTTTTTGACTGGATGTTCTCTTCTACATTCAATCATCCAAGGTACAAGGTCCTATGTCACTGTATTTCGATTTAACTGAGACAACTGTACAGAACATAATTCAACACTAAGTATCCAAATAAAGGGCCCAATGCCCTTCTGGGCTTCAAATCTTTCTTAGATTCCCGTTTTCATACATATATTTCACGTATATATTCTTATAAATATCGCAGGTTCCCAATCTCATTATTCTTCCTGCAGAATGATTCCTAACCCAAATCGAACATATTATTAACCGTAACCATACACTCACTTTGCAGGAGAGCAATAACAGTGTGGGTATTAAACTACAGGAATCTAGGGGATCTTCACCTGCTGAGAAACTCAAATGTTCATGCAGAAATAATCCCTGGTGAATATGAAGGCAGCTATGAAGTACCTCAGAAAGCAAAAGTCATCTTCCATGGCAATCATCCTGGTCAGGATGGAGGGTTGTGTCTGAATCAGTCTCTCTCTTCTTAATGTATAGAACATGGACCAAACCAGTCCTGTGTGGAAGCTGTTCCCGGGTGCTTATGGTTGATATAACATTCTAACTAGAGAAAATGTCCCATGAAAATCAGGACAGCCTCCACCTCATGATACTTTTGGAAGCAACTGTTAGGACAAAGTGGTTGCCAAGGCAGTGACATCATTCATATCCTGAAGGAAGTGATCTCACCTCACTTCCTTGGTGATGGAACTCTCTGAACTTGAAATCCAGGAAGCCAGGCACCAAGAGACAGTCCCTGTCCTAGTCCCAGTGGTCTGACATGTTTGGATTTACCAAGGACAGAGTCAGTCTTTCTTGGTACCTACAGATGTGAGGATGGCCAAATGCCAGGAAACCTCTGAAGAGGGGCTTTTCCTGAGAAAGCAGGTAGTGTCTCACCGCTGGCTCTTGAGAACTTCACAGAGTTGGCCAAGCAGACATGATCTGAGACAGGAGAGGTCATTTTGGAAGAACATAGAATGGCCCACCAGTCAGACGACACTCCAGGGAGTCACAGACCTACTAGGGGGAAGGAGGTGCCTTTTTGGGTGTGGGTGTGAGTTTGTGGTTTTGTCTCATGTTCTGAGAATAGGTAGGAAAGGCGGTTTGTTTGGTATGGAGTGGAATATTTCTATTAAGTCCTTTGACAAGGCGAGTGTTTCTATGTGTGTGTATCCCACTGAGTCCATTGTTGTAGACATTAGAAAAGACAATGCATCAATGGATGTGTCCTGTCTAGTAGAAAGCTTCCCAGCATTCATCCTGCCCAATTCATGAGTGGACGCTGGCTTGCCTTATGGATGGGCAACACCTACAAGCTTCCTAATTTCCTGTTTTCTTTCTCAATTCTGGCCACTCTCCAGAATAGTATCGTGGTTTTGTGTCCAAGATTTGTACCTCCAAGATCTGTGACATGGCTATGTACTGGATAGCTGAAAGAAATGGCTAGCATCTCAGAAATCTCAAATATCTGTTGACCAGGAAAGTCTCAGTGGAGAAACCCCTCTTTGTTCCTTTTGCTTACCTATTGTTCTGTTGAATGTCAGGAAGTTTTTTGCCTCAAGCCACCACTTTGTGAAGCCTGAAGAAAAGAGTTTTCAAATGGAAATGAAAGGGCATCACCTGTGGCTCTTTGCTTAATTGCTTAGGATTGGGATATGTCTGAATCAGCCTGTTGGCCCTGTGTGAGGCTGTGGCTTAGATTCTCAGCACCTGATGGATCTAAAGATAGATCCCATGCGTGCATCCAAAACCAAAATGGCAAAAAGATCAGATATTGTTGATGAACTCTCTTGCCTTCCTCTGGTAGGTTCCTGATATTCATCAAGTGAGAATAGGGATCCTTTGGGTCAAATGAGTTCTTCAAAGCCCTGCAGAGGCTAGGCCATAGGTGCTTGATTTTTATGACTCCAATTCACTTAAAGAATCTAAACCCCAAAGCTAGAAGGCCTCAAGTTGGAGAAGCCAAGCAATATTAAAGGCAGGCCTATTTGATCACTACTGGTTCACAGGAAGAGAGTCCAGGCCACCCTGACTTTATGCAAATGAGGGGCAGGGAGCTTATTTTAGACACTGTCGTGGGCTGCGTCCCTTATGGAAACCTCCAGCCAGAGGATATGATGAGTGTCTATATGGAAGAAGATGAGGGCCATGTGAGAGTGTTTGGTTTTAATTGTGGACATATGTCTGGCGGTTGGAAGAGATCACTGGGTCCACCTAGGCTTGCACTCTGGTGTGATTCCCCTTAGAGACTGAGTTCTTTTACTGATCTCAGAGAATTATTGCCAGGAATTGTGTTGGAATTTTAGATGGCCATGCATGAGAGTTGTCCTTGGAAAGTGACATCTAGGCTCAAGGTGACTTTCCACAGAGCACAGGGAATCTCAGCCAGGATATCACATGATATTATTCTTAAAGACTTGGCAGCCATATTTGAGAGTCAAAACACACATGGAACATACATTGTAGACCTCAATGGGCCTGGCTTAATCTGACTTTTGGGCACTTTTGGAAGCCTTGCCTGTAAGAATTCTCCAGAGTTTTCATTGAAATGAGCTTCCTCACCATTTAATGGTTTCTGAGTGAATTGAAATCCACAGTGCCTCCAACTTCATCCTTGAAAATTGGCTAGATCAATACCATGAAATTTTTGAAATTCCCATCACCGGGTAGCTCTGGAGAACACTTGAATGTCCTGTTGCTGATCATGAGTATACAAGACAGTGCCTTGATTGACTGGGTTTTATGAAAATGGTGTTTAACAGAGATGCCAGTAAGTTGGATCCTGCTGAGTAGTTGTACTAGAGTAGTGGATGGCAGGTGTGTAATAAAACATCTGTGGTGGGGGCATGTGAATTTGCCATTGGCTTCCAAATGGATTGTGACTGACATTTTGCAGCCAGTAGACCCTTATATGTAAAAGCATATTGTTATATGGAGAGGTTTTAGGGCAATGTTCAGAATCAGGTTGCTATGGAAAATGGGGCAAGCTATGTGGGATAGAAGCCTGGTTGGTGCATTCTCCTGATGAACCTGACCCACCACACTTGACAGAACTCACTTCAGCACTGTGTCCCAGTTGAAATCCTTGTATTTCATGAAGCAAATACCAAACTCCCAGTGCAGCAGCAAGAAATACCACGAATAGTGGAGGATGACCAAATGGAATTACAGTCCACAAGGGGAGACATTTAGACCCCAGTGGCCACAGGTTACCTACAAATAGAAAATTCAGCACTGCTGCCTCATGTTCATTGGAAAATAAGAATCCATGTCATCCAGATCACATAGATGAAGACTCAGCTATGATGGTCTCACAACAAATGAAACTAATGCTCCTGACAACAGCATATATTTCATTGCCCAACCTCAGAGGCAGTTTCTCCAGATGTTAGGCTGGCAGAACTTCATGTTTGTGGAGTTTTTACCCTGTCCCTTACTTTTGGAAACTCCTCTACCACCTGCAAATTTGTGAACTCCTGAGCATTTTTCATTCCACATATGTATTCACAGATTTTCTAACTCTTCTCCTCTAATTGTGTCTTATGTGGGGCAAAGGTAATGTCAAGGCATTGTGCTGAATGAGAGTGGGAATTTTTTGTGTAGCACATATTTGCATACACATTGGATACATTTTCCAATTTTCCATTCAAAATACTGAATCCCTGACACTAACACATACCCTACTAGACTTTGACTTCTAATCCTAATATGGTGGAGAAAAATAACCCAAACAGAATAGAAATACAAGAGGTTCACAGGAGGCATGGTGTATAGTTGGACTTGCCTTTCGTATGATAAATGGTAGGTGTTATAAATCTAGCGAATTTTAATTGAAATAGATCTCCATGTGTTTTAAAAGTTAACAAATATGTGAATAACTGTCTCCCTTTCTCTGTAGCCTATTCATCACATGTATTTTCATATGCACATTTAGAATTCTACCTGGTATCACTCGTACATTTTGTGAGGTGGCTGGCTTGGCAGCTGCAAATTGTGAGAAGAGATCACTCCTACTAAACGCTGTTGGAACTGAAAATACAACATATGAGTGAGCTTCTTATTTGAACAACATAAATCCATGTTCATTAAAATGAATATTTTTGGATCTGTGGATGATATATTACTTCGTGGTGAATTTCGATTGGCATACATAATGCTACTTTTTAATGTCTGTGTGTGTATGTGTGTGTGTGTATATATATATATATATATATATATATATATATATATATATATATATATATATATATTCACTCTCCAGATTTTTCAAAATATGAAGTATATTTTTCTTATTATACACTCCCTAAATTCACTCATATTCATGTATTTGGATTAATAATCAAGTTTTCACAAGAATATTCTCAGAATTATTCATCCACCAGAAATACATATTTGTTTCTTAGTACTGAAATCTAACTTCGGGGGATCATATGATGGTGGTGAAGGGAGTGCATCACCCCCATGTACCGCGTCACTGTGCGGGAGAATGACGAGTTATAACGGCTAAAATATATCTTGTTAGAAATTTCCAGCAAAATTGGGGTGCTCCAAAACCTAGTGGACATATTTCCATCTCACGAGGATCAGCTACGCGAGCTCAAACACGAGTGATTTGTCCGCATGGAGCGTCATGCTGCTTATTCAGGAAATCGGTCTGTGGCTAGAGTCTGCGGCGCGCACTGGGAAACGAAGAGATAGCAATGCAAATATACAGCGGTGTGGATTCTGTGGGCTCCTGCCAGGTATGCAATCACTGTGCTAAGTGCTGAATTCTTTGTTTGAGATGGGTAAGGATGCGGTCCAATTCGGTTCTCCATACCGGTCAGACCACAGAGGAAGCCAGCGGCCACTATCTTGGAGAGCTGATGTCACCATCCCTGTTTTTGACTGATCGAAGCTCATTCAGCTATAGAACAGGTAATTTCAGGATGCCATTCACCTTTGTGTTGCAGACAAATTACTCAGGCTATTTCAGAAAATTGAAAAAGAGGGAGATCTTCCAAATTCATTCTACGAGGCCAATATCACCCTGATTCCTACACCAGATAGACACTTCAAAGAAAGAAGACTAAAGACCGATATCTCTAATGAACCTAAATGCAAAAATCTTAAATTAAATTCTGGCAAATCAGATACAAAAACATATCAAAAAAATGTGCACCATGATCAAGTAGGGTTCATCCCTGGGATGCAAGGAGGGTTCAATATACGAAAATCAATAAGTGTTATTCACCACATCAATAGACTTAAAAATAAAAACCATATTATCATCTAGATAGATGCAGAAAAAGCATTCGACAAAGTACAGCATCCCTTTATGTTCAAAACTCTCGAAAAACTAGGAATAACAGGAACATTCCTCAATATTGTAAAAACAATCTATGCTAAACCGCAGGCTAGCGTCATTCTGAATGGAGAAAAATTGAAGACATTCCCTCCAAAATCTGGAACAAGACAGGGATGCCCGCTCTCACCACTTCTGTTCAATATAGTTCTCAAAAGACTGGCCAGAGCAATTAGACAGATGAAAGAAATTAAAGGCATATAAATAGGAAAAGAATAACTTAAATTATCACTATTGCAGATGACATGATTCTATACCTAGCAGACCCAAAAGGTTCTACAAAGAAACTAATAGAGCTAATAAATGAATTCAGCAAAGTGGCAGGATATAAAATCAACACGCATAAATCAAAGGCATTCCTGTATATCAGTGACAAATCCTCTGAAATGGAAATGAGGACAACCACTCCATTCACAATATCCTAAAAAAAAAAAAAATGGGAATCAACCTAACAAAAGAGGTGAAAGTCTTATACAATGAAAACTACAGAACCCTAAAGAGAGAAATAGAAGATCTTAGAAGATGTAAAAATATACCCTGTTCATGGATAGGCAGAACTAACATCATCAAAATGGCGATATTACCAAAAGTTCTCTATAGGTTTAATCCAATGCCAATCAAAATCCCAAAGGCATTTCTTGTAGAAATAGAGAAAGCAATCATGAAATTCATATGAAAAAATAAAAGACCCAGAATTGCAAAACAATGCTAAGCAGGAAGTGTGAATCAGGCGGTATAGCGATACCAGACTTCAAACTATACTACAGAGCAATAGTAACAAAAATAGCATGGTACTGGTACCAAAACAGGCAGGTGGACCAATGGTACAGAATAGAGGACACAGAAACCAATCAACAAAACTACAACTATCTTATATTTGATAAAGGAGCTAAAAGCATGCAATGGAGGAAGGATAGCATCTTCAACAAATGGTGTTGGTAAAACTGAAAATCCATATATAACAAAATGAAACTGAATCCCTTTTTCTCACCATGCACAAAAGTTAACTCAAAATGAATCAAGGACCTTGATATCAAATCAGAGACACACTGTCTGATAGAAGAAAAATTTGGTTACGATGTACATACTGTGGGGTTGGGCTCCAAATTCCTCAATAGGACACCTATAGTACAAGAGTTAATAACTAGAATCAACAAATGGGACTTACTCAACTAAAAAAGTTTTTTCTCAGCAAAAGAAACAATAAGAGGTAAATAGGGAGCCTACATACTGGAAAGAAATCTTTACTACTCACACTTCAGATAGAGTCCTAATATCCAGAGTATACAAAGAACTCAAAAAATTAGACAATAAGATAACAAATAACCCAATCAACAAATGGGCCAAGGACCTCAACAGACACTTCTCAGATGAGGACATACAATCAATCAACAAGTACATGAAAAAATGCTCACCATCTCCAGCAGTCAGAGAAATGCAAATCAAAACCACCCTAAGATACCATCTCACTCCAGTAAGATTAGCAGCCCTTATGAAGTCAAACAACAAGAAGTGCTGGCAAAGATGTGGGAAAAGAGGTACACTTTTACATTGCTGGTGGGACTGCAAATTGGTGCAGCCAATTTGGAAAGAAGTATGGAGATTTCTTGGAAAGCTTGGAATGGAACCACCATTTGACCCAGCTATTGCCCTTCTTGGTCTATTCACTAAAGACCTAAAAAGAGCATGCTACAGGGACACTGCTACATCGATGTTCATAGCAGCACAATTCACAACAGCAAGACTGTGGAACCAACTTAGATGCCCTTCAATAGAAAAATGGATAAAAGAAATGTGGCATTTATACACAATGGATTATTACTTTGCATTGAAAAATAAAAAATCATAGAATTTGCAGGGAAATGGATTGCATTAGACTAGATTATGCTAAGTGAAGCTACACAATTCCTATAAAACAAATGCCAAATGTCATCTTTGATATAAGGAGAGTAACTAAGAACAGATAGGGATGAAGAGCATGACAAGATGATTAACATTAAACAGGGATGAGAGGAGGAAGGGAGGGAGAAGGGAAATTGCATGGAATTGGAAGGAGACCCTCTGGGTTATACAAAATTACATACAAGAGGAATTGAGGGGAAAGGGAAAAATAATACAAGGGGGAGAAATTTATTACAGTAGAGGGAGTAGAGAGAGAAGTGGGGAGGGGCGGGGAGGCCAGGGGGAATAGTAGAGGATACGAAAGGCAGCAGAATACAACAGACACTAGTATGGCAATATGTGAATCAATGGATGTGTAACTGATGTGATTCTGCAATCTGTATACAGGGTAAAAATGGGAGTTCATAACCCACTTGAATCAAAGTGTAAAATATGATATATCAAGAACTATGTAATGTTTTGAACAACCATAAATAAAAATAAAAAAAAACCTCTCTTTGGTGAATAATGCATGCAATTCTAATATTTCTACAGTAACTGACCCAGTTTAACATCAATGCAAGTAGATTCCTATTGGACATGATGTGTATTTTGACGTTCACTTTTATTCAACACTGGTACATTACTATTTCATCAGTTTATGCACATAACAGGATATATATTTCATTCACAATTTAGAAAATTTATAGGCACTTGTTTCACTTTCAATCACTTCCTGCTTCAGAACACATGAATTCCTCCATATTTCTTGATTGGTGTTTTTATGAGACTTTTTTCCAAACATATTATTTTCGATTTCCATAATCACTTTTGAAACAAAACTCACACACATTTCATGATAAACAATAACCCTAAGATTACCATTAGATATATAACTGGTTGGAGTGAATGATTGTATGTCAATATATGATTTCCTATATATTTTCAGATATCAATTCAATCCATTATTTAAAGTGGAACCAGTTATAATATTTATTCACAGTATGGTCTATTCATGCATTATCTCTATATTCAAAGACACAGGGTACACCACTTTGTACCCCCAATACTAATTTATATGTCTTCAAATATTGCTCCCAGTAATGGTGGAAGAAATACTCATGTCATATGATCTACATACACATTTGATCACAATATTTTTCTGGGCACAAAATGCAAAGATCACACTTATGATTGTACCAAATCCTAAATGGAAAGTGAACATGGATTACTAAAACGATAAATGTCCAGGTTGCCTAATGCTTTCAAATGTCATTCCTATTGGTGACGACATATTTGTTTCTTCCTAAGATTATGTATTCAATCTCAACCCTATTGAAAATGTCTAATCCTATCACTCACTGTATAATTGCCTCATTTCATAATGTCTGTATTGATATTTTCCTTTTTACATATTTTCCCCAGTTCATCATGTGACTGACTCTTCACATGTGCTGAAATTTACATTCACTCTATAACAAAAACCCTATTGCTACAGAACTTTTGCCCCAAATCCTATATTCACTCTATTTCCTAAAGATACTGACTACCTTCCTAATCCCACCGACTATCTCAATTTGAGTGGATGTTCTCTTCTAAAATCAATCATCCAAGGTGTAAGGTCCTATGCCATTGATTATCGATTTATCTGAGACATCTGTGCAGAACGTAATTATAAGCTAAGTATCCCAATCAAGGGCCTAATGCCCTTCTGGGCTTCAAATCTTACCTAGATTTCTGTTTCCATACTTATATTTCACCTCTATAATCTTATAAATATCGCAGGTTCCCAATACTATTAATCATCCTTCGCAATGATTCGTAACCCACATCGAACATGTTATTAACCCTAACCATACACTCTTACCTTAATCTAACTTTGCAGAAGAGCAGGGACAGAGTTCGTCTTACAATACAGGAATGTAGGGTATCTTCCTCCTGCTGAGAACCTCAAATGTCCATGCAGACTTGATCCCTGGAGAAGATGTAGGCAGCTATGAAGGACCTGAGAGAGCAAATGTCATCTTCCATCGCAAACAACCTTCCCAGGATGAAGGGTTGTGTCTGAATAAGCCTCTCTCTTGTTAATGTAGAGAAGATAGACCAAACCAGGCATGTATGGAGAGCTATTCCGGGGTACCTATGGTTGATATACCATTCTAACTTGTAAAAGTGTCACAGGAAGAAAGGGCAGCCTCCATCTCATAGGAGTATTGTAAGCAACAGTTAGGACAAAGTGGTTGCCAAGGCAATGACCTCAAAGAATTCCTGAAGGAAGTAATCTCACCTCACTTCCTTGGTGATGGAACTCTCTGAACTTGGAATCCGGGAAGCCAGGCACCCAGAGCCAGTCTCAGTCCCAGTCCCAGTGGTCGTATTTTTTGGATTTACCAAGGACAGAGTCAGTCTTTCTTGGTACCTACTGAGGTGAGGATGAACAAATGTCAGGAAAGCTCTAAAGAGGGGCCTTTCCTGAGAAAGCAGGTAGTGGCTGACCGCTGGCTAGTGACAACTTCACAGATTTGGCCAAGGAGACCATATGTGACACAGGACAGGCGATTTCATCAGAACATAGTTTGGCCCACCAGTCAGAGGACACTCCCAATAGTCACAGACCTACTTGGGGGAAGGAGCTTCCTTTGTGTGTGTGGGTGTGGGTTTGAGATTTTGTCTCATGTTCTGAGAATAGGTAGGAAAGGCGGTTTGTTTGGTTTGGAGAGAACTGTTTCTGGTAAGTCGTTTGACAAGGCCAGTGTTTCTTTGTCTGTGTATCCCACTGTGTCCGTGGTTTTAGATATTAGAAAAGAGAATGAATCATTGGATGTGTCCTGTCTAGACTCAACTTGCCCAATTTATGAATGGACTGCGGCTTGACTTATGGGTGGACAACTCCAACAATCTTCCTAAGTTCCTGTTTTCTTCCTGAATTCTGCCCAATTTATGAATGGACTGCGGCTTGACTTATGGGTGGACAACTCCAACAATCTTCCTAAGTTCCGGTTTTCTTCCTGAATTCTGGCCACTCTCCAGAATAGGCTCATGGTTTTGTGTCCAAAATATGTACCACCTCCAAGCTCTGTGACATGGCCATGTACTGGATAGCTGAAAGAAATGGGAGCATCTCAGAAAACTCAGATATCAGTTTGACCAGGAAATTCTAAGTGAAGAAACCCTGCTTTGGGCCTTTTGCTCATCAATTGTTCTGTTGCCCTGAATGTCAGGAAGGCCTTTGCCTCAGGCCACACCATTGTAGAGCCTAAAGAAACAGTTTTCAAATGGAAATGAAAGGGCATCACCTGTGGCTCTTTGCTTAATTGCTTTGGAAAGGGATGTGTCTGAATCAGTCTTTTGGCCCTGTGTGAGACTGTGGCTTAGATTCTCAGCACCTGATGGATCTAAAGAAGGATCCCATGTGTGCATCCAAAACGAAAATGGACAAAAGAGCAGTCAGTGTGGATGAAGTCTCTCGCATTCCTCTGTAAGTGTCCTGTTCTCCATCATGTGAGAACAGTGATCATTTGGTTCAAATGTGTTCCTCAAAACCCTGCAGAGGCTAGCCCATAAGTGCTTGGTTTTTCTCGAGACTCCAATTCACATAAAGAATCTAAAACACACAGTCAGTAGGCCTCAAATTGGAGAAGCAGTGCCATATTAATGGCAGGCTTATTTGATCACTCTTGGTTCACTGGAAGGATGTCCTGGCCACCCTGATTTTAGGCAAAAGAGGGACAAGGGAGGTTATATTGGACACTGTCTTGGGCTGCACCCCTCATGGAAACCTCCAGCCAGAGGTTATGATGATTGTGTAAATGGAAGAAGATGAGTGCCATGTGGAAGTGTTTTGGATTTAATTGTGGATATTTGTGTGACAGTTGGAAGACATAACAAGGTCTACCTGGGCTTGAACTCTGGTGTGATTCCCCTTATAGACTGAGTTCAGGAACTGATCTCAGAGAAGTATTGCCATGTATTGTGTTGTGATTTAAGAGGCCATGTATGAGAGTCACCCTTGGAAACTGAGATCTAGCCCCAGAGTGGCTTTCCACAGAGCTCTGGGAATTTCAGCCAAGATATCACATGATTTCATTCGAAAGACTTGGCAGCCATAGTTGAGAGTGAAAACACACATGGACCTCATATTGTAGACCTCAATGGGCCTGGCTTAATGTGACCTTTTGGCCATTCTTTGGGAAGCCTTGCCTGTGAGGGTTCTCCAGAGCTTTCATTGAAATAATCTTGCTCACCATTTACTGGTTCCTGAATGAATTGAAACCCACAGTGCCTCCAACTTCATCCTTGAAAAATGTCTAAATAAATACCATGAAATTTTTGAAATTCCCATGACCAGGTGGCACTGGAGAACCTTTGGATGTCCTGTTGCTGATCATGGATGTACCAGACAGTGCCTTGCTTGACTGGGTTTCATGAAAATGGTGTAGAACAGAGGTGCCAGAAAGTTGCAGCCTGCTGAGAAGTGGGCCTAGAGCTTTGGTGGGAAGGAGTGTGATAAAACATCTCTGTTGGAGCAATGTGGATCTTCCATTGGCTTCCAAATGGCTTGTGGATTACATGAAGCAGCCAGCAGACCCTTGTAATTAAAGGCATCTTGTTATATGAAGAGGATTCAGGGCAATGTTCAGAATCAGGTTGCTATGAACAAGGATGCAATGTGGCAAGCTTTGAGGGATAGAAGCGTGGTTGGTGCGTTCTTCTGCAGACTCTTAACCACCGCACATGGCAGAACTCCCTCCAGCACTGTGTCTCAGTTGAACTCCTTGAATTTCATGAAGCAAATACCAAACTCCCAGTTCAGCAGCAAAAACCCCACAAAAAGTGGAGGAGGACTAAATGACTTCACAGTCCAACGGGGAGACACTTAGTCCCCAGAGGCCACAGTTTACCTAAAAAGAAGAAAATCAACACTGCTACCTCATGTTCATTGGAAAATAAGATACCATGTCCTCCACGTCACATAGAGGCAGACCCAGCTTTGATGGTCTCACTACAAAGGAAGCCAATTCTCCTGACAACAACATAATTTTCACGTTCCCAAACTCAGAGGCAGTTGCTCTAAAAGTTTTTAGGCCAGCAGAGTTCCATGTTTGTGGAGTGTTTACCCTGTCCCTTACTTTTGGAAACTCCTCTACAACCTCCAAGGTTGTGAACTCCTGAGCATTTTCCATTCCAGATATGTATTCACTGATTTTCTATCTATTCTCCTCTAACTGTGTCTTACTTGGGGTGAAGGTAATTTCAAGGCATTGTTCTGGATGAGAGTGGGAGGATATTTGTGCAGCATATATTTGCATACAAATTGGATTCAATTTCCAAGTTTCCTTTTGAAATACTGAATCCCTGACACTAACCCATACCTACTAGACTCAGACAACTCATCCTAATATGATAGAGAAAAATAACACAAACCTATAGAAATACAAGCAGTTCATTGGAGGCATGTTGTATAGTTGGACTTGCATTTTGCATTATACAAGGTAGGAGTTATAAATCTGGTCAATGTTTAATAGAAAAAGATCTCCATGTGTTTTTAAAGTTAACAAATATGAGAATTCATGTTTCCCTTTCTCTTTAGCCTATTCACACTTATATATTTATATGCATATATAGAATCCTACCAGGTATCACACGTACATCTTTGTGAGGTGGCTGACTTGGCAGATACAAATTGTGAGAAGAGATCACTCCTCCTAAACGCTGTTGGAACTGAAAATTCAACCTATAGGGAGCGTCCTAGTAGAACAACATTATACATAAACTCATGTTCAGTAAAATAAACATTTTTGCATCTGTGGATGATATATATTTACTGATGAATTTCGATTAGCATTTATATTGCTACTTTTTAATGTCTGTGAGTGTTTTTTATTTGTGTGTGTGTGTGTGTGTGTATACACTCTCCAGATTTTTCAAAATATGAAATATATGTGTCTAATATACACTCTCTAAATTCATTCATGTTCATGTATGTAGATTTTTAATCAACATTTCACAAGATTATTCTGAGAAATATTCATCCACCTGAAATACATATTTGTTTCCTAGTACTGAAAACTAACTTCAGGGAATGATGCATACAAATCCTAATTATTCTACAGTAACTGACCCAGTCTAACATCAATGCAAGTAGATTCCTATGGGACATGATATGTAATTCTTTATTCATTTGTATTCGACACTGGTACATTATTGTTTCTTCAGTTTTTGCACATCATAGGATATACATTTCATCCACAAGTTCACAAATTAATATGCATTTGTTTCAACTTTCACCACTTCTTGCTTCAGAACACATGTATTGTCAGGGTTTCTTGACTGGTCTTTTCATGAGACTTCTTTCCAAACACATTATTTTGAATTTCCATAATCATTTTGAAGCAAAACTCACACACTCTTCATGATAAACAAAAACACAAATATTTCCATTACATATATACCTGGTTGGAATGAATGATTGTATATCAATATACGATTTCCTTTAATTTTTCAGATATTAGATCAATTCATTTTTTAAAGTTGAAAAAAGTTATATTATTTATTCACATTAGGGTCTATTCATGCTTTATCTCTATATTCATAGACACAGGGTACACCTCTTTGTACCCCCGATTCTAATTTTACATCTTCAATATATTGCTCGCAGAAATGGTGGAAGACATACTCATGTCACCTGATGTACATATACATTTAATCAAAGTAATATTCTGGAAAAAAAAATGTAAAGGTCACATTTATGATTGTACCAAAGCCTAAATGTAAAGTGTACATGGATTACTAAAAACATCCATGTCCAGGTTGCCTAATGCTGTCAATTGTCAATCCTATTGGTGACTACATATTTGTTTCTTCCTAATTTATATGTTCAAACTCAACCCTGTTGAAAATGTCTAATCCTATCACTCACTTTATACTTTGCCTGATTTCATAATGTTTCTATTGATATCTGCTTTTTTACATATTTTCCCAAGTTGATCCTAGTGACTGACACTTCATATGTGCTGACATTTACATTCACTCTATAATCGAAACCCTATTGCTAAAGAACTTTTGGTCCAAATACTTTAATCACTCTTCTTTCTAAACCTACCGACTATCTTCCTAATCCTACCGACTATCCCTTTTTGATTGGATGTTCTCTTCTACATTCAATCATCCAATGTAAAAGGTCCTATGCCATTGTATATCGAATTATCTGAGACAACTTTGCAGAGCATAATTCAAAGCTAAGTATCCCAATCAAGGGAGAAACCCTTCTGGGCTTCAAATCATACCTAGATTTCTGTTTTCATACTTATATTTCACCAGATCTTAGAGAAGACGGACCATTTCAGGGGAACATAGTATGGCCCACCTGTCAGAGGACAATCTGGATAGTCACAGACCTAATTGGGGGAAGGAGGTGCCTTTGTGGGAGTGGGTATGGGTTTATTGTTTTGTCTTATGTTCTGAGAATAGATGGGAAAGGCGGTTAGTTTGGTTTGGAGTGGACAGTTTCTAGTAAGTCATTTGACAAGGCAAGTGTTTCTATGTCTGTGTATCCCACTGTGTCTGTTGTTGTAGATATTGGAAAAGAGAATGCATTAATGGATGTGTACTGTCTAGTGTAAATCTTCCCATAATTCAACCTGCCCAATATATGAATGGAGTGCAGCTTGTCTTTTTGATGTGCAACACCTGCTATCTTTCTAAGTTGCTGTTTTCTTCCTGAATTCTGGCCACTATCCAGAATAGGCTCATGGATTTGTGTCCAAAATATGTACCACCTCCAAACTCTGTGACATGGCCATGTACTGGATAGCTGAAGAGAATGGCGAGCATCTCAGAAAATGCAGATATCAGTGTGACCAGGAAAGTCTCAGTGGAGAAACCCTGCTTTGGGCCTTTTGCTTACTTATTGTTGTTTTGCACTGAATGTCAGGAAGTTCTTTGCCTCAATCCACCACTTTGTGAAGCCTGAAGTAAACAGTTTTCAAATGGAAATGAATGTCATCACCTGTGGCTCTTTGCTTAATTGCTTTGGGAAGGTATATGTCTGAATTAGTCTCTTGGCCATGTTTGTGTCTATGACTTAGATTCTCAGCACCTGATGGATCTAAAGAATGGTCCCATGTGTGCGTCCAAAGCCATAATGGCAAAAAAAAAATCATTCATTATGGATGAAGTCTCTTGCCTTCCTCTGTTAATTTCCTGAACTCCATCAAGTGAGAATAGGGATTCTTTGGGTCAAATGAGTTCTTCAATTCCCTGCAGAGGTGCTTGGGTTTTCGCATAACTCCAAATCACATAAAGAATTGATACCTGAAATCAGTAGGCGTCAAATTGGAGAAACACAGAAGTATTAACGGCAGGCTTATTTGATCACTCCTCGTTCACAGAAACGGTGTCCAGGCCACCCTGACTTTAGGCAAATGAGGGGCAAGCGAGCTGATTTTGGACACTGTCTTGGCTTTTCTCATGACTCCAATTCACATAAAGAATCTAGACCCCACAGTCAGAGAGCCTCAAATTGGATAAGCGGAGCAGTATTAAGGGCAGGCCTATTTGATCACTCCTGATTCACAGGAAGGGTGCCCAGGCTACCCTGAAGTTAGGCAAAAGAGGTGCAAGAAGCTTATTTTGGACATTCTCTTGGGCTGCACAACTCATGGAAAACTCCAGGAAGAGGTTATGATTAGTGTCTATATGGAAGAAGAATAGGGCCATGAGGGAGTATTTTGGTTTTAATTGTTTTCATTTGAGTCGCGGTTGGAAGAGTTGTCTGGGTCCACCTGGACTTGAACTCTGGTGTGATTCTCCTTATAGACTGAGTTCTGGAACTGACCTGAGAGAAGTATTGCCATGAATTGTGTTGGGATTTTAGGAGGCCAGGCATGAAGTTGCCATTGGAACCTGAGATCTAGGCACAGGTTGGCTTTCCACAGAACACTGCGAATCTCAGCCAGGATATTACATGATTTTATTCTGAAAGACTTGGCATGCATTATTGAGATTCAAAACACACATGGACCTCGCTTTATAGACCTCAATTGGCCTCGCTTCATGTGACTTTTTGGCCACTCTTTGGGTAGCCTTGCCTGTGAGAATGCTCCAGAGCTTTCCCTGAAATTAGCTTCCTAACCCTTTAATGGTTCCTGAATGAATTGTAAACCACAGTGCCTCCAACTTCATCCGTGAAAAATTGCTAGATAATTACCATGAAATTTTTAAAATTCCCATGACCAGATGTCACTGGAGGACCTTTGATGTCCTGTTGATGATCATGAATATACCAGACAGGGCCTTGATTGACTGGGTTTCAGGAAAATGGTGTAGAACAGAGATGCTGGTAAGTAGAAGCCTAGTGAGTAGTGGGCCTAGAGAAGTGTTACGCAAGTGAGTGATAAAACATCTGTGGTGGGGCCATGTGGATCTTCCACTGGCTTCCAAATGGCTTGAGACTGACATGGTGCAGCCATCAGACCCATATACGTAAAGGCATATTTTTATATGGAGAGGTTTTAGGGCAATGTTCAGAATCATGTTGCTATTGTCAAGGGGGCAAGCTACGTGGGATAGAACCCTGGTTGGTGCATTCTCCTGGAGACCCTGCACACCACAGCTGACAGAACTCCCTTCAGCACTGTTTCCCATTTGAACTCGTTGTATTTAATGAAGCAAATTCCAAACTCCCAGTGCAGCAGCAAGAAACACCACGATAATTGGAGGATGACCAAGTTGTTTCACAGTCCACACGGGGAGACACTTAGCCCTCAGTGGCCACAGTTTACCTACAAAGAGAGAATTCAGCACTGCTGCCTCATTTTTATTGAAAAATAAATAACCATGTCCTCCAGGTCACATAGATGCAGATCGAGCTTTGATTGTCTCACTACAAATAAAGCTAAAGCTCCTGAAAACAACATATATTTTAAGTGCCCAACCTTAAAGGCAGATTCTCAAAAAGTCTTTAGGCCAGCAGAGCTCCATATTTGTGGAGTGTTTACCCTGTCCCTTACTTTTGGAAACTCCTCTACCGCCTCCAAAGATGTGAAATCTGGAGCATTTTCCATTCCTGATAGGTATTCACAGATTTTTTAACTCTTCTCTTCTAATTGTGTCTTACTTGGGGCGAAGGTAATGTCAAGGCATTGTTCTGGAGGAGAGTGGGAAGAATTTTCTGTAGCATATATTTGCATAAACATTGGATTCAGTTTTCTATTTTCCATTCAAAATACTGAATCCCTGACTCTAACCCATACCCGACCAGACTCTGACTACTAATTCTAATATGATGGAGAAAAATAACCCAAACAGAATCGAAATACAAGCAGTTCAGAGTAGGCCTGGTGTATTGTTGTACTTTTCTTTTGCATGATACAGAGTTGGAGTTATGAATCTAGTCAATTTATTGTGGAAATAGTTGTCCATGTATTTTTAAGGTTAACAAATATGTGAATTCCTGTCTCCCTTTCTCTGTATTCTTATATGCACATATAGATTCCTCCCTGGTACCACACGTACATTCTTGTGAGGTGGCTGACTTGGCAGATACAAATTGTTAGAAGAGATCACTCCTACTAAACTTGTTGGAATTGGATATTCAACCTATGGTTGAGCTTGCTAGTTGAACAGCATTATACATAAATCCATGTTCAGTAAAATTAATATTTTTAGATCTGTGGATGATATATATTTTATAATGAATTTTGATTGACATATATTTTGCTACTTTTTTGTCTGTGTGTGTGTTTTGTATATATATATATATATATATATATATATATATATATATATATATATATATACACTCTCCAGATTTTTCAAAATATGAAATATATGTGTCTTATATACACTCCCTAAATTCATTCATGTTTATTATGTGGATTTATAATCAACTATTCACAAGATTATTCTGAGAAATATTCATCCACCTGAAATTTGCCTAATGCTCTCAAATGTCAATCCTAATTGTGACTACATATTTGTTTCTTCCTAAGATTATATATTTAAACTCAACCCTGTTCAAAATATCTAATCCTATCACTCACTTTATACTTTGCCTGATTTTGTAATGTCTCTATTGATATCTGCTTTCCTACATATTTTCCCCAGTTCATCATTGTGACTGACTCTTCACCTGTGCTGACATTTACATTCACTCTCTAATCGAAACCCTATTGCTAAAGAAATTTTTTTCCAATTCCTATACTCACCCTTCTTCATAAAAGTACTATCTTCCTAATGCTACAGACTATCGTTTTTGACTGAATGTTCTCTTCTACATTCAATCATCCAAGTAAATTTGGGGCGAGCTTCAGAGGAGGAGACCACCAACAGACTATCTCTTGCAACATCAAAGGGTTTTTTGGGTGTCCAGCATGCTGGGGCTCAGAGATCACTTGAATAGAGCAGATAGCCCTGAGAATAGCTTAAATAGAGCTTATATACTTTCCCTGGAGAGTTCAGGGAGGGAATTTTATTGATGGGTCAGGGTGAGAGGGTGGTTTGCATTCACCTGGGTGAGGGAGTACATTCTGCAGTTGGGCAGTTGGGGACAGAACATTCTGGGAACAAGATTTGCAAGCATTTCTCAAGATTTCAATAGTGTTTTGTTAAGCATACAGAAAAACAAGAAGTGACAAGTACCTATTTTATTAAACTTTAATTTCCCACTTCTTCTTCTGGCTACTTTTAATCATAAAAATGATCATTGGAGGGTGTCACATTCTATGTCTGCTAGTGGGGTATTACCATAAGTTTAACTCGTCCAATTTGAGCCTGGAGAAAAGAAATTACACGGTTGAGCAAACAGGATTTTATAGTTAGCAATAATATGAGGATTATTATTGGACCGGCCAGGGTTGATAAAAACGTAGTTAACCAGGAGGAGTGTGTGAACCAAGACTCAAGCCACCCTTTTTGGGCCTCTCTCTCTTGTTGATGCTCTTCAAGGTGTCTTTTAAATTTACTCATAGATTTTATTACAACTCCAGTATGGTCAGCATAAAAACAACATCCTTCCCTCAATGCAGCACAAAGGCCCCCTTCTCTAATGAAGAGGAGGTCCAACCCTCAACTGTTCTTTAAAACAACTTCAGAGAGAGAGGTTAAAGATTCATGCAAAGCTCTGATGGAGGTTTCTAATATCTTAGTTTTGCTCTATTGCTTCTTCTAATTGGGTCATTTGTTGTGTCCCATGGACAATGGCAGTGGTTCCTGTGCCCACCCGTGCAGCAACTCCTATTCCTAACAGGATGGCTAAAGTGAGGGATACAAGTTCCCAGTGGAACCGGTTGTATGCCCCCCCTATTTGATCTTCAAATGAACCTGCGTCATGATAGAGCTTTCTGGGAAACATCTGCAACATTTCAAAATAATCACATCTGTTGACCATTTCATAAAAACATAAACAATGTTTAAGTATATAGAATTATGCTGTTGTAGGGACAGACAAGGCAAGGCACCTAAGATAGCACTGAAGACAGGGAAACAGTCCTATATTGTTGCAACTGGATTCAGAGGGCATTGCTTCTGTTGTAATAAATTAGTCCCCTGAAACTCAAGTTTAGGTAGTTTCAGAATTGTGTACCCAACATATAAGGGATGGGGCTCAGAAGTTTACAGTCTGCAGAAGTTCAAAAAAGCAGTATATGTTTCTGATTTTTCCTCTGTTCTGGGCAAGTTAAATTTTCAAGGACACCTGGGAGGAGGAGAGCTTTTTATTCCCTTTCTTATTTTCCCCCTGCCAGCTGTTACAACGGAGCCCAGTTGGTAATTTCTTTATCTTAGAAATGTGGCCATTTCTGTGAAGCCCCAGCTGAAGGCCAGAGGACTTGTTCACATATTTTGTGAAAAACTAGTTAGGGGTTGTCTAGCTTAGAAGTACTGAGTTTTTTAGCCAGTGGCCAAGTATAACAGGGCAATACAAAAAGAGAAAGTTTATCTACATTGAACTCTTTATAGAAACTCTATGCTGAAAGTTCTAAAGTCAGCCATGGTGAAGACTTCTGGAGAAGGACATTTAAGACTTTTCTGTGGGCCTGGTACAGAGGGGGAATACGGGGAAAGTGGGGCTGAGAGAAGCTCCGAGGATCTGAGAATGAGGAAAAAGAGAGATGTAAAAGAATAATTGGAAAGGTGTTTGGGAATTTCCTAGCAAAAAACTTGAGCAGTAGAACAGGTAGAGAAGAGCAGAAAACGGGAGTGAGTATCCCAAAATCCTGTGAGGGACTTTAAATTTTAGTAACCTGTTTTCAGTGATGACAAAGCAACTTTAATGGCCATTTATATTACATCTTGGATAAGGGTCTGAGAGTTCTCCTCAGCTCGTTTGAGCCTTGGGTTAGCTGGAAAGAGGACCTGGTGGGACCCGGTGTGGGCACTGACAGGAAGAGAGAGGAGTGAGTGGGTGGAGGGGTACCTCAGTACCTGCTACCTCACAAGCGGGCAATTGTCTGAGAACTGGTGGAGGTTTGGGATTCTGATCTAGTAATTGGAGGGGAGAAATCACGTTGCTGAGGTGGGAGTGACAGCAGAGAGTCTGGAGCAGAAGGCTGAGGATAAAAATCTATTGGAGAAGCATAGTTCAGGATGTGAGTGAAGGAGGGAAAGGGCTTCCACATAGGGGAATCTCCTTTCACCCTTTTGAGCACTTGCAGAAGTTAAAAAGGTCACGCAAAATTTGAGGATCTAGAGACCCCTCTGGGGGCCATCCTTTTTCTGTTGTCTACTTGGTAATATGGCCAATGCTGTGTACTGAATTTGATGAAGTATTGGGTTCCATCAGGCAGCCTCTGTATGCTCACATCTCCATGACATACTGAAGAAGTCGGTTTTTCCCCCACACAGCCGTTACTGTTTGTGGCTTTGATAGTTTCCCGGGCAAACAAGTAATCTAGGATAGCCAACCTGCATCTGGCTCGCGTGTCCCTACATCCATAATGTTTGTTTCCATTATCTATGGTACACAAGGGATTTAATGGTATTTTAGTGGGATTTTCTTCATCAGGGATATCCCAATAGAAAAAACCTATGGCCAGCTGACAAATGTCTGGGTGGAGAGATGGCCACCAGGTCCCTAAGGGGGATGTATGTGAGATCGATTATACACTTTTCCAGTAGGATTTGTGATCAGCCATCGCTGCTTAAAAGGCTGATGAGGGTTAGGACTACTTGTGGCCAAGGGGAGAGTATATAACCTTATCCACATGGCGAATACACAATTTGAAACTGTTACCAGTCTTTTCCAGTTTCCAGAAAGATTCTGGACAAGGAGCAGGCTTGAGATGAGAGGCATGGATCCAAGAAGTGATTCTGTATACCTTTACCACTGTAGGTGTTATAAGTAGCACCTGGTATGGTCCTTTACAGCTGGGTTCCAGGGATGACACCTGATGTCATCTTACATACATGAAGTCTCTTATTTGATATGGATGTGGAATCCCCTGGTACACAGTTTGTTACGCAGTGGGCAGCTATTTTCACAGGTATCACTGAGTTCTTTCAAGAGCTTTAAGTCTGTCAAGCAAGAGGGTGTGGAAAGGATCCTTAGGTCTTACAGTTGGGCTTAGGACCCTTACTGTACGAGGGCCACCATAGAGAACTTCTCAGGGGGTAAGGTTACTCAAAGAAACAGAAGGATTTTTTCTTGCATGAAACATTGCATAAGTCAGGAGCACAGTCCAATCTTTTATGCTGGTCTCTAAGCTTAATTTCGTTAAGGTCTCTTCAATGGTTCTATTCATTCTTTCTACTTGTCCTGAACTCTGGGGTCTATAAGCACAATATAACTTCCAATTAATCCCCAGGTTCCTGGCTAACCCCTGACTTACCTGGGCCATGAACATCGGTCCATTATCAGATCCTATTACCAGCTTAGCTTCCTCCAATGGTAGAGAGGCTTAGTCAGCAGCAGGGGAATCACTTAGAGTGTGTTCTGTGTTAGGGGACGAGGGCAGGGGGTAAGGAGAGGAGGAAGAGTCCAGTAGAGTCAAATCTTGTGACTCAGGGAAAACAGAGGGTGGAGGAGGAGGAAGAGGTGAGGGTTTGAGAGATCATGTGGGAAGGAGTATGAGCAGAGGCATGGGCAAGGAAAGGCTTCACCCATGGAGGAGGAGATTTGCAGAGGTCCTGAAAAGTTAAGATATATGGCTGTTGATCAGGATGGCTATGTGGCCCTGGCTGAAAGACAATATCTCTGACTTTATAAATTAGTGGGAAGTAGAAAGATCTTTCTTGGGGCCATACGACTCCAAAGATGGGCCATTCTGAGGCACAGAGAGTCTGCCAGGTCCAGCGTTTTACTAAAAAAAGAAAGATTCTGAGCCCTTAAGCGGACTTTGGTTCAGTGATCAAGGGTCAGGGACAGAGGCATTGAAGTGCTCTGTCCCATAATGAAAGGTACACAAACAGTAAAAGCAAAGACACATGACACAGATAAGACAAGACCATAAAGACAGGCAATGGACATCCAACACTGAGACCAGGAATGCGTAGCCGGCAAAACCCGATAGGATGGCAATACCGAATCTAAAAGAAAATATCACTGAGTCGATGAAGCAATTGTTCCTTGATTCTCCGAGTCCTCTTTGGGGTCCCCCAGGGAGGTGCCCTATGTCTCTGTGACACGTCTCTCAGCCACCGTCGGAGAGACCCCAGGCTCTTCATCGCCAGCAATTTTGCCAAGCCCTAACATGACACCTGAAACCAGAAAGAGGCGCCTTACTTGCTCCGAGAGGAGCCCGTTGGGGTCTCTCATCCGCCACTGCCGGAACTCGGTGGAACCTCAATATGTAAAGGTCAGGTGAGTGTTGGAGGAAGAGACTACCAAGAGACTGTCTCATGCAACAGCAAAGGGTTATTTTGCGTCCAGCTTGCTGGGGCTCACAGCTAACTTAAATAGATCAGAGAGCTCTGAGAACAGCTTATGCAGAGCTTACATACATTCCTTGGAGATGGAAGGGAGGGAAGTTTACTGATGTGTAAGGGTGAGTGGGCGGTTCGTGTGACACCGAGTGAGGCAGTACATTCTGCAGTTTGGCAGTTGGGAACAGTACATTCTAGAACAAGATTAGCAAACATTTCTCAAGATTTCAACAGTGTTTTTTTAAGCATACAGAAAAACAGGAAATAGCAAGTACCTATTTTATTAACCTTTCACTACCGACTATCCTTTTTTGACTGGATGTTCCTTCTACATTAATTCATGCAAAGTACAAGGTCCTATGCCATTGTATATCGATTTATCTGAGACATCTCTGCAGAACGTAATTCAATGCTGCGTATCCCAATCAAGGGCCCAATGCCCTTCTGGCCTTCAAATCATACTTAGATTTCTTTTTTCATACATATATTACACCTATATATTCTTATACACATAGCAGGTTCCCAATACCATTATTCATCCAGCACAATGATTTCTAACCCAAATCAAACATGTTTTTAACCATAATCATACACTATTCCCTCAATCTAACTTTATAGAACATCAGGGAAAGAGTTGATTTTACAATACAGAAATGTAGGGAAACTTCCACCTGCTGATAACCTCAAAGGCCCATGCAGAAATGATCCCTGGAGAAGATGTAGGCAGCTATGAAGGACCTGAGAGACCAAAAGTCATCTTCCATGGCAAACAACCCAGTCAGGATAAAAGGTTGTGTCTGAATCAGATTCTCTTCTTAATGTAGAGAACATGGACCAAAACAGGCCTGTGTGGAGATCTATTCCTGGGTGCCTATGGTTGATATACCATTCTAACTTGTGAAAGTGTCACAGGAAGTAGGGGCAGCCTCAATCTCATGGGACCCTTGGAAGTAACAGTTAAGACAAAGTGGTTGCCAAGACAGGGACCTCATTCTGTTCAGGAAGGAAGTGACCTCACCTCACTTCCATGGTGATGGAACTCTCTGAACTTTGGATCCAGGAAGCCAGGCACCCATAGCCAGTCCAAGTCCCAGTCCCTATGGTCTCACTTGTTTGGATTTACTAAATGCAGTCAGTCTTTCTTGGTACCTTCAGACGTGAGAAGGCCAAATGCCAGGAAAGCTCGGAAGCGGGGCTTTTCTTGAGAAAGTCGTTAGTGGCTCACCGTTGGCTCCTGAGAAGTTCACAGAGTTTGCCAAGGAGACCAGATCTGAGACAGGACAGGCCATTTCGGGGGAACGTATTATGGCCTACAAGTCAGAGGACACTCCGGATAGTCAAAGACCTACTTAGGGGAAGGAGGTGCCTTTGTGGGTGTGGTTGTGGGTTTGTGGTTTTGTCTCATTTTCTGAGAATAGGTAGGACAGTCGGTTTGTTTCATTTGAATTGGACTGTTTCTAGTAAGTCTTTTCACAGGGCGAGAGTTTCTATGTCTGTGTATTCCACTGTTTCCGTGGTTGTAGACATTAGAAAAGAGAATTCATCAATGGATGTGTCGTGTCTAGTAGAAAGCTTCTCAGCATTCATATTGCCCCGTTTATGAATGGACTGTAGCTTGCCTTATCGATGAGCAACACCTGCTACCTTCCTAAGTTTCTATTTTTGTCCTGAATTCCGGCCAATTTCAAGAATAGGCCCATGGTTTTGTGTCCAAGATATGTACCACCTCCAAGCTCTGTGACATAGCCATGTACTGGATAGCTGTAGGTGATGGCGAGCATCTCAGAAAACTCAGATATCAGTGTGACGAGGACAGTCTCAGAGGAGAAACCCTGCTTTGGGCCTTTTGCTTACCTATTGTTCTGTTGCCCTGAATGTCAGGAAGTTCTTTGCATCTGGCCACCCCTTTGTGAAGCCTGAAGAAAACAATTTTCAAATGGAAATGATTGGGCATACCTGTGGCTCTTTTCTTAAGTGCTTTGAAAAGGGATGTGACTGAATCAGCCCCCTGGCCCTGTGTGTGGCTGAGGCTTAGATTCTCAGCACCTGTGGATCTAAAGAAAGTTCCCATGTTTGCATCCAAAGGAAAAATGGCAGAAAGAGCAGCCATTGGGATGAAGTCTCTCGACTTCCTCTGTAAGGTTCCTGAACTCCATCAAGTGAAAATAGGGATCCTTTGGGTCAAATGAGTTCTTCAAAACCTGCAGAGGCTAGCCCATAGGTGCTTGGTTATTTCATGACTAAAATTCACATAAAGAATCTAAACCAAACAGTCAGTAGGCCTCAAATTGGAGAATTGGAGCGGTATTAATGGCAGGCCTATTTGATCACTCCTGGTTCACAGGATGGGTGTCCAGGCCACCTTTACTATAGGCAAATGAGGGTCAAAGGAGCTTATTTTGAACACTGTCTTGGTCTGCTCCCCTCATGGAAACCTCCAGCAAAATTATGATGAGTGTCAATATGAAAGAAGATGAGGGCCATATGGGAGTGTTCTTGTTTTAATTGTGGTAATTTGTGTGGTAGTTGGAAAAGATGACTCGGATCACCTGGGCTTGAACTCTGGTGTGATTCCCCTTAAAGAATGAGTTCTGGATCTGACCTCAGAGAAGTATTGTCGTTAGTTCTCTTGGGATTTTACTAGGCCACACGTGAGAATCGCCTTTGGAAATTGAGATCTAGGCCCAGGATGGCTTTCCACAGAGCTCGGGGATTCTGAGCCAGGATATCACATGATTTAATTCTTAAAGACTTGGCAGCCCTAGTTGAGAGTCCAAACACATATGGACCTCACATTGTACACCTCAATGTGTCTGGATTCATGTGACCTTTTGGCCAGTCTTTTGGAAGGCTTTTCTGTGAGTGTTCTCCAGAGCTTTCATTGAAATGAGCTTCCTCACCATTTAATGGTTCCTGAATTAATTGAAACCCACAGTGCCTCTAACTTCATTTTTGAAAAATGACTAGATTCATACCATAAAATTTTTGAAATTCCCATGACCAGGTGGCACTGGATAAACTTTGGATTTCCTGTTGCTGATCATGAGTGTACCAAAGAGTGCCTTGATTGACTGGTTTTCGTGAAAATGGTGTAGAACAGAGATGCCAGTAATTTGGAGCCTAATGAGTAGTGGGCCTAGAGAAGTGGACTGTAGGTGTGTAAGTAAATATTTTTGGTAGGACCACCTGGATCTTCCATTGGCTTCGAAAGACTTGCGACTGACATGGTGCAGGCAGGAGACCTTTATATGTAAAGGCATCTTGTCATATGGAGAGGTTTCAGGGCAATGTTCAGAATCAGGTTGCTATAGTCAAGGTGAAAGCTATGTAGGATAGAAGCCTGGTTCGTACATTCTCTTTGCGTCCCTGACCAACCACACATGACAGAACTCCCTCCAGCATTTTGTCCCAGTTGAACTCCTTGTATTTCGTGAAGCAAATACCAAACTCCCAGTGCAGCAGTAAGAAACACCCTGGAAAGTGGAGGATCACCAAATGGCTTCACAGTCCACACGGAAAGACACTTAGCTCCCAGTGGCCACAGTTTACCTACAAAGAGAGAATTCAGAACTGCTCCCTCATGTTCATTAGAAAATAAGGACCATGTGCTCCAGGTCATAGAGATGCAGACCCAGATTTCATGGTGTCACTACAAACGAAGCTAAATCTCCTAACAATTACATATATTTCTTGTTCCCAACCTCAGAGGAAGTTTCTCAAGAAGTCTCAAGGCCAGCACAGCTCCATGTTTCTGGATTGTTTACCCTCTCCCTTACTTTTGGAAACTGTTCTACCACCTCCAGTGTTGTGAACTCCTGAGGATTTTCCATTCCACATATATATTCAGATTTTCTAACTCCTCTCCTCTAATTGTGTCTTACTTTTAGCGATGGTTATGTCAAGGCATTGTTCTGGATGAGAGAGGGAAGATTTTTGTGTATCACATTTTTGCATACACATTAGATTCATTTTCCTTTTTTCCATTTGAAATACTGAATCCCTGACACTAACCCATACCCTACTAGACTCTGACTACTAATCCTAATATCATGGAGAGAAAGAAACCTAACCGAATAGAAATACAGGCCTTTCATAGGAAGCATGGTGTATACTTCTATTTGCCTTCTGCATTATCAAGAGTATGTTTTTTAAATCTAGTCAACTTTTCATTGTAATATTTCTCCATGATTTTTTAAAATTATCACATATATAAATTCCTGTCTCCCTTTCTCTGTATCCTATTCAGCACATGTATTTTTTTATACATATATATATAATATCCTACCTGGTATCACACGGACAATCTTGTGAGCTCCCTGATTTTGGAATATAAAATTGTGAGAACAGATGACTCTCCCTAAATAATGATGGGACTGAAAATTCAACCTATGGGTGAGCTTCCTAGTGAAAAACACTATACATAAATCCATGTTCAGTAAAATGAATATTTTTGGATATGTGGATGAATTATATTTCATGATGAATTTCGATTGGCATATATATTGCTAAATATTAATGTGTGTGTGTGTGTGTGTGTATGTATTTTTTTTAAATCTGGAAAAAAATATATATGTGTATATATATACATATATATATTATATATGTATATATATATATGTATATATATTATATATATATATTATATATATATATATGTATATTCTCCAGATTTTAAAAAAATATGAAAAATATGTGTCTTATTATACACTCCCTAAATTCATTTATATTCATGTATGTGGGTTCAAAATCCACTTTTTACAAGATTATTTTCAGCAATATTTATACACCTGTAATACATATTGGTTTCCTACTACTGAATACTAAGTTCAGTAGGTGGTGCATACAAATCCTAATATTTCTACAGTACCTGACCCAGTTTAACATCAATGCAAGTAGATTGCTATGGGACATGATGTGTATTTTGAAGTTCATTTTTACTCAACACTGGTACATTACTATTTTTTCAGTATATGGACATCATAGGATATATTTTTTCACCCACAACTTCACAAAATTATAGGCATTTGGTTCACTCTCATTTACTTACTACTTCAGAACACATGTATTCCTCCATGTTTCTTTACTGGTCTTTTCACTAGACTTCTTTCTAAACACATTATTTTTGATTCCATAATCATTTTTGAAGCAATACTCACTCTTCACGATAAACCGTAACCCTAATATTACCATTACATATATAACTGGTTGGAATGATTGTATATATATCAATATAAGATTTCCAATACATTTTCAGATGCAAACTCAATCCATTATTTAAAGTTGGAACCAGTTATATACTTTATTCACAATCTGGTCTATTCATGCAACATCTCAATAATGATCAACACAAGGTACACCTATTTGTATCACCAGTACTAATTTATAAGTTTCCAGAATATTACTCCCCATAATGGTGGAAGAAATACTCATGTCACCTTATCAACATATAAATTTTATCACGGTAGTATTCTGGACACAAAATGCAAAGGTCACACATATGATTGTACCAAAGCCTAAATGGAAAGTGACCATGGATTACTAAAAACATCCATGTCCAGGGTGCCTAATGCTCTCAAATGTCAATCCTATTGATTACTACATATTTGTTTTTTCCTAAGATTATATATTCAACCTCAAGACTGTTGAAAATGTCTAATCCTATCACTCACTTTATACTTTGCCTGATTTCCTAATCTTTCTATTGATATCTGCTTTCCTACATATTTTTCCCTGTTCATCATTGTGACTTTCTCTTCAGATGTGCTGACATTTACATTCACTCTCTAACTGAAACCCTATTGCTAAAGAACTTTTGGTCCAACTCCTAGTCTCACTCTTCTTCCTAAACCTACTGACTATCTTCCTAATCCTACAGACTATCCCTTTTTGACTGGATGTTCTCTTCTACATTCAATCATCCGAGGTACACGGTCCTATGCCATTGTATATCGATTTATCTGAGACCTCGGTGCAGAACATAATTCAAGCTCAGTATACCAATCAAGGTTCTGTTGCCCTGAATGTCAGGAAGGTCTTTGCCTCAGGCCACCCCTTTGTGAAGCCTGAAGAAAAAAATTTCAAATGGAAATAAATGGGCATCACCTGTGGCTCTTTGCTTAATTGCTTTGGAAAGGGATTTGTCTGAATCTGCCTCTTGGCCCTGTGTGAGGCTGTGGCTTCGATTCTCTGCACCTGATGGATCTAAAGAAAGATCCCATGTGTGCATTCAAAACCAAAATGGCAAAAAGAGCAGTCATTGTGGATGAGGATTCTTGCCTTTCTCTGTTAGGTTCCTGACCCCCTTCAAGTGAGATTAGGGATCCTCTTTGTCAAATGAATTCTTGAATGCTCTCCAGATGTGCTTGGATTTTCTCATGACTCCAAATCACATAAAAAATCTATACCTGACATTCAGTAAGCCTCAAATTATAGAAACAAAGCGGAATTAATGGCAGGCCTTTTTGATCACTCCTGGTTCACAGGAAGGGTGTCCAGGCCACCCTGACTTTAGGGAAATTAGAGGCAAGGGAGCTTATTCTGAAAACTGTCTTTAGTTGCAACCCTCATGGAAACTTCCATCCAGAACTTTTGATGAGGGTCTTTATGGACGAAGATGAGGGCCATGTGGTAGTTTTTTTGTTTTAATTGTGGTCATTTGTGTGGGGGTTGGAAGACATGACTTGGTCCACCTGGGCTTGAACTCTGGTGTGATTCCCCTTAGAGCCTGAGTTCTGGAACGTACCTCATAGAAGTATTGATATGAATTGTGTTGGTTTTTAGGAGGCCACGCATGATTGTCACCCTTTCAAACTGAGATCTAGGCCCAAGGTGGCTTTCCACAGAGCAATGGGAATCTCAGCCAGGAAATCACATGATTTTATTCTGAAAGACTTCGCAGCCATTGTTGGCCCTCGGAAGCAAGAAGGAGTGGCCATACTCATATCGAATAAAATCAACTTAAAACCTAAGTTAATCAAAAGTGATAAAGAAGGACACTATATACTGTTAAGAGGCAACATTCACCAACAAGACATAACAATTATCAATTTGTATGCACCAAACAATGGTGGTGCCAAGTCATAAAACAAACTCTCCTCAAGTTCAAGAGTCATATAGGCTATAGCACAATAATTACGGGTGACTTCAGCACACAACCCTCGCCATTGGACAGATCCTCTAGAGAAAATCTGAATTAAGAAACTATAGAACTCAATAGCACAATCAATAACCTAGACTTAACCAACATATATAGAATATATCAAACATCATAAAGTGGATACATGTTCTTCTCAGCAGCACATTGGTCCTACTCAAATATAGACCATATATTATGCCATATGGAAACTCTTAGTAAATATAAAAGTATGGAGATAATACCATGCACCATATCTGATCATAATGGAATGAAACTTGAAATTAATGATTGAAGAAGGAAGGAAAAATTCTACATCACATGGAAAATGAACAATATGTTACTGAATAATCAATGGGTTACAGAAGACATAAAGGAGGAGATAAAAAAATCTCTTAGATACAAATGAAAATACAGACACAACATACCGGATTCTGTGGGAAACAATGAAAGCAGTTTTAAGAGGGAAATTCATTTCTTGGAATTCTTTCCTCAAAAAAAGAAAAAAAACAACAAATAAATGATCTCACACTACATCTCAAAAACCTAGAAAAAAAAGAGCAAAACAACAAATGTAGTAGAAGACAAGAAATAATTAAAATTAGAGGAGAAATCAACAAAATTGAAACAAAAAAATTGAACAAATAAAAGTTGGTTCTTTGAAAATAAATTAAATCGACAGGCCCTTAGCCATGCTAATGAAGAGAAGCAGAGAGAGAACTCAAATTACTAACATATGGGATAAAAAAGGCAATATCACAACAGACACTACAGAAATACAGAAGATAATTCGAAAGTATTTTGAAACCCTATATTCCAATAAAACAGAAGATAATGAAGATATCGATAAATTTCTTATGTCATATGATCTGCCCAGATTGAGTCCGGAAGACACACAAAATTTAAATAGACCAATAACAAAGGAAGAAATAGAAGAAACCTTCAAAAGACTACCTACCAAAAAAAACCCTGGACCAGATGGTTATACAGCAGAGTTCTACAAAACGTTCAAAGATGAATTATTACCAATACTTTTCAAGCTATTTCAAAAAATAGAAAAAGAAGGAGTTCTTCCAAATTCATTCTATGAGGCCAACATCACCCTGATCCCAAAACCAGACAAAGACACTTCAAAGAAAGAAAACTACAGACCAATATCTCTAATAAACTTGGATGCAAAAATTCTCAATAAAATCCTGGCAAATCAAATACAAAAGCACATAAAAAAATTGTGCATCATGATCAAGAGGGATTCATCCCAGGGATGCAAGGCTGGTTCAATATACGGAAATCAATAAATACTATTCACCACATCAATAGACTTAAAGAGAAGAACCATATGATCATCTCGATAGATGCAGAAAAAGCATTCTACAAAGTACAGCATCCCTTTATGTTTAAAACTCTATAAAAACTAGGAATAACAGGAACTTACCTCAACATTGTAAAAGCTATATATGCTAAACCTCAGGCTAGCATCATTGTAAATGGAGAAAAACTGAAGGCATTCCCTTTAAAATCTGGAACAAGACAGGGATGCCATCTATCACCACTTCTATTCGATTTAGTTCTTGAAATACTAGCCAGAGCAATTAGACAGACAAAAGAAATTAAAGACTTAAAAATAGGAAAAGAAGAACTTAAATTATCGCTATTTTTGGATGACATGATAATATATTTAACAGACCCAAAAGGGTCTGCTAGAGTTAGTAAATGAATTCAGCAAAGTGGCAGGATATAAAATCAACACGCATAAATCTAAGGCATTCCTGTATATCAGCAACAAAACTTCTGAAATTTAAATGAGGAAAACCACTCCTTTTACAGTATACTCAAAGAAAATAAAAAACTTGGGAATCAACCTAACCAAAGAGGTGAAAGATTTATGCAATGAAATCTACAGAATCCTAAAGAGAGAGATAGAAGAAGATGTTAGAGGATGGAAAAGTATGCCCTGTACATGGATAGGCAGAAATAACATCATCAAAATGGCGATATTACCCAAAGTTCTCTACAGGTTTAATGCGATGCCAATCAAAAACCCAATGGCATTTCTTGTAGAAATAAAAAAAGTAATCATGAATTTCATATGGAACAACAAAAGACCCAGAATAGCGAAAGCAATTCCAAGCAGGAAGTGTGAATCCAGAGTTCAAACTGTACTACAAAGCAATAGTAACAAAAACAGTGTGGTACTGGTATCAAAACAGGCAGATGGACCAATGGTACAGAATAGAGGACACAGAGACAAATCCACAAAATTACAACTTTCTTATATTTGAAAAAGGGCCTAAAAGCATGCAATGGAAGAAGGATAGCATATTCAACAAATGGTGCAGGGACAACTGGAAATTCATATGCAACAAAATGAAACTGAATCCCTTTCTCTCACAATGCACAAAAGTTAACTCAAAATGGATCAAGGAGCCAGATATAAAATCAGAGACACTGCGTCTGATAGAAGAAAAAGTTGGCTACGATGTACATACTGTGGGGTTGGGCTCCAAATTCCTTAATAGGAAACCCATAGCCCAAGAGTTAATAAAAAGAATAAACAAATGGGACTTACTTAATCTAAAGAGATCTTTCTCAGCAAGAGAAAAAATAAGAGAGGTAAATAGAGAGCCTACATCCTGGGAACAAATTTTTACCCCTTACACTTCAGATAGAGCCCTAATATCTAGAATATACAAAGAACTCAAAAAAATTAAACAATGAGATAACAAATAACCCAATCAACAAATGGGCCAAGGATCTTAACAGACACTTCACAGAGGAGGACATACAATCAATCAACAAGTACATGAAAAAATGCTCACCATCTCTAGCAGTCAGAGAAATGCAATCAAAACCACCCTAAGATACCATCTCACTCCAGTAAGATTGGCAGCCATTATGACGTCGAACAACAATAAGTGTTGGTGAGGATGTGGGGTAAAGGGTACACTTGTACACTGCTTGTGGGACTGCAAATTGGTGAGTACAATATGGAAAGCAGTATGGAGATTCATGGGAAAGCTGGGAATGGAACCACCATTTGACCGAGATATCGCCCTTCTCAGACTCTTCCCTGAGGATGTTAATAGAGAGCAGTATAAGGATACTGCCACATCGATGATCATAGCGGCACAATTCACAATAGCTAGACTTTGGAACCAACCTAGATGCCCTTCAATAGACGAATGGATAATAAAAATGTGGCATCTATACACAATTGAGTATTACACAGCACTGAAAAATGACAAAATCATAGAATTTGCAGGGAAATGAATGGCATTAGAATAGATTATGCTAAGCGAATCTATCCAATCCTTAAAAAACAAATGCCAAATGTTTCCTTTTATATAGAGAGAGCAAATAAGAAGAGAACAGGGAGGAAGAACATGAGAAAAATATTAAAACTAAACAGAGATGAGTGGGGGGAGAGAAAGGGAGAGAGAAGGAAAAGCATATGGAAATGGTAGGAGACTACTCAATGTTACACAAAATTACATATAAGAGGTTGTGAGGCTAAAGAGGGGAAAACAAGGGAGAGAATTAAACAACAGCAGATGAGGTAGAGAGGGAAGATGGGAGGGGAGGGGGAATAGTAGGGGATAGGAAAGGTAACAGAATACAACAATAACTAGTATGCTATTATGTAAAAACGTGAGTGTGTAACTGATGTGATTCTGCGATTTGTATTTGGGGTAAAAATGGGAGTTCATAACCCAATTGAGTCAAATGTATGAAAGATGATATATCATGAGTTTTATAATGTTTTGAACAACCAAAAATAAAAAGAATTGAATTTCCAATATTTGAGTCATTTAACAACTTTATTTTTAATAAAATTGTCTTTTATTTGTTATCTTACTTGCTGGTATCTGCCTTTCAGTTTTAAAAAACTATGAGCTGTAGCCATTCATCCATGTAGTATGTAAAAGAAAATTTTGAGTGTCTCCATGTTACCAGATTGGCAAGGCATCAAGGTTTCCTTCACAAACAAGGTGAAGGCTTTGCCATTAGAAATTTAACATTCTGCAAAACAATTTTTTTAACTTTCCAATTAAATTTCCAAAAAAATTTAGAAAAAGAAGAATATAATCCCCACAGTAAGAAGGCCTCAAAGTGGAGAAGTGGAGCATTTACGGCAGGCCTATTTGATCACTCCTGGTTCACAGGAAGCATGTCCAATCCACCCTGACGTTAGGCAAATGAGGGGCAAGGGAGCTTATTTTGGGCACTGGTTTGGCTGTGCCCCTCATGGAAAACTCCATCCACAGGTTATGATGTGTGTCTATATGGAAGAAGATGAGAACCATGTGGGAGTGTTTTGGTTTTAATTGTGGTCATTTGTGTGGTAGTTGGAAGAGATGACTGGGTCCACCTGGGCTTGAACTCTGACGTGATTCCCCTTAGAGAATGAGATTTGGAACTAACTTCAGAGAAGTATTGCCATGAATGTTGTTGGGATTTCAGGAGGCCACACATGAGAGTCGCCCTTGGAAACTGAGGTCTAGGCCCAGGGAGGCTTTCCAGAGAGCACTGGGAATCTCAGCTAGGATATCACAGGTTTTATTCTGAAAGACTTGGCAGCCATCGTTGAGAGTCAAAACACACATGACCTCACATTGTAGACCTCAATGGGCCTGGCTTCATGTGACAATTTGGCCACTCTTTGGGAAGCCTTGCCTGTGAGAGATCTCCAGATCCTTCATTAAAATGAGCTTCCTCAACATTTAATGGATCCTGAATGAATTGAAACCCACAGTACCAACAATTTCATCTGTGAAAAATAGTTAGATAAATACCATAAAATTTTAGAAATTCTCATGACCAGGTGGCACTGGAGAACCATTGGATGTCCTGTTGCTGATCATGAGTATACCAGACAGTGCCTTGATTGACTAGGTATCATGAAAATCGTGTAGAACAGAGATGCCAGTAAGTTGGAGCCTGCTGAGTAGTGGGCCTAGAGCAGTGGTGTGCAGGTGTGTGATAAAACATCTCTGGTGGGGCCATGTGGATCTGCCATTGACTTTCAAATGCCTTGAGACAGACACGGTGCAGCCAGCAGACCCTTCTATATAAAGGCATCTTGTTATATGGAGATTTTTCACGGCAATGTTTAGAATCAGGTTGCTATGGTCAAGGGGCAAGCTATGTGGGATAGAAGCCTAGTTGGTGCATTCTCATGCAGACACTGACCCACCACACGTGACAGAACTCCCTCCAGCACTGTGTCCCACTTGAACTCCTTGTATTTCGTGAAGCAAATACCAAACTCCCAGTGCAGCAGCAAGAAACAAAACGAAAAGTCGAGGATGACCAAATGGCTTCACAGTCCACATGGGGAGACACTTAGCCCCAGTGGCCACAATTTAGCTACAAAGAGAGAATTTAGCACTGCTGCCTCATGGTCATTGGAAAATAAGAAACCATGTCCTCCTGGTCACATAGATGCAGACCTAGCTTTGATGGTCTCACTACATCGGAAGTTAAAGCTCCTGAAAACAACATATATTTCAAGTGCCCAAGCTCAGAGGCAATTTCTCAAGAAGTGTTTAGGCCAGCAGATCTCCATGTTTGTGGAGTGTTTACCATGTCACTTACTTTTGGAAACTGCTCTATCAACTCCAAGGTTGTGAATTCCTGAGCATTTTCCATTCTAAATATATATTCACAGATTTTCTAACTCTTCTCCTCTAATTCTGACTTACTTGTGGCGAAGGGAATGTCAAGTCATTGTTCTGGATGAGAGAGAGAAGATTTTGTTTAGCACATATTTGCATAAACATTGGATTCATTTTACAATTTTCTGTTTGAAATACTGAATCCCTGACACTAACCCATACCCTACTAAACTCTGACTACTAATCCTAATATAATGGAGAAAAATAACCCAAACAGAATAGAAATACAAGCATTTCAGAGGAAGCATGGTGTATAGTTGGACTTACCTTTTGCATGATATAAGGTAGGAGTTATAAATCTAGTCAATTATTTGTTGAAATAATTCTCCATGTGTTTTTAAAGTTAAGAAATATGTGAATTCCTGTCTCCCTTTCTCTGTAGCCTATTAAGCAAATGTATTTTTATATGCACAAATAGAATCCTACCTGGTTTCACATGTACATTCTTGTGAGGTGGCTGAATTGGCAGATACAAATTGTGAGAAGAGATCACTCCTTCTAAACGCTGTTTTAACAGAAAATTCAACCCATGAGTGAGCTTCCTAGATGAACAACACTATACATATATTACTGTTCAGTAAAATGAATATTTTGGGATATGCGGATGAGTTATTTTTCATGATGAATTTCAGTTGGCATATATATTGCTACATTATAATGTGTGTGTGTTTGTGTTTCTATATATATATATATATATATTCTCCAGATTTACCAAAATATGAAATATATGTGTCTTCTTATACACCGCCTGAATTCATTCATATTCATATATGTGGATTTATAATCAACTTTTAACAAGTTTATTCTCAGAAATATACATCCACTGAAATACATATTTGTTTCCTAGAACTGAAAACTAACTTCAGGGAAGGGTGCTTACAAATCGTAATATTTCTACAGTAACTGACCAAGTTTAACATCAATGCAAGTAGATTCCTATTGGATGTGATGTGTTTATTAAAGTTCATTTTTATTCAAACCTTGTACGTTATTATTTCTTCAGTTTATAGACATCATAAAATATATCCTTTCATTCACAAATTCACAAATTTATAAATATTTGGTTCACTTTCAATCACTTCCTCCTTCAGAACACTTATATTTCTCCATGTTTCTTGACTCGTCTTTTCACTAGACTTCTTTCTAAACACATTATTTTCGATTCCATAATCATTTTTGAAGCAAAACTCATTCACTATTCATGATAAACGGTAACCCTAAGATAACCATTAGATATGTAAGTGGTTGGAATGAATGTATGTATATCAATAAATGATTTCTTCTATTTTTTCAGATATCAATACAATCCATTATTTAAATTTGGAACCAGTCATATACTTTATTCACATTATGGTCTATTAATGCATCATCTCTATATTCATGAACACAGGGTAAGCCTATTAGTATCCCCAGTACTAATTTATATCTTTTCAAAATATTTCCCCCAGAAATGGTGGAAGAAATACTCATGTCACCTGATCTTCATATACATATTATCACAGTAATATTTTGGACACAAAATGCGAAGGTCACCCTTATGATTGTACCAAAGCCTCAATGGAATGTGAACATGGATTACTAAATATATCCATGTCCAGGTTGCCTAATGCTCTCAAATGTCAATCTTATTGGTGACTACAAATTTGTTTCTTCTTAAGATTATGTATTCAACCTCAACCCTGTTGAAAATCTTTAATCCTATCATGTTATACTTTGCCAGATTTCCTAATGTCTCTATTGATGTCTGCTTTCCTACATATTTTCCCCAGTTCATCATTGTGCCTGACTCTTCACATATGGTGTCATTTATATTCACTCTCTAACCAAAACCGTATTGCTAAAGAACATTTGGTCCAAATCCTAGACTCACTCTTCCTCCTAAACCTACTGACTATCTTCCTAATCCTACACACAATCCCTTTTTGACTGGATGTTCTCTTCTACATTTAATCATCTGAGGTACAGGGTCTTATGCCATTGTATATCAATTTAACTGAGACCTCGGTGCAAAACATAACTCAAGCTAAGGATCCCAATCAAGGGTCCAAATCCTTCTGGGCTTCAAATATTACCTAGATTTCTGTTTTCATACTTATGTTTTCCCTCTATATTCTTATAAATATCGCTGGTTCCCGATACAATTATTCATCCAGCAGAATGATTTCCAACCCAAATCGAACATGCTATTAACCCTGACCATACAATATTCTCTCAATCTCACTTTACAGAAGAGCAGGGACAAAGTTGGTATTACAATACAGGAAGTTAGGAGATCTTCCACCTGCTGAGTACCTCAAAATCCATGCAGAAATTATCCCTGGAGAAGATGCAGGCAGCTATGAAGGACCTGAGAGAACAAAAGTCATATTCCATGGCAAACAACATGGTCAGGATGAAAGGATGTGTCTGAGTCAGCCTCTCTATTCTTAATGTAGGGAAGATGGACCAAACTAGGCCTGTGTGGAGAGCTGTTCCCAGGTGACTATGGTTTCTATACCATTCTAACATGTGAAAGTATCACAGGAAGTAGGGCAGCCTCCATGTCAGGAGACAATAGGAAGAAACTGTTAGGACAAAGTGGTGGCCAAGACAGTGACCTCATTCATTTTCTGAAGGTAGTGACCTCACCTCACTTCCTTGGTGATGGAGGTCTCTGAATTTTGTGATCCAGGAAGCCAGGCACCCTGAGCCAGTCCCAGTCGCAGTCACAGTGGGCTCATTTCTTTGGATTTACCAAGGACAGAGTCAGTCTTTCTTGGTACCTACTGATGTAAGGGTTGCCAAATACCAAGAAAGCTGTGAAGAGGGGTCTTTCCTGAGAGCATAGGAATTGGCTCACCACTGCCTCCTTACAAATTCACAGATTTGACGAAGGAGACCAGATCTGAGACAGAAAGGCCATTTCTGGGTTACATCGTATGTCCTACCAGTCAGAGGACACTCCAGATAGTCACAGACCTACTTGGAAGAAGGAGGTGCATTTGTGGGTGTTGGTTTGTGTTTGTGGTTTTTTCTCATGATCTGAGAATAGGTAAAAAAGGAGGTTTGTTTGGTATGGAGTGGACTGTTTCTAGTAAGTCATTTGACAAGGAGACTGTTTCTGTGTCTGTGTATCCCACTGTGTTTTTCTTTGTAGATATTAGAAAAGAAAATAGCTCATTGGGTGTGTCCTGTCTAGTAGAAAACTTCCCAGTATGCATCCTTCCCAATTAATGAATGGACTGAGGCTTGCCTTATCCATGGGCAACACCTGCTATCTACCTATGTTCTCATTTTGTTCCTGAATTCTGGCCACTCTAAAGATTAGTATCATGTATTTTTGTACAAGATATGTACCACCTCCAAGCTCTGTGACATAGCCATGTACTGGATAGCTGAAGGGAATGGCGAGCATCTCAGAAAACTCACATATCAGAGTAACCAGGAAAGTCTCCTAGGAGAAACCCTGCTTGGGGGCTTTTGATTACCTATTGTTCTGTTGCTCTGAATGTCAGAAAGGTCTTTGCCTCAGGCCAAACCTTAGTGAAGCCTGAAGAAAAGAGTTTTCAAATGGAAATGAATGGGAATCACCTGTGGCTTTTTACTTCATTGCTTTGGAAAGGGATTTGTCTGAATCAGCCTCTTGGCCCTGTGTGAGCCTGTGGTTTAGATTTTCAGCACCTGATGTATCTAGAGAAAGATCCCATGTGGGCATCCAAAACCAAAATGGAAAAATAGATCAGTCATTGTACATGAAGCCTCTCGCCTTCCTCTGTAATATTAATGACCTCCATCAAGTGAGAATAGGGATCATTTGTGTCAAATGAGTTCTTCAAAGCCCTGCAGAGGCTGGACAATAGGTGCTTGCGTTTTCTCATGACTCCAATTCACACAAAGAATCTATACCCCACAGTCAGTAGGCCTCAAATTTGAGAAGTGGAGCAGTATTAACAGCAGTCCTATATGATCACTTCTGTTTCACAGGAATGTTGTCCAGGCCACCCTGACTTTAGGCAAATGAGGGGCAAGTGAGATTATTTTTGACACTGTCTTGGGCTGTGCCCCTCATGGAAACCTCCAGCTAGAGGTTATGATTAGTGTCTATATAAAAGAAGAAGAGGGCCCTGTGGGAGTGTTTTGGTTTTAATTGTCGTCATTTGTGTGGCAATTGGAAGAGATGCCTGGGTCCACCTGGGCTTGAACTCTGTTGTGATTCCCCTTAGAGACTGAGTTGTGGAACTGAGCTCAGAGAAGTATTGCCATGAATTGTGTTGAGATTTTTGGAGGCCAAGCATGAGATTCGCCATTGGAAACTGAGATCTAGGCCCAGGGTGACTTTCCACAGAGCACTGGGAATCTCAGCCAGGATATCACAAGATTTTATTTTGAAAGATTGTCAGCCATAGTTGAGAGTCAAAACACACATGGAATTCACATTGTAGACCTCAATGGGCCTGGCTTCATGTGACCTTTTGCCCACTCTTTGGGAAGCCTTGCCTGTGAGAGTTCTCCAGACCTTTCATTGAAATGAGATTCCTCACCTTTTAATGGTTCCTGTATAAATTGAATCCCACAGTGCCTCCAACTTCATTATTGAAAAATATCTAGATAAATACCATGAATTTTTTGAAATTACCATGACCAGGTTGCACTGGAGAACCTCTGGATGTCCTGTTGCTGATCATGACTGTACCAGACAGTGCCTTGATTGACTGGGTTTCATGGAAAAAGTGTAGAACATAGATGCCAGAAAGTTGGAGCCTGCAGACTAGTGGGCCTAGAGCAGTGGAGTGTAGGTGTGTGAAAAAAACATTTGTGGTGGGGCCACGTGGATCTGCCATTGGCTTAGAAATCACTTGTGACTGACATGGTACAGCCAGCAGACTGTATGTAAAGGCATCTTATTATATGGAGAGGATTCCTGCCAATGTCCAGAATCAGGTTGCTATTGTCAAGTTGAAAAGCTATGTGGGATTGAAGCCCCACTGGTGCATTTTAGTAACCCACCACACGTGAGAGTACATCCTCCAGCACTGTGTCCCAGTAGAACTCCTTGTATTTCGTGAAGCCAATACCAAACTCACAGTGCAGCAGTAAAAAACACCACGAAAGTGGATAATGACCAAATGGCTTTTCAGACAACACAGTTAGATACTTAGACCCCAGTGGCCAAAGTTTACCTACAAAGAGAGAATTCAGCACTGCTGCCTCATGTTCACTAGAAAATAAAAAACCATGTCATCCAGGTCACATAGATGGAGACCCAGAATTGATGGTCTCACTACAAAGGAAGCTAAAGCTCCTGACAACAACATATATTTTAACTGCCCAAGCTCAGAGGCAGTTTCTCAAAAAGGCTAGCAGAGCTCCATGTTTGTGGAGTGTTTACCCTCTCTCTTTTTGTAACCCTTTCTACCTCCTACAAGTTTGTGAACTCCTGAGCATTTTCCTTTCCACATATGTATTCACAGATTTTCTAACTTTTCTCCACTAATTGTTTCTTATTTGGGGCGAAGGTAATGTCAAAGCATTGTTCTGGATGAGAGTGGGAAGATTTTTGTGTAGCACATATTTGCATACACATTAGATTCATTTTCGTATTTTCCATTTGAAATACTGAATCCCTGACCCTACCCCATACCCTACTAGACTCTGACTACTAATCAAAATATGATGGAGAAAAAGAAACTTAACAGAATAGAAATACAGGCCTTTCATAGGAGTCATGGTGTATACTTGGACTTGCCTTCGGCTTTATCAATGGTATGTGTTATAAATCTAGTCAACTTTTCATTGTAATACTTCTCCATGAGTTTTTAAAATTAACACATATGTAAATTTCTGTCTCACTTTCTCTGTAGCCTATTCATCACATGTATTTTTTAATGCATCTTTAGAATTCTACCTGGTATCACATGTACATTCTTGTGAGCTTGCTTATTTTGGAAGATACAAATTGTGAGAAGAGATCGCTCCCTCTAAATACTGATGGAACTGGAAATTCTACCTATGGGTGAATTTCCTAGATGAACAGTATTATGCATAAATAAATGTTCAGTAAAATGAATATTTTTGGATACGTGGATGATATCTATTTTATTATGATTTTCGAATGGCATATATATTGCTACATTTTAATGTCTGTGTATGTGAGTATCTAATTATCTATCTATCTATCTATCTATCTATCTATCTATATAGATATAGATATCTACTCTTTTGATTTTCCAAAATATGAAATATATGTGTCTTATTATACACTTTCTAAATTCACTCATGTGTGTGTATGTGGATTTATAATCAAATTTTTACAAAATAATTCTTAGAAATATTCATCCACCTTAAATACATATTTATTTCCTAGTACTGAAAACTAAATTCAGTGAATGGTGCATACAAATCGTAATATTTCCACAGTGACTGACCCAGTTTCACATCAATGCAAGTAGACACCTATGGGACCATGATGTGTATTTTGAAGTTCATTTTTATTCCACACTGATACATTACTATTTCTGCAGTTTATGGACATTATAGGATATATCCTTTCATCCACAATTTCACAAATTTATAGGCATTGGGTTCACTTTCAATCACTTCCTACTTCAGAACACATGTATTCCTCCATGTTTCTTGACTGTTCTTTTCATAAGATTCTTTCCAAACACATTATTTTTGATTTCCATAATCATTTTTGAAGCAAAACTCAGACACTCTTCATGATAAACCATAATGCTAAAATTACCATTAGATGTATAACTGGTTAGAATGAATTTATGTATATCAATATAAGATTTCCTATATATTTTCAGATATCAATTCAATCCATTATTTAAAGTTTGAACCAGTTATATTATTTATTCACAGTATGGTCTATTAAGGCATCATCTCTATATTCATAGACCGATGGTATACCTATTTGTATCCCAAATACTAATTTATAAGTCTTTAAAATATTGCTTTAAGAATTGGTGGAAGAAATACTCTAGTCACCTGATATACATACACATTTTATCACAGTAATATTCCTGACACAAAATGCAACGGACACACTTATGATTGTACCAAAGCCTATATTGAAAGTGAGCATGTATTACTAACAACATCCAAGTCCTGATTAACTAATGATCTCAAATATCATTCCTATTGGTGACTACATATTTGTTTTTTCCTAAGATTAAATATTGAATCTGAACCCTGTTAAAAATGTCTTATCCTATCACTCACTTTGTACTTTGCCTGATTTCCTAATGTCTCTATTGATATCTGATTTCCTACACATTTTCCCCAGTTCATCACTGTGACTGACTCTTCAAATATGCTGACATTTACTTTCACTCTTTAACAAAAACCCTATATCTAAAGAACATTTGGTCCAATTCCTCGACTCACTGAAATGGGTTCTTCAAAGCCCTGCAGAGGGTAGCCCATAGGTGCTTGATTTTCTCATGACCCCAATTCACATAAAGAATCTATGCCCCACAGAGAGTAGGCCTCAAATTGGAGAAGTAGAGCAGTATTAATGGCAGGCCTATTTTATCACATCTGGTTCACAGAAAGGGTTTCCAGGCCACACTGAGTTTAGTCAAATAAGGGCAAGTGAGCTTATTTTGGACACTTCCTTAGGCTGCGCCCCTCATGGAAACCTCCAGCAAGAGGTTATGATGAGAGTTTATATTGAAGAAGATGAGGGCCATGTGGGAGTGTTTTGGTTTAATTGTGGTCATTTGTGTGGTGGTTGGAAGAGATGACTGGGTCCGCATGGACTTCAACTCTGGAGTGATTCCCCTTAGAGACTGAAATGAACTCAGAGAAGTATTGACATGAATTGTGTTGGGATTTTAGGAGGCCACACATGAGAGTTGCCCTTGGAGACTGAGATCTAGGCTCAGGATAGCTTTCCAAAGAGCACTGGGAATCTCAGGCAGGATATCACATGACTTTATTCAGAAAGACGTGGCAGCCATTGTTGAGAGTCAAAACACACATGGACCTCAATTGTAGACCTCAATGGGCCTGGCTTAATGTGACCTTTTGGCCACTCTTTGGGAAACCTTGCCTCTGAGAGTTCTCCCGAGCTTTAATTGAAATAAGCTTCCTCACCATTTCATGGTTCCTGAATAAATTGAAAGCCACAGTGCCTCCAACTTCATCCTTGAAAATTGGCTAGATAAATACCATGAATTTTTTAAATTTCCATGAACAGATGGCACTGGAGAACCTTTGGATATCTGTTGCTGATCATGAGTGTACCAGACATTGCATTGATTGACTGGGTTTCATGAAAATGGTGAGAACAGAGGTGCCAGAAAGTTGGAGCCTGCTGATTAGTGGGCCCAGAGCAGTGGTGGGCAGGTGTATGATAAAACATCTGTTGTGGGGACACGTGGTTCTGCCATTGGTTTCCGAATGACTTGTGACTGACATGTTGCAGCCAGCAGAACCTTACAAGTAAAGGGACCTTGTTATATGGAGAGGTTTCAGGGCAATGTTCAGAATCAGGTTGCTATGGACATGGGTGCAAGCTTTTTGGGATAGAAGCCTGGTTGGTGCATTCTCCTGCAGACCCTCAACCACTACACGTGAGAGTACTCCCTCTAGCACTGTGTCCCAGTTTTTCTCCTTGTATTACGTGAAGCCAATACCAAACTCCCAGTGCAGCAGAAAGAAACACCACGAAAAGTGGAGTATGACCAAATGGCTTCACAGATCACATGGTTAGACACTTAGACCCCAGTGTCCTCAGTTTACTAACAAAGGGAAAATTCAGAACTTCTTCCTCATGTTCAATAGCATATAAGGAACCATGTCATCCAGGTCACATAGATGCCAACCCAGGTTTGATGGTCTCAATACAAAGGAAGCTAAAGCTCCTGACAACAACAAATTTTTCAAGGGCCCAAACTCAGAGGCAGTTTCTCAAAAACTCATTAGGCCACCAGAGTTCCATGTTTGTGGAGTGTTTACCCTGTACCTTACTTTTGGAAATTCCTCTACCACCTCCAAGGTTGTGAACCCCTGAGCATTTTCTTTTCCAGATATATATTCACAGATTTTCAAACTCTTCTCCACTAATTGTGTATTACTTGTGGCGAAGGAAATATCAAGGCATTGTTTTGGAGGACAGTGGGAAGATTTTTGTCTAGCAAATATTTGCATACACATTAGATTCATTTTCTTATTTTCCATTAGAAATACTGAATCCCTGTCACTAACCCATACCCTACTAGACTCTGACTACTAATCTTAATATGATGTAGAAAAAGAAACCTAACAGAATAGAAATACAGGCCGTACATAGGAGGCATGGTGTATACTAGGACTTGCCTTCTGCTTTATCAAGTGTATGTGTTATAAATCTAGTCAACTTTTTATTGTAATACTTCTCCATGAGTTTTTAAAGTTAACACATATGTACATTTCTGTCTCCCTTTCTCTGTAGCCTATTCATCTCATGAAATTTATTATGCATATTTAGTATCCTACCTGGTACACACGTACATTCTTGTGAGCTTGCTGTTTTAGGATGATACAGATTGTGAGAAGAGATCACTCCCCCTAAATACTGATGGAACTGAAAATTCAACGTATTGGTGAATTTCCTAGATGAACAGCATTATACATAAATCCATGCTCAGTAAAAAGAATATTTTTGGATATGAGGATGATATATATTTCATAATGAATTTTGATTGGCATACATATTACTACATTTTAATGTCTGTGTTTGTATCTATATATATATTTTTTTTTTCTCCAGATTATTCAAAATATGAAATATATGTGTCTTATTATACACTCATTAATTTAACTCATGTTCCTATATGTGGATTTATAATCAAATTTTCACAAGATTATTCTCAGAAATATTCATCCACATGAAATACATATTTATTTCCCAGTACTGAAAACTAACTTTGGTGAATGGTGCTTACAAATACTAATATTTGTACAGTAACTGACCCAGTTTAACATCAATGCAAGTAAAATCCTATGGGACATGATGTGTATTTTGAAGTTCATTTTTATTCAACACTGGTACATTACAATTTCTTCAGTTTATGGACATCATAGGATAATACTTTTCATCCACAAGTTCACAAATCTGTACGCATTTGGTTCACTTGCAATTACTTGCTGTTTCAGAACATATGTATTCCTCCATGTTTCTTGAGTGTTCTTTGCATGAGATTATTTCCAAACATATTATTTTCGATTTCCATAATCATTTTTGAAGCAAAACTCCCACACTCTTCATCATAAACCATAATGCTAAAATTACCATTAGATGTATAACTGGTTAGAATGAACTTATGTATATCAATATAAGATTTCCTATATATTTTCAGATATCAATTCAATCAATTATTTAAAGTTTGATCCAGTTATATTATTTATTTACAGTATGGTCTATTAAGGCATCATCTTTATAATCATAGGCACAGGGTACACGTACTTGTGTCCCCAATACTAACTTATCAGTCTTAAAATGTTGCTTTCAGAAATAGTTGAAGAAATACTGTAGTCACCTGATATACATTTACATTTCAACACAGTAATATTCCTGACAAAAAATGCAAAGGACACCCTTATGATTGTACCAAAGCCTAAATTTAATGTGAGCATGTATTACTAACAACATCCATGTCCTGATTAACTAATGATTAACTAATGATCATTCCTATTGGTGACTACATATTTGTTTCTTCCTAAGATTATATATTCAAACTCAACCATGTTAAAAACATCTTATCCTATCACTCACTTTGTACTTTCCCTGATTTCCTAATGTCTCTATTGATATCTGCTTTCCTACACATTTTCCCCAGTTCATCACTGTGACTGACTCTTCACATATGCTGACATTTACATTCACTCTCTAACCAAAACCCTATATCTAAATAACTTTTCGAACTATCTCTTTTTGTCTGGACGATCTCTTCCTCATTCAGTCATCCAAGGTACAAGGTCCTATACCATTGTATATCGATTTATCTGAGACAACTTTGCGGAAATAATTCAAAGCTAAGTATCCCAATCAAGGGCCCAATGTTCATCTGGGTTTGAAATCTTTCCTAGATTTCTGTTTTCATACTTATATTACACCTATATATGCTTGTAATATCGGAGGTTCCCAATACCATTATTCATCTCACAGAATGATTCCTAACCCAAATCGAACATGCTATTAACCCTAACCATGCACTGTTCCCTCAATTTAACTTTACGAAGAGCAGGGACAGAGTTGGTGTTATAATACAGGTAGATAGGGGATCTTCCACCTGTTGAGAACCTCAAGTTCCATGCAGAAATAAACCCTGGAGAAGATGTAGGCAGCTATGAAGAACCTGAGAGAGCAACAGATATCTTCCTTGGTAAAATACCTGGTCAGGATGAAGCGATGTGTCTGAATAAGCCTCTCTCTTCTTAATGTAGAGAAGATGGACCAAACCAGGTCTGTGTGGAGAGCTGTTAACATGTGCCTATGGTTGATATACCATTCTATCTTGTGAATGTGACACAGGAAGTAGGGGCAGCCTCTCTCTCATGGGACCCTTGGAAGCAAATTTAGGATAAAGTGGTTGCCAAGATAGTGACCTCATTCGGTTCCTGAAGGAAGTGACCTACCTCACTTCCTTGGTTATGGAACTCTCTGAACTTGGGATCCAGGAAGCCAGGCACTCAGAGCCAGTCCCAGTCCCAGTCCCAGTGGGTTCACTTGTTTGGATTTACCAAGGACAAAGTCGGTCTTTCTTGGTACATACTGATGTGTGGATGGCTAAATGCCAGGAAAGCTCTGAAGAGGGGCCTTTCCTGAGAAAGCAGGTAGTGACTCACTGATTGATGATGACAACTTTACAGAGTTGGTAAAGGAGACCTGATCTGAGACAGGAAAGTCCATATCGAGGGAGCAGAGTAAGGCCCACCAGTCTGAGGACACTCTGGATAGTCACAGACCTACTTGGGTAATGGAGGTGCCTTTGTGGGTGTGGGTGTGAATTTGTAGTTTTGTATCATGTTCTGAGAATAGGTAGGAAAGGCAGTATGTTTGGTTTGGATTGGACTGTTTTTGGTAAGTCATTTGACATGGCGAGTGTTTCTATGTTTGTGTTTCCCACTTTTTCCGTGGTTGTAGATATTAGAAAAGTGAATGCATCAATGGATGTGTCCTGTCTAGTAGAAAGCATCTCAGCACACATCCTGCCCAATTTATGAATGGACTGTGGCTTGCCTTATATGGGCAACACCTACTTCTTTCCTTAGTTCCTGTTTTCTTCCTGAATTCTGGCCACTCTCCAGAATAGGCTCATGTTTTTTTGTCCAAGATATGGACCTCTGTCGAGTTCTGTGACATGGCCATGTACTGGATAGATAAAGGGAATTGGGAGCATCTCAGAAAACTCGGATATCAGTGTGACCAGTAAAGTCTCAGTAGAGAAACCCTGCTTTGTGCCTTTTGCTAACCTACTGTTCTGTTGACCTTAATGTCAGGAAGGTCTTTTCCTCAGGCCACCATTTTGTGAAGCCTGAAAAAAACTGCTTTCAATTGGAAATGAATGAGCATCACCTGTGGCTCTTTGCTTAATTGCTTTGGAAAGGGATGTGTCTGAATCATCCTTTCGGCTCTGAGAGAGGCTGTGGCTTTGATTTTCAGCACCTGATGGATCTAAAGAAAGATCCCATGTGTGCATCCAAAACCAAAATGGCAAAAAGATCAGTCATTGTGGATGAAGTCTCTTGCTTCCTCTGTTAGGTTCCTGACCTCCATCAAGTAAGTAGAGGGATCCTTTGAGACAAATGAGTTCTTCAAAGCCCTGCAGCAGTGCTTGGGTTCTCACATGACTCCAAATCACATAAAGAATCTATACCTCACAGTCAGTAGGCTTCAAAATGAAGAAACAGAGCAGTATTACTGGCAGGCCTATTTGATCAATCCTGGTTTACAGGAAGGGTGTCCAGGAAACCCTGACTTTAGGAAAATGAGGGGAAAGGGAACTTATTTTGGACACTGTCTTGGGCTGCGCCCCTTATGGAAACCTCCAGCCAGAGGTTATGATGAATGTCTACATGGAAGAAAATGAGGGCCATGTGGGAGTATTTTGGTTTTAATTGAACATAATATTAACCCTAACCATACACTGTTCCCTCAATCTAAGTGTTCAGAAAAGCAGGGAAAGGTTTGGTCTTACAATACAGGAATGCAGGGGATCTTCCACCTGCTGAAAACTTCAAAGTTCCATGCAGAAATGATCCCTGGAGAAGATGTAGGCAGCTATGAAGGACATGATAGAGCAAAAGGCATCTTCCATGGCAAACAACCTGGTCAGGATGAAGGGTTGTGTCTGAATCAGATTCTCTCTTCTTAAGGTAGAGGAGATGAACCAAACTAGGCCTTTGTGGAGAGCTGTTCCCAGGTGACTATGGTTTCTATACTATTCTAACTTGTGAAAGTGTCACAGGTAGTAGGGACATCCTCCATGTTATGAGACCTTAGGAAGCAAATGTTAGGACAAATTGGTTGCCAAGGCAGTGACCTCATTCAGTTACTAAAGGAAGTGACCTCACCTCACATCTTTGTTGATGGAACTCTCCAAATTTGGGTTCCAGGAAGCCAGGCACCAAGACCCAGTCCCAGCACCAGTTCCAGTGTTCTCACTTGTTTGGATTTTCCGAGGACAGAGTCAGTCTTTTGTGGTACCTACTTATGTGAGAATGGCCAAATTCCAGAAAAATTCTGAAGAGCGGCCCTTCCGGAGAAAACAGGTAGAGGCTCACTGCTGGCTCCTGAAAAGTTCACAGAGTTGACCAAGGAGCCCAGATCTGAGACAGGACAGACAATTTCTGGGGAACATAGTATGGCCCTCCGGTCAGAGGACACTCTGGATAGTTCCAGACCTACTTGGGGGAAGGAGGTGCCTTTGTGGTTGTGGGTATGGGTTTGTGGTTTTTTCTTTTGTTCTGAGAATAGTTAGGAAAGGGGGTGTGTTTGGTTTGGAGTGGAGTGTTTCTAGTTAGTCCTTTGACAAGGCGAGTGTTTTTAGGTCTGTGTATCCCACTGTGTCCGTGGTTGTAGACATTAGAAAAGAGAATGCCTCAATGGGTGTATCCTCTCAAGGAGAAAACTTCCCAGCATTCATCCGGCACAATTTATAAATGGAGTGTGGCTTGCCTTATCAATGGGCAACACCAACTATCTTCCTACGTTCCTGTTTTCTTCCTGAATTCTGGCCACTCTCCAGAATAGGCTCATGATTTTGTGTCCAATATATGAACCACTTCCAAGGTCTGTGACATGGCCATATACTGGATAGCTGAAGGGAATGGCAAGCATCTCAGAAAACTCAGATATCAGTGTAGCCAGTAAAGTCTCAGTGGAGAAACCCTGCTTTGGGCCTTTTGATTACCTATTGTTATGTTGCCCTGAATATCAGGAAAGTCTTTGTCTCAGGACACCCCTTTGTGAAGCCTGAAGAAAACAGTTTTCACATGGAAATGAATGGGTATTACCTTTGTGTTTACAATAAAACCTTCACAGATTTGGCTCTCATTAAGTTAAAAATACTTTTAAATTGCATCTCAGTGTAAAAAGTAACATGGAACTGTACATATCTTATTGATAACAAGTCCAATTATAGAACACAAATGATATACATAAATCTCCAACATGTTTTTCTTTTAAGCCTAGAATTACCATACAACCTTAGAACACCAGCTTGATACAATGGTCTTTGGAAGCTTCTACCTTACAGACTTGTATACCTGGAAGATATGAACACATTAACACCACAATTACATTGATGTTTTTGTATTAAACAAGTTTAGATTTTAAAGAAATAACATGGCACAATTTTATAAAAACAGTACTTGTTTTACCAGCTGTTTATTTTTTTAAGATTACTTGCTCAAAACTTACACATATAACCAAGTTACACAAACCTTTTTTTATTATTTACTTAAACCCCTTTAATTACTTAATCATATAGACTCTCTTATCCAGAAACACATTTTTCCTCTATTAGATCTATATCTGGAACCTTTTAGTTTCTCTTTTTCATCTACTAACCTCTTTCTGTTCACATTTCAATACAATACTTGTAAATTTCTGAATTTAGGCAGATTATTTTATAGACATCTACATTTTATTAGGGCCTTTTTGAAAACCTAGAAAACTTATTGGCCTAATTTTAAAGACATCTTTATTTTTATCTGTTTACCCAATTTGAATTAAAACATATGAATCACGTGAATCAAAGACATTTGGATACATTCTTAAATTTTTCATGAGTGCTCCTCATCTGTCAATTGTCATATCACTGCATGATATATGGACATACACACATACAGACATACCAACATACAACACGTAACACAAATGTAACACATAACACAATAATAAAAGCCTTGTAGCTTTTTCAGGTGAAATCTCCATTGAAATGCTAAAAACTCCAGAGTCGATCAAAAATAGAACTGATCAGAAAACATTAACCCATCAGCAGAATCAAGATCATGAGTTCAAAAAAAAAATACAGAATCTAAGAAAAGCAAGAGTCCTAAAAAAGATGACTGGCCAGTAATTAGTAAATACCGTATAATATAATTTTTTGGTTAGGTCTAGTTTGAGTTCAGGTAAAAAGACACATTTACTCTTTTTTATCTGTCTCCTGCTGAGTGCTGCAGGCTTCTTTTATTTGCATATCAACTTAAGTCCTTGCTGAGGTCTGGAAAACTGAAAAGACTGGAATTCGTAGCAGAAACCTCAGGCCTAAGGCATTTTAGCTATAAGTCATAATTTCCAGGTTTGGATGTTGAAAATTTTGATGCAAGTTTAAGATGTAATTCTCAAAATTTTATATCTTTAGATTTTTCTACACTAGAAAAACTTGCTCACACAAAACTGAAAATAGGATCATTTTTTGATAATATTAAAGCCACCATCAGAAGAAGTTTCTATAGGATCGTTAAGCCCCTTTCTTTGTTATGAAGTTTCTAATAGTATTAAGTTACATTAAATTGGCTGAAAATTTTTTAAAAAGAACCACACACTACCATGTGTATCCGAAATTAAGCTTTAAAAATTTCCAAGACTGTTGCTAATTAATGTCATTTCAATAAGCCAGACCAACGTTTTAATTTAGTACCATTTTTTAAAATCTTACACACTGATGGGAATAGATACCATATCATAATTTATTATCTCTTCCCAAGTTAATGCACTGGTATATCTAGTGAAATTTTTTCAGGCTGCCTAGTTCAAAATTAAAACTCTTTAATTATTTTTTATCCTAAGTATTTAAGTTTCCTAGCATGAACTACCTGAAATCAAACTAAACAATTGTTTAAACCCAACTTTTAACTGTAACATAGTGCAATGCTTTAGAAACCCATTTAGATACGAGATGGTTAAAATAAAAAAAAAATCATTTTTAGATACACATTCACCCTAGATCATCCCCAAGAAAAAATCTATAATATCAACATATTAATGCATTCATTGTCCCTTTTGTTAAGTAAACAGAGGTGGAGAAATCCTTAAAGTGCACGTAAGGAATAAGGGAGTTCCCCACAGCAAAATGGCTCTGTCAGCTGCTGGGAGTCCCTTAGCCTCACCATTTACTTACAGGATTAGTTCCTCTGGTTTGCTTTGACCCCAGGCACCAGGCATATTCTATGTCTCCCAACTTTGCAGTAGTCAGCTCCCAAAAATTTCATCCTCTGCTTGCAGTTGTTTTGAGTGCTAGGCTTCCCCAAGAGGGCAGAGTGGGGTTTATTTAAAGTCCCCTCTGGGGTGTCAAAATTTATGACTGAAGGCTTGGTTCCCATCCCAAAGCCAATTAATGCCAATTTAATAATGAGGACAGGGTTTTGAGAAAAGTTTAAGCGAGATATCAAAGTTCTTTGACCCCAGACATTTCCCTCTGCAGTGGGCATGCTCAATCCAACTACGGGAAGAAAAAAATCACTGCTTCCGTAATATTGCTTAACAAAGGGGAGTAAAGTTTATCAAAGTTCTTTAAAACACAGCTAAGAGAGGTGCAAAAGGTGAGAACAGAAAAACTGGCGGTTCTATTGACTTTTGGTCCCTCACAGGAGAAGCATTAGTTTAAAATTTAGCTAAAGTAACTTCCACATATGTAAGGCAGGTTGGAACTCAGGACTCTGCATCGGTCCAAACAATGCCATCACATTTAACAGAAACTCAGATAAAAAGACACACAAAGACCATCATGCAGCTCCCGTTTGTTCACAACCCCAAGATCTACAATCTTGTGACTCAGGGAGAATGGAGGGAAGAGGGGAAGGAGTAGAAGGTTTGAGTGATAGGATCCTGGGTGACGGTGTCGGATTGGAGGCAGGGACCAGGAAAGGCTTCAAGAACAGAGGCATGGAATGGCTTTGTCCCATAATGAGAGTTTCTCAAACAGAGACAAGGACAATACAAATGTGACACAAACATGTACACACAGGTAACATTTAACACGAGTTCAGAAGTAAAGATTAGAACCTAGTAACTGGCAAAACCTGATGGGTTAGACCACAAAGACAGACAGTGAATTCAACCTGAGAGAAAAAAGTAGCCAGCAAGATATGATGGGTTGGCAGCAGAGTCACCTAATGTGGGCTCATCCGTCCCTCCTCACCCAATGAGGGCACATCCATCACTCCCTGAGTCCTCCAAGGCATCCCTTGCGAGGACGTGGTCTGTGGCTTTAGGACACGTTTGTCCACCACTGACAGGGGGAACTTACGTTCTCCGCTGGCAGCCACTCTGCCAACCCAAACCAAAAACGGAAAAACGGAACCTGAACAAAAAGCTCTGAGCGATCGCAAGGAAAAATGGAAAGAAGCGCCTTACTTACCCCCAGAGGGGTCTGTTGGGGTGTCCTTGTCCTATGCTGCGTGATTCCCGGCCAACGCACCAAATGTAAGGATCCGGTGAACGTCGGAGGAAGAGACCACCAAGAGACCACAGCTCATGCAACAGAAAAAGGCGTTCATTGAGGATCCAATCCAGCATGCTGGGGCTACGTGCTCACTCAAGAAGGGAGAGCAGCCCAGAGCCCCGAGCAGGGGTTGAGCAGTGCTTAAGTACACTTTTTGGGGAGGGCGGGACTTTACATATATCACAGTCTCCTTTAAGAAATCAACATACACCGCAGAAAAATCAAACAACAATTCCTAAACATGATTAGTTCACTCATTGGCAGGAACAGGTGAGGCAGGAGTGATAGGTCAGTTCTAAAGCGAGGTACACATTCAAACAGATTGCTTTAGGCCTTGCAATGCCTATGTGCCAGGCCACACAGGGTCCTAGGTTATTAAATAACCAGGCGGTCAGGGGGAATATTTACTGGGCAGTCGGGAATTGTACTACAAGCTACAGGAATTTCAGGTTTTGCATGTAGCATAGGAACTTAACAATACCTGGTCCTTTACATTTTAACTCAGGCCTTGCAGCTTAGAAACTTTACAAAACCCAGTCTTTTACACTTCAACTTTTACACTTTAATTTCAATTTATTTTACCCTTTCAGATCACTCCTGGTGGACAAGAAGGGTGTCCAAGCCACCCTGAATTTAGGCAAATGAGTGGCAAGGGAGCTTATTTGGGACACTGTCTTGGGCTGTGCCCCTCATGGAAACCTCCAGCCAGATGTTATGATGAGTGCCTTTATAGAAGAAGAGGAGGGCCATGTGAGAGTGTTTTGGTATTAATTGTGGTCATTTGTGTGACGGTTGGAAGAGATGAGTGGGTCCACCTGGGCTTGAATTCTTGTGGGATTCCCCTTAGAGACTGACTTCTGGAACTGAACTCAGAGAAGTATTGCCATGAATTGTGGTGATATTTTAGGAGGCCAAGCATGAGAGTCGCCCTTGGAAACTAAGATCAAGGACGAGGGTGGATTTCCACAGAGCACTGAGAATTTCAGCCAAGATATCCCATGATTTTATTCTTAAAGACTTGGTAGCCATAGTTGAGAGTCAAAACACACATGGACCTCACATTGTAGACCTCAATGGGCCTGGCTATATCTAACCTTTTGGTCACTCTTTGGGAAGCCTTGCCTATGAGAGTTCTCCAGAGTTTCATTCAAATGAGCTTCCTCAACATTTAATGGTTCTTGAAACCCACAGTGCATACAAACACAATAGAAATACAAGCAGTTCAGAAGAGGCATGGTGTATAGTTGGACTTTCCTTTTGCATTATGTAGGGTAGGTGTTATAAATCTAGTTAATTTTTAATTGAAATAGTTCTCCTTGTGTTTTTTAAGTTAATAAATATGTGAATTCCTCTATCCCTTTCTCTGTAGCCTATTCATCACATGTATTTTTATATAAACATATAGAATCCTACCTGGTATCACATATACATTCTTGTGAGGTGGTTGACATGGCAGATACAAATTATGACAAGAGATCACTCCTCCTAAATGCTATTGGATCTTAAAATTCAACCTAAGGGTAACCTTTCTAGTTTAACAACATTATTCATAAATCCATGTTCAGTAAAATTAATATTTTTGGATCTGTGGACGATATATATTTCATCATGAATTTCAATTGGCATATATATTGCCACTTTATAATGTCTGTGTGTGTTTTGCTCTTTGCTTAATTGCTTTGGAAAGGGATGTGTCTGAATCACCCTCTTGGCCCTGTGTGAGGCTGTGGCTTAGATTTTCAGCACCTGATGGATCTAAAGAAAGATCCCATGGGTGCATCCAAAACCAAAATGGCCAAAAGAGCAGTTATTGTGGATGAAGACTCTCACCTTCTTCTCTAAGATTCCTGACATCCATCAAGTGAAAATAGGGATCCTTTGGGTCAAATGAGTTCTTTAAAGCCCTGCAGAGTTTAGCCCATAGGTGCTTGGGTTTTCTCATGAATCCAGTTTACATAAAGATTCTAAACCCCACAGTCAGTAGGCATCAAATTGGAGAAGCCAAGGAGTATTAACGGCAGGCGTATTTGATCACTCCTGGTTCACAGTCAGGATTTCCAGGCCACACTGACTTTAGGCAAATGAGGGGCAAGAAAGGTTATTTTGGACACTGTATTGTGCTGTGCCCCTCATGGAAACCTCCATCCAGATGTTATGATGAGTGTCTACATGAAATAAGATAAGGGGCATGTGGGAGCATTTTGTTTTGAATTGTGGTAATTTGTTTGGTGCTTGGAACAGATGACTGGGTCCACCTGGGCTTGAACTCTGGTATGATTCCCCTGAGAGACTGAATTCTGGAAGTGACATAAGAGAAGTATTGTCATGAATTGTGTTTGGATTTTACTAGGCCATGCAACCAACATCTCAGGTATTAATTGTGGTGCAGGGAGATCTAGGTGCAGGGTGGCTTTGCCCACAGCACTGGGAATCTCAGCCTGGATATCACATGATTTTATTCTGAAATTCTTTAAAGCCACACTTGAGAGTCAAAACACATATGGACCTCACATTGTATACCTCAATGGGCCTGACTTCATGTTACCTTTTGGCCACTCTTTGGGAAGCCTTGCCTGTGAGTGTTCTCAAGATCTTTCATTGATATGAGCTTCTTCAACATTTAATGGTTCCTGAATGAATTGAAACCCACAGAGCCTCCAACTTTATCCTCGAAAAATGGCTTGAGAAATACCATGAAATTTTTGAAATTCCCATCACCAGGTGGCACTGGAAAACTTTTGGATGTCCTGTTGCTGATCATGAGTGTATCAGACAGTGCCTTGACTGACTGGGTTTCATGAAAATTGTGTAGAACAGTGATGCCAGTAAGTTGGAGCCTGTTCATTAGTGGGCCTAGAGCAGTGGTGTGAAGGTGTGTGAAAAAACATGTGTGTTGGGGCATGTGGATCTGCCATTGGCTTCCAATTGCCTTGTGATTGACAGGGTACAGCCAGCAGACCCTTATATGTAAAGGCATCTTGTTATATGGATAGGTTTCTGGGAAATGTTCAGAATCAGGTTGCTATGGACAAAGGGGCAACCTATGTGGGACAGAATCCTGGTTGGTGCATTCTCATGCAGACCGTGTCCCTCCACACGTGACAGAACTCCCTCCAGCACTGTGTCCCAGTTGAACTCCTTGTATTTCATGAAGCAAATACCAAACTCCCAGTGCACCAGCAAGAAACACCACGAAAATTGGAGGATGACCAAATGGCTTCACAGTCAACCCGGGGAGACACTTACACCCCAGTGGCCATATTTTAACTACAAAAAGAGTATTCAGCACTGCTGCCTCATTTTCATTGGAAAATTAGAAACAATGTCCTTCAGGTCACATATTTGCACACCCAGATTTGATGGTCACACAACAAAGGAAGCTAAAGCTCCTGACAACAACATGTATTTTAAGAGCTCAACCTCAGAGAGTTTCTCAAGAAGTCTTTACACAAGCAGAGCTCAATGTTTGTGGAGTGTTTACCCTGTCCCTTACTATTGGAAACTCCTCTACCACCTACAAGTTTGTGAACTCCTGAGCATTTTTTATTCCTGATATGTATTTACAGATTTTCTAACTTTTCTCCTTTATTGTATCTTACTTGGAACTAAGGTAATGCCAAGGCAATCTTCTGGATGAGAGTGTGAACATTTTTGTGTAGCACATATTTGCATACCCTTTAGAGTCATTTTCCAATTTTCCATTCGAAATACTGAATCCCTGACACTAACGCATACCCTAATAAACTCTGACTACTACTCCTAATATGATGGAGAAAAATAACACAAACAGAATAGGAATACTAGCAGTTCAGAGGAATCATGGTGTATAGTTGGACTTGTTTTTTGCATGATTAATTGTAGGTGTTATAAATCTAGTCAATTTTTAATTGAAATAGTTCTCCATGTGTTTTTAATGTTAACAAATATGTGAATTCCTCTCTCCCTTTCTCTGTAGCCTATTCAGCACATGTATTTTTAAATGCACATATAGAACACTACCTGGTATCACACCTACATTCTTGTGAGGAGGCTAATTTGGCAAATACAATTTGTGAGAAATGATCACTCCTGTTAAACTCTGTTGGAACTGAAAATTTAACCTAGGGGTGTGTTTCCTAGAAGAACAACATTATACATAAATCCATGTTCTAAAAGAAATAATTTTGCATCTGTGGAAGATATATATTTCATGATAAATTTCGATTGCTAATTTATTGTCTGTGTGTGTTTTTTTTTGTATATATATATATACACTCTCCAGATTTTTCAAAATATGAAATATATGTGTCTTATATACACTCACTAAATTCATTCATGTTCATGTATATGGATTTATAATCAACTTTTCACAAGATCATTCTCAGAAATATTCATCCACCTGAAATACATATTGTTTGCAGTACTAAAAACTAACTTCAGTTAATGTTGCATACAAATACTAATACTTCTACAGTAACTGACCCAGTTTAACATCAATGCAAGTACATTCCTATGTGACATGATGTGTATTTTGAAATTTATTTTAATTCAACACTGGTACATTACTATTTCTTCAATTTATGCACATCATAGGATACATATTTCATCCACAAGTTAGCAAACTTATAGGCATTTGTTTCACTTTCAATCACTTCCTGCTTCAGAACACATGGATTCTTCCAGGTTTCTTGACTGGTCTTACATTATTTTTGATTTCCTTTATCACTTTTGAAGCAAAACTGACACTCACTTTATGATAAACCATAACTATAATATCACCATTAGATGTATAACTGGTTGGAAGGAATGATTTCATATCAATATAGTATTTCTTATATATATTCTGATATCAGTTTAATCCATTATTTAAAGTGGAACCAGTTATATTATTTATTCACTATATGGTCTATTCATGCATTATCTCTATATTCATAGACACAGGGTACACCTCTTAGTATGCCCAATACTAATTTATTCTTCTTCTAAATATTGCTCCCAGAAATGGTGGAAGAAATACTCATGTCACCTGATCTACATATGCATGTTACCACAGTAATATTCTGGACACAAAATGCAAAAGTCACACGTATGATTGTACCAAAGCCTAAATGGAAACTGAAGATGGATTACTAAAAACATCCATATCCAGGTTGCCTAATGCTCTCAAATGTCAATCCTATTGGTGACCACATTTTTGTTTCTTCCTAAGATTATATATTCAACCTCAAAACTGTTGGAAATGTCTAGTTTTTTCACTCACTTTATACTTTGCCTGATTTCCTAATGTCTCTATTGATATCTACTTTCCTACATATTTTTCCCAGTTCAACATTGTGACTGACCCTTCACATGTGATGACATTGACATTCACTCTCTAACCAAAACCCTATTGCTAATGAACTTTGGTCCAAATCCTATACTCTATCTTCTTCCGAAACATACTGACTATCTTCCTGATCCTATCGACTATCCCTTTTTGAGTGGATGTACTCTACTACATTCAATCATCCGAGGTACAAGGTCCTATGCCATTGTATATCGATTTTTCTGAAATATGTATGCAGAACGTAATTCAAAGCTACGTGTCCCAATCTATTGCCCAATGCACTTCTGAGCTTCAAATCTTACCTAGATTTCTGTTTCCATACTTATATTTAACCACTATATTTCTATATATTGCAGGTTCCCAATACCATTATTCATCCCGCAGAATGATTCCTAACCCAAATCGAACCTGTTATTAACCCTAACCATACACTGTTGCCTCAATCTAACATTACAAAAGAGCAGGGACAGGGCTATTCTTTCAATAAGGGATGTAGGTGATCTTCCAACTGCTGAGAACCTCAAAGTTCGATGTAGAAATTATCCCTGGAGAAGATGTAGGCAGCTATGAAGGACCTGAATGAGCAAAATCCATCTTCCATGGCAAACAACCTGCACAGGACGAAGGGATGTGTATGCATCAGACTCTCTCTTCTTAATGTAGAGAAGATGGACCTAACCAGGCCTTCGTGGAGAGCTGTTCCATGGTGTCTATTTTGATATACCATTCTAACTAGTCAAATTGTCACAGGAAGTAGGGGCACCCTCCAACTCATGGGACCATTGTAAGCAATTGTTAGGACAAAGTTGTTGCCAAGGCAGTGGCCTCATTCAGTTCCAAAGAAAGTGACATACCTCATTTTCTTGGTGATGGAACTCTCTGAAATTGGGATGCAAGAAGCCAGGCACCAAGAGCCAGTCCCAGTCCCAGTCCCAGTGGGCTCACTTGTTTGGATTTACCAAGTACAGAGTCAGACCTTCTTGGTACCTACTGATGTGAGGATGGCCAAATGCCAGTAGAGCTCTGAAGAGGGGCCTTTCTTGAGACAGCAGGTTGTGGCTAACCACTGGCTCCTCCCAGAATAACAGAGTTGGCCAAGGAGACAAGATCTGAGACCAGACAGGCCATTTCGAGTGGAACATAGTATGGCCCACCAGTCAGAGGACACTCCAGATAGTTAAAGACCTATTTTTGGGAAGGAGGTGCCTTTTTGGTTGTGGGTGTGAGTTTGTGGTTTTGTTTCATGTTCTGAGAATAGGTAGGAAAGGTGGTTGGTTTGGTTTGGAGTCGACTTTTTCTAGTAAGTCTTTAGACAAGGCGAGTGTTTCTATGTCTGTGTAGCCACTGTGTCCGTGGTTTTAGACATTAGAAACGAGAATGCATCAATGGAGGTGTCCTGTCTAGTAGAAAGATTCAGAGCATTCATCCTGCACAATTGATTAATGGACTGTTGCTGGCCTTATGGATGGGAAACACCTACTAACTTCCTAAGTTGCTGTTTTCTTCCTGAATTCTGGCCACTCTCCAGAATAGTATCATGGTTTATTGTTCAAGATATGTACCACCTCCAAACTCTGTGACATGGCCATGTCCTTGATAGCTGAAGGGAATGGGAACATCTCAGAAAACTCAGATACCAGTGTGACCAGTAAAGTCTCAGTGGAGAAACCCTGCTTGGCTCCATTTGCTTATCTATGTTTCTGTTGCCTTGAATGTCAGGAAGGTCTTTGCCTCAGGCCACCCCTTTGTGAAGCCTGAAGAAATAGTTTTCAAATGGAAATGAATGGGCATCACCTGTGGCTCTTTGCTTAATTGCTCTGGAAAGGGATGTGTCTTAATCAGACACTAGGCCCTGTTTGAGGCTGTGGCTAAAATTCTCAGCTCCTGATAGATCTAAAGAAGATCCCATGTGTGCATCCAAACCAAAATGGCAAAAAATCTGTCATTGTGGATGAAGTCTCTTGCCTTCTTCTGTTTGGTTCCTGACCTCCATCAAGTGAGAATAGGGATCCTTTGGATCAAATGAGTTCTTCAAATTCCTGCGGAACTGCTTGGGTTGTCTCATGATGCCAAATCACATAAAGAATCTATACCTGACAGTCAGTAGGCCTCAAATTGGAGAAGCAGAGCAGTATTTATGGCAGGCCTATCTGATCACTCCTGGTTCATAAGAAGGGTGAACAGGCCACCCTTACTTTGGACATATCAGGGGCAAGGGTGCATTATTTGGACACTGTCTTGGGCTGCGCCACTCTTGGAAACCTGCAGCCAGAGTTAATGATGAGTGTTTATATGGTTAAAGATAAGGGCAATGTGGGAATGTTTTGGTTTTAAATGTGGTCATTTTTGTGGCGTTTGGAATAGATGACTGGGTCCACATGGGCTTGAACTCTGGTGTGATTCCCCTTAGAAACTGAGTTCTGAAACTGACCTCAGAGAAGTATTGCCATGAGTTGTGTTGGGATTGTAGGAGGCCATGCATAAGAGTCGCCCTTGAAACCTGAGATCTAGGCCCAGAAAAGCTTTCAACAGAGCACTGAGAATCTCAGCAAGGATATCACATGATTTTATTCTGAAAAACTTGGCAGCCACAGTTAAGAGTCAAAACACACAAGGACCTCACATTATAGACCTTAAAGGGCCTGGCTTCATGTGACCTTTTGGGCACACTCTGAGAAGCCTTGCCTGTGAGAGTTCCTCAGAGCTTTCATCGAAATGAGCTTCCTCACCATTTAATGGTTCTGGGATGAATGGAAACCCCAAAGTGCCTTCAACTTCATTCTTGAAAAATGGATAGATAAATATCAAAAAATTTTTGAAATTCCCAATGACCAGGTGGCACTGGATAACCATTGGATGTCCCATTGCTGATCATGAGTGTACCAGACAGTGCCTTGATTTACTGCGTTTCTTGAAAATGGTGTAGAACAGAGATGCCAGTAAGTTAGAGCGTGCTGAGTAGTGGGCCTAGAGCAGTGGTGTGCAGGTGTGTGATAATACATCTGTGGTGTGGCCATGTGGATATTACATTGGCTTCCAAATTGCTTGTGACTGACTTCGTGCAGCCATCAGACCATTATATGAAATGGCATCTTGTAATATGGAGAGGTTTCAGGGCAATGTTCAGAATCAGGTTGGTATGGTCAAGGGGGCAAGCAATGTGGGATAGAAGCCAAGTTGGGGCATTCTCCTGCAGACCCTGACCCACCACATGTTACAGGACTCCCTCCAGCACTGTTTCCCAGTTGAATTCCTTGTATGTCGTGAAGCAAATACAAAACACCCAGTGCAGCAGCAAGAAACACCATGAAAAGTGGAGGATGACCAAATGGCTTCAAAGTCCACATGGGGAGACACTTAGCCCCCAGTGACCACAGTTTAGCTACAAAGAGTGAATTCAGCACTGCAGCCTCATGTTCATTGGAAAATAAGAAACCATGTCCTCCAGGTCACATAGATGCAGACCAAACTTTGATGGTCTCACTACAAAGGAAGTTAAGCTCCTGACAACAACATATATTTCAACTACCCAAACTCAGAGGCAGTTTCTCAAGAAGTCTTTAGGCCAGCATAGCTCCATATTTGTGGAGGGTTTACACTGTCCTTTACTTTTGGAAACTGTTCTACCACCTCCATAGTTGTGTAATGCTGAGCATTTTCCAGTCCAGATATGTATTCACATATTTTCTAACTCTTCTCCTCTAATTGTGTCATACTATGGGCGAAGATAATTTCAAGGCATTCTTCTGGATGAGAGTGGGAATATTTTTTGTAGCACATATTTTCATGCTTATTAGATTCATTTTCCTATTTTCTACTTGAAATACTGAATCCCTGACACTAACCCATAACCTACTATACTCTGACTACTAATCCTAATATGATGGAGAAAAATAACTCAAACAGAATAGAAATACAAGCATATCAGAGGAGGCATAGTGTATAGTTGGACACGGCTTTTGCGTGACAAAGTGTTGGTGTTATAAATCTAGTCAATTTGTAATTGATATAGTTCTCCATGTGTTTTTAAAGTTAACAAATATGTGAATTTTTCTCTCCCATTCTATGTAGCCTATTCAGCACATCTATTTTTATATGCATATATAGAATCCTACCTGGTATCACACGTACATTCTTGTCAGGTGTCTGACTTGGCAGATACAAATTGTGAGAAGTTATCACTCCTCCTAAACACTGTGGGATCTGAAAATTCATCCTCTGTGTGAGCTTCCTAGTTGAACAATATTATACATAATTCCATGTTCAGGAAAATGAATATTTTTCGATCTGTGGATGATATATATTTCATGATGAATTTCGATTGGCATATATACTACTACTTTTTAATGTGTGTGTGTGTGTGTGTGTATACACACTCCAGATGTTTTAAAATATTAAATATATGTGTCTTATTATACACTCCTTAATTTCATTCTAGTTCATGTATGAGGATTTATAGTCAACATTTCACAAGATTATTCTCGGAAATATTCAACCACCTGAAATACTATTTGTTTCCTATTACTGAAAATTAACTTCAGTGAATCATGAATACAAATCCTAATATTTCTACAATAATTGACCCAGTTTCTCATTAATGCAAGTAGATTCCTATGGGACATGATGTGTATTTTTATGTTCATTCTTATTCACCACTGGTATTTTACTATTTCTTCAGTTTATGCACATTATAAGATATATATTTCATCCACAAGTTACAAAATTATAGGCATTTGTTTCACTTTCAATCATTTTCTGCTTCAAAACACATGTATTCCTCCATGTTTCTTGACTAGTCTTCTCATGAGACTTCTTTCCAAATACATTATTTTCGATTTCCATAATCACTTTTGAAGCAAAACTCACACACCCTTCATGATAATCCATAACCCCAATATTACCATTAGATGTATAACTGGTTGGAATGAATGATTTTGTATCAATATAATATTTCTCATATATTTTCAGATATCAATTCAATCCATGATTTAAAGTGAAACCAGTTATATTATTTATTCACTGTACAGTCTATTCATGCTTTTTCTTTATATTCATAGACACAGGGTACACCTCTTTGTAAACCCAATACTAATTTATACGTCTTCAAATTATTGGTCTCAGAAATGATGGAAGAAATACTCATGTCACCTTATCTACATATACATTTTATCACAGTAATATTTGGACACAAAAAGAAAAGGTCACACTTATGTTTGTACCAAAGCCTAAATGTAAAGTGAATATGGATTACTAAAAACATCCATGTCCAAGTTGCCTAATGCTCTCAAAAATCAATCCTATTTGTGACAATATATTTGTTTCTTCCTAAGATTATATATTCAAATTCAACCCTGTTGAAAACATCTAATCCTTTCTCTCACTTTATACTTTTCCTGATTTCATAGTGTCTCTATTGATTGCTCTCCTACATATTTTCCCCAGTTCATCATTGTGACTGACTCTTCACATGTGCTGACATTTCCATTCACACTCTAATCGAAACCCTATTGCTAAGAAACTTTTGTTCCAAATCCTATAATCACTCTTCCTCCTAAACCTACTGACTATCTTCCTAATCCTACCTATTAACGCTTTCTGACTGGATGTTCTCTTCTACATTCAATAATCCAAGGTACAGGGTCTTATGCCATTGTATATCGATCTCTCTGAGACATCTCTGCAGAACATAATTCAATGCTAAGTATCACAATCCCTTGATCGCAATTCTAAGTATCACAATCCCTTGAAGCCCAATCCCCTTCTGGGCTTCAAATTTTACTTAGATTTCTGTTTTCCTACATACATTTCACCTCATTATTCTTGTACAATTATTCATCCAGCAGAATAATTTCTAACCCAAATCGAACATGTTATTAACCCTAACCATACACTGTTCCCTCAATCTAACTTTACAGAGGAGCAGGGACAAAGTTGGTCTTACAATATAGGAATGTAGGGGATCTTCCACCTGCTGAGAACCACAAAATTCCATGCAGAAATGATCACTGGAGAAGATGTAGGCAGCTATGAAGGACCTGAGAGAGCAAAAGTCATCTTCCCTGGCAAACAACATGGTCAGAATGAAGGGTTGTTTCTGAATCAGCCTTTCTCTTTTTAATGTAGAGAAGATGGACCAAACCAGGCCTGTGTGGAGAGCTGCTCCCGGGTGCCTATGGTTGATATAGCATTCTAACTTGTGAAAGTGTCACAGGAAGTAGGGGCAGCCTCTTTCTCATGGTAGCCTTGGAAGCAACTGTTAGGACAAAGAGGTTGCCAAGGCAGTGATCTGATTCAGTTCCTGAAGGAAGTGACCTCACATCACTTCTTTGGTGTTGGAACTCTCTGAACTTGGGATCCAGGAAGACAGGAACCCATAGCCAGTCCAGTCCCAGTCCCAGTGGTCTCCTTGTTTGGATTTACCAAGGACACAGACATTCATTTTTGGTACCTACTGATGTGAGGATGTCCAAAACGCAGGAAAGCTCTGAATAGGGTTTTTCCTGAGAAAGCAGGTAGTGGCACACTGCTGGCTCCTGACAAATTCACAGAGTTGCACAAGGAAAGCAGGTCTGAGACAGGAAGGCCATTTATTTGGAACATACTATGGCCCACGAGTCAGTGGAAACTCCAGATAGTCACAGACCTACTTGGGGGAAGGAGGTGTCTTTGTGGGTGTGGGTGGGGATTTGTGAATTTGTCTCATGTTCTGAGAATAGGTAGGAATGGCGGTTTGTTTGTTTTGGCGGGACCTGTTTGTAGTAAGTCGTTTGACAAGGCATGTGTTTGGATATCAGTGTATCCCACTGTGCCCCTGGTTATAGACATTAGAAAAGAAAATGCATCAATGGATGAGTCCTGTCTAGTTGAAATCTTCTCAGCATTCATCCTGCCCGATTTATGAATGGACTGTGGCTTGTCTTATAGATGGGCAACACCTACTATCTTCCTAAGTTCCTGTTTTCTTCCTGAATTGTGGGCACTCTCCAGAATAGACTGATGGTTTTGTGTCCAAAATATGTACCACCTCCAAGCTCTGTGACATGGCCATGTACTACATAGCTGAAGGGAATGGTGAGCATCTCAGAAAACTCAGATATCAGTGTGACCAGGAAAGTCTCAGTGGAGAAACCCTGCTTTGGGAATTTTGCTTACCTATTCTGTTGCACTGAATGTCAGGAACATCTTTGCCTCAGGCCACCCCTTTGTGAAGCATGAAGAAAACAGTTTTCAAATGGAAATAAATGGGCATCACCTGTGGCTCTTTGCTTAATTGCTTTGGAATGGGATGTGTCTGATTCAGGCTCTTGGCCCCCTGTGAGGCTGTGGCCTAGATTCTCAGAACCTGAGGGATCTAAAGAAAGATCTCTTGTGTATCCAAAACCAAAATGGCCAAAAGAGCAGTCATTGTGGATGAAGTCTCTCGAATTCTTCTAAGGATCCTGACCTCCATCAAGTGAGAATCAAGATCTTTTTGGTCAAATGAGTTTTTCAAAGCCCTGAAGAGGCTAGCCCAGAGGTGCTTGGTTTTTCTCATGACTCCATTTAACATTAAGAATCTAAACCGAAGGGTCAGTAGGCCTAAAATTGGAAAATCGAAGCAGTATTAACAGCAAGCCTTTTTGATCACTCATGGTTCACCGGAAGGGTGTCCAGGCCACCATGACTTTAGGCAAATGAGGGGCAAGGGAGCTTATTTTGGATACTGTCTTAGGCTGCGCAACTCATGAAAACCACCAGCCAGTGGTTATGATGTGTGTCTATATGGAAGAAGATGAGGGCCATGTGGGAGTGTTTTGGTTTTAATTGTGGTCATTTGTGTGGCGTTTGGAAGAGATGACTGGGTCCACCTGGGATTAAACTCAGGTGTGATTTACCTTAGAGACTGAGTTCTGGAACTGACCTCAGAGAAGTATTGCCATGAATTGTGTTGGGATTTTAGCATGCCATGCATGAGAGTCACCCTTGGAAACTGAGATCTAAGCCCAGGGTTACTTTCCACAGAGCACTGAGAATCTCAGCAAGGATATCACATGATTTTATTTTGAAAGACTTGACAGCCATAGTTGAGAGTCAAAACACACATGGACCTCACATTGTAGACCTCAATGGGCCTGGCTTCATGTGACCTTGGGCCACTCTTTGGGAAGCCTTTCCTGTGAGAGTTCTCCAGAGCTTTCATCGAAATGAGCTTACTCAATATTTAATGGCTCCTGAATGAATTTAAACCCACAGTGCCTCCAACTTCATCCTTCAAAAATGGCTAGATAACTACCACCAAATTTTGAAATTCCCATGACCAGGTGGCACTGGAGAACCTTTGGATGTCCTGTTGCTGATCATGAGTGTACCAGAAAATGCCTTCATTGACTGTATTTCATGAAAATGGTGTAGAACAGAGATGCCAGTAAGTTGGAGCCTGCTGAGTAGTGGGCCTAGAGCAGTTGTGTGCAGGTGTGTGACAATACATCTGTGGTGGGGTCATGTGGATCTTACATTGGCTTTCAAATGGCTTGTGACTGACATGGTGCAGCTAGCAGAACTTTGTATGTAAAGGCATCATGTTACATGGAGAGTTTTCAGGGCAATATTCAGAATCAAGTTCCTACGGTAAAGGGGGCAAGCAATGGGGGATAGAAGCCTGGTTGGTGCATTCTCCTGCAGACCTTGACACACCATATGTTACAGGACTCCCTCCAGCATTGTGTCCCAGTTTAACTCTTTGTATGTCATGAACCAAATACAAAACACCCACTGCAGCAGCAAGAAACACCACGAAAAGTGGAGCATGACCAAATGATTTCAAATTCCAGACGGGGAGACACTTATCCCCCAGTGGCCACAGTTTAGCTACAAAGAGTGAATTCAGCACTGCTGCCTCATGTTCATTGGACAATAAGAATTCATGTCCTCCAGGTCACAAAAATGCAGACCCAAGTTTGATGGTCTCACTACAAAGGAAGCTAAAGGTTCTGACAACAACATATATTTCAAGTACCCAACCTCATTGTCAGTATCTCCAGAAGTGTTTAGGCCAGCAGAGTTCCATGTTTGTGGAGTTTTACCCTGTCCCTAAGGTTTGGAAACGTCTTTTCCACCTCAAAGGTTGTGAACTACTGAGCATTTTCCATTCTACGTATGTATTCACAGATTTTCTAACTCTTCTCCTCTAATTGTTTCTTACATGGGGCGTGGTTATTTCAGGCCATTGTTCTGAATGAGAGTGGAAATTTTTTGTGTGTAGCACATATTTGCATACACATTGGATTCATTTTCCAATTTTCCATTCGAAATACTGAATCCCTGACACGAACCCATACCCTACTAGACTCTGACTACTAATTCTAATATGATGCAGAAAAGTAACACAAACAGAATTGAAATACAAGCAGTTCAGACGAGGCATGGTGTATAGTTGATCTTGCCTTTTTCATGATAAATGTTAGGTGTTATAAATCCAGTCTATTTTTAATTGAAATAGATCTCCATGTGTTTTTAAAGTTAACAAATATGTGAATTCCTGTCTCCCTTTGTCTGTAGCCTATTCAGCAATGTATTTTTATATGCACATATCAAATCCTACCTGGTGTCACACCTACATTCTTGTGAGGTGACTGACTTGGGAGATACAATTTGTGAGAAGACATCACTCCTCCTAAACGCTGTTGGAACTGAAAATTCAAATAATGGGTGAGCTTCCTAGTAGAACAACATTATACATAAATCCCTGTTAAGAAAATTGAATATTTTTGGATCTGTGATTGATGTATATTTCATGGTGAATTTCGATTTGCATATATGTTGCTACATTTTAATATCTGTGTGTGTGTGTGTGTGTATACACACACACACCCACACACTCTCCAGATTTTTCAAAATATGAAATATATGTATCTTATTTACACTCCCTAAATTCATTTATGTTCAAGTATGTGGATTTAAAATCAACTTTTCACAAGATTTTTCGCAGAAATATTTATCCACCTGAAATACATATTTGTTTCCTAGTACTGAAAACTAACTTCAGTGAATGGTACATACAAATCCTGTTGATAGCCACAGCCAAGGTTCTCCAGTAAGGACCATATGTAGTTTTGAACAACCAAAGGCAGGCATGGTCCCTAAGCCACATGCTTGTTGTTTAAACAGAGAGGGGGAGATGTTGAGAGCCACAGCCAAAGGGGCCCCAGGAAACCTCCAACTGCCAGCAAACTTCCAGCTGCCGGCTGATGATTGGCTCACAGCGGCCCCAGCAACATCTAGCTCATTGGCTCCTCTGTGGTGATGCTCACTGCAGATGCTCATTGAGCTGTTTCCCCGCCCATTCAGACTGCCAGTGGATGATTGGCTCACAGAGGCCCCAGCAACATCTAGCTGATTGGCTCCTCTGTGGTGATGCTCAATGGGATGTTTCCTTGCCCTTTCAGACAACGGAGCTGCTCATTGGTGGACTTTTTTGGCTCCGCCCATGTGACCCAGCCAATCGGCCTCAAAAGGAGGAGGCTTGTGGTTGAGGGAGAGGCTTGTGGGAAGACTGTGGTGGCAGTTGGGCTCTGAGGGTTTTTCCTGAGAAGCTGTTTTGTTTGGTTTGTGTGGTTCTAAAAATAAAGTTCGTTTCTTTTGACAGTTGGCTCCTGAATTGTGCCCAGCCAGACTGATGATAATCATGTAAAATGTTGATTTTAAATCCACATACATGAACTTGAATGAATTTAGGGAGTGTATAATAAGACACATTTATTTCATATTTTGGAAAATCTGGAAAATCTCGTGAATATATATATATATATATATATATATATATATATATATATATATATATAAATATATATATATACATACATATATATAAATATATATATATATATACATATATATACATATACACACACACACAACAATAAAATGTAGCAATATATATGCCAATCAAAATTTATCATGAAATATATATCATCCACATATCTAAAAATATTCATTTTACTGAACATGGATTTATGTATGATGTTGTTCACTAGGAAGCTCACCCATAGGTTGAATTTTCAGTTCCATCAGTATTTAGGGGAAGTTATCTATTCTCATAATTTGTATATTCCAAAGTCAGTGAGCTCACAAGAATGTACGTGTGTTACCAGGTAGGAGTCTATATATGCATAAAAATATACATGTTCTAAAGAGGCTACAGAGAAAAGGAGACAGGAATTTACATATGTGTTAACTTTGAAAACTCATGGAGAAATTTTACAATGAAAAGTTGACTAGATTCATAACACATATCCTTGATAAAGGAGAAGGAAAATCCAAGTATACACCATGCCTCCTACAAAAGGCCTGTATTTCTATTCTGTTAGGTTTCTTTTTCTCCATCATTTTAGGATAAGTAGTCAGAGTCTAGTAGGGTATGGGTTAGTGTCGGGAATTCAGTATTTCAAATGGAAAATAGGATAATGTATCCAATGTGTATGCAAATATGTGCTACGCAATAATCTTCCCACTCTCACCTAGAACAATGCCTTGACATTACCTTTGCCCCAAGTGAGACACAATTAGAGGAGAAGAGTAAGAAAATCTGTGAATACATATCTGGAATGGAAAATTCTCAGGAGTTCTCAACCTGGGAGCAGGTAGAGGAGTTTCCAGAAGTAAGGAACTGGGTAAACACTCCACAACCATGGAGGTCTGCTGGAAAAAAGACTTCTGGAGAAACTGCCTCTGAGGTGTGGCACTTGAAATATATGTTGTTGTCAGTAGCTTTGTCTTCATTTGTAGTGAAACCATCAAAGCTGGGTCTGAATCTATGTGACCTGGAGAACATGGTTTCTTATTTTCCAATGAACCTGAGGCAGCAGTGCTGATTTTTCTCTTTGTAGGTAAACAGAGGCCACTGGGCCAAAGTGTCTAACTGTGTGGACGATGAAGCCATTTAGTCATCCTTCAATTTTCATGGTGTTTCTTGGTGCTGAACTGGGAGTTTGGTATTTGCTTCAAGAAATACAAGGAGTTCAACTGGGACATAGTGTTGGAGGGAGTTCTGTGACATGTGGTGGGTCAGAGTCTCCAGGAGAACGCACCAATCCGGCTTCTATCCCACATAGCTTGCCCCCTTGACCATAGCAACCTGATTCTGAAGATTGCCCTGAAACCTCTCCATATAACAAGATGCCTTTGCATATAAGGGTCTGCTGGGTGCACCATGTCAGCTAAAAGCCATTTGGAAATCAATGGCAGATCCACATGGCACCACCATAAATATTTTATCACACACCTGCACACCACAGTTCTGGGCCAAATGCTCCGCAGTCTCCATCTAACCGGCATCTCTGTTCTACACCACTTTCATTATACCCAATCAATCAAGGCACTGTCTGGTACACTAATGATGAGCAACAGAACATCAAAGGTTCTCCAGTGCCACCTCATCATGCGAATTTCAAAAATTTCATGGTATTTATCTAGCCATTTTACAAGGATGAAGTTGGAGGCATTATTTGTTTCAATTCTTTCAGGAATTATTCAATGTTGAGGAAGCTCATTTCAAGGAATGTTCTGGAGAACTCTCACAGGCAAGGCTTTCCAAAGAGTGGCCAAATAGTCACATGAAGCCAGGCCAATTGAGGTCTACAATGTGAGGTCCATGTGTGTTTTGACTCTCAACTATGTCTGGCAAGTATTTCAAAATAATATCATATGATATTCTGTCTGAGATTCCCAGTGCTCTGTGGAAAGCCACCCCGGGCCTAGATCTCAGTTTCAACGGGCGACTCTCATGGGTGGCCGCCTAAAATCCCAACACAAATCATGGCAATACTTCTCTGAGGTAAGTTCCAGAACTCAGTCTCTAAGGGGAATCAAACCAGAGTTCAAGCCCTGGTGGACCCAGTCATCTCTTCCGACTGCCACATAAATGACCACAAGGAAAACCAAAAAACTCCCAAATGGCCCTCATCTTCTTCCATATAGACGCTCATCATAACCTCTGGCTTGACGTTTCCTTGAGGGGCACAGCCCAAGACAGTGTCCAAAATAATCTCCCTTTCCTCTCATTTGCCTAAAGTCAAGGTGGCCTGGAGACCCATTCTGTGAATCAGGAGTGATCAAATAACCCTGACTTTAGTACTGCTCTGCTTCTCTAATTTGAGGCCTACTGTCTGTGAAGTATAGATTCTTGATGTGAATTGGAGTAATGAAAAAACCCAATAACCCATTGGCTACCCTCTGCAGGGTTTTGAAGAACTCATTTGACCCAATAAATCCCTATTCTCATTTTATGGAGGTCAGGAACCTTACAGAGGAAGGTGAGAGACTTCATCCTCAATGAATGCTTTTTGGGCCATTTTGGTTTTTGATGTGCCTTCTGGAATGTTACATATGTTTTTTTTTTTTTTTGGTTTTAGTGCCTTCTGGAATGTTACATAATTTTTTTCTTTAGACATTATTGCCAGAGTTCCTATCTTCATCCCAGTGCAGGTGAAATCAAAGATAATTCCAATCTACAGCTTCTGCAATAGCCATCCCTGTACTGCTTGCAGAACTTGCCTGGACACATGTGAACTCACCTAAATGCATTGTGAACTATCTGTTGGTGCAGCGACTTGTCGTAGTGTTGGGGTATATTTGCTGATGATGTCATCGGTGGTACAATTTTTCCAAAAGGAGCCGTCAATTGGCTTGGTGTATCTTCCTCCCTTCTGCGTGTCATGATCGTCCAGCTAAAATTTGGGGGGGCCAACAGAGGTGAGGCAAAGAACCTCACCCACCCCCGCTGGTACAAAGACCTCTCCACAGGTGTGGCTCTATACTGGACGGGTAGTCAGTGACGGGTAAGATCCAATTGCAATGGTACCAACTTAACGGGTAAAGACCATATGTACTATTGGACAACCTAAGGCAGGCACGGTCCCTAAGCCACATGCGTGTTGTTTAAACAGAGAGGGGAAGATGTTGAGAGCCACAGCCGAAGGGGCCCCAGCAAAATTCCTGCTGCCAGCAAACTTCCAGCTGCCGGCTGATGATTGGCTCACAGCGGCCCCAGCAACAACTAGCTGTTTGGCTCCTCTGCGGTGATGCTCAATGGGCTGTTTCCCTGCCCTTTCAGACCACAAAACTGCTCATTGGGGGACTTTTTTTGACTTTGCCCACATGACCCAGCCAATCGGCCTCAAGAGCAGGAGGATTGTGGGAGGCGGAGAGAGGCTCATGTGGGAGGGAGAGGTTTTGGGAAGCCAGTGGTGGCAGTTGGGGCTCTGAAGGTTTTTCCTGAGAGGCTGTTTTGTTTGGCGTGTGTGGTTCTAAAAATAAAGTTCGTTTCTTTTGGCAAGTGGCTCCTGATTGTGCCCAGCAAGACTGCGGCATTATCCTAATATTTCTACAATAACTGACCCAGTTTAACATCAATGCAAGTAGATTCCTGTGGGAGAGGACATGATGTGTATTTTGACGTTCATTTTTATGTAACAGTGGTACATTACTATTTCTTCAGTTTATGCACATCATAGGATATATATTTGATCCACAAGTTCACAAATATATAGGCATTTGTTTCACTTTCAATCACTTTCTGCTTCAAAACACATGTATTCCTCCAGGTTTCTTGACTGGTCTTTTCATGAGACTTCTTTCCAAACACATTATTTCCGATTTCCATAATCACTTTTGAAGCAAAACTCACACATTCTTCATGAAAAACCATAATGCTGATATAACCATTAGATATATTACTGGTTGGAATGAAGGATTGTATATCAATGTAAGATTTTCTGTATATTTTCAGATATCAATTCAATCCATTATTTAAAGTTAGAACCAGTTATAATATTTATTTACAGTATGGTCTATTCATGCATTATTTCTATAATTATAGACACAGTGTACACCATTTTTACCTCCAAAAATAATTTATACGTCTTCAAAATATTGCTCCCAGAAATGGTGGAAGAAATACTCATGTCACCTGATCTACATATACATTTTACCACAGTAGTATTCTGCAAACAGAAAGAAGAGGTCAAACTTATGTTTGTACCAAAGCCTAAATGAAAAGTGAGCATGGATTACGGAAAACATCCATGTCCATGTTGCCTAATGCTCTCAAAAGTTCATCCTATTGGTGACTACATGTTTGTTTCTTCCTAAGATTATATATTCAAACTCAAGCCTGTTGAAAATGTATAATTCTATCACTCACTTTATACTTTGCCTGATATCCTAATGTCAATTGATATCTGCATTCCTACTTTTTTCCCCAGTTCATCCTTTTGACAGACTCTCCACAAGTGCTGACAATTACATTCACTCTATCCGAAACCCTACAGCTAAAGATCTTTTTTTTTTTTTTTTTTTTTTTTTTTTTTTTTTTTAAACAAAACCCAAATATTTATTTTTCAGTTTTTGGCAGACACAACATCGTTGTTTGTATGTGGTGCTGAGGATCGAACCCAGGTCGCACGCATGCCAGGCCAGCGCGCTACCACTTGAGCCACATCCCCAGCCCAACTAAAGATCTTTTTATCCAAATCCTATACTCACTCTTCTTTCAAAACCTACCAACTATCTTACTAATCCTACAAATTATCCCTTTTTGACTGGATGTTCTCTTCAACATTCAATAAACCAAGGTACAAGTAATTATGCCATTGTATATCGATTTATCTGAGACATCTGTGCAGAATATAATTCAAAGCTAAGAATCCCAGCTAAGGGTCCAATGCAATTCTGGGCTTCAAATATTACCTAGATGTCTGTTTTCATACTTATAATTCACTTATATTCTTATAAATATCGCACGTTCCCAATACCATAATTCATCCCGCAGAATGATTCCTAACCCAAATGGAACATGTTATTAACCCTGACCATACACTGTTCTCTCAATCTAACTTTACTGAAGAGCAGGGACAGAGTTGGTCTTTCAATACAGAAATTAGGGGATCTTCCACTTGCTGAGAACCTCCAAGGTCATTAAAGAAATGATCCCAGGATTAAATGTAGGCAGCTATGAATGACGTCAGAGAGCAAAAGTCATCTTCCATGACAAACAACCTGGTTAGCATGAAGGGATGTGTCTGAATCAACATTTCTTTTCTTAATGTATAGAAGATGGACCAAACCACGCCTATCTGGAGAGCTTTTTTTGGGTGCCTATGGTTGATATACCATGCAAAATTGTGAAAGTTTCACTGGAAGTAGGGGCAGCCTCCAACTCATTGGACTCTTGGAAGCAACTGTTAGGACAAATTAGTTGCCAAGGCAGTAACCTGATTCAGTTCCTGAAGGAAGTGACCTACGTCACTTCCTTGGTGAAGGAATTCTCTGAACTTGGGATCCATGAAGACAGGCACCCAGAGCCAGTCCCAGTCCCAGTCCCAGTGGGCTCACTTGTTCGGTTTTACCAAGGACAGGGTCAGTCTTTCTTGGTACCTACCTATGTGAGGATAGCCAAAGGCCAGGAGAGCTCTGAAGAGGGACCTTTTCTGAGAAAGCAGGTAGTGGCTCACCGCTGGCTCCTGACAACTTCACAGAGTTGGCCAAGGAGACCAGATCTGAGTCAGGACAGGACATTTCGGGAGAACATTGTATGGCCCACCAGTCAGAGGACACTCTGGATACTCACAGACCTACTTGGGGGAAGGAGGTGCCTTTGTGGGAGTGGTTGTGGTTTTGTGGTTTTGTCACATGTTCTGAGAATAGGTAGAAAATGCGGTTTGTTTGGTTTGGATTGCACTGTTTCTAGTAAGTCGTTTGACATGTGAGTGTTTCTATGTCTGTGTATCCCACTGTGTCTGTGGTTGTAGACATTAGAAAAGAGAATGAATTAATGGATGTGTCCTGTCTAGTAGAAAGCTTCCTGGCATTCATCCTGCCCAATTGATGAATGGACCGCGGCTTGCCTTCTGGATGGGCAAAACCTACTATCTTCCTAAGATCCTGTTTTCTTCCTGAATTCTGGCCACTCTCCAGAATAGGCTCATGGTTTTGTGTCCAAGATATATACAACCTCCAAGCTCTGTGACATGACCATGTACTTGATAGCTAAAGTGAATGGGGAGCATCTCAGAAAACTCAGATATCAGTGTGACCAGGAAAGTCTCAGTGGAGAAACCCTGCTTTGGGTCTTTTGCTTACCTGTTTTTCTGTTGCCCTAAATGTCAGGAAGGTCTTTGCCTCTGGCCACCCCTTTGTGAAGCCTGAAGAAAACAGTTTTCAAATGAAAATGAATGGGCATCACCTGTTGCTCTTTGCTAAATTGCTTTGTAAAAGGATGTGTCTGAATCAGCCTCTTGGTTCTGTGTGAGGTTGTGGCTTAGATTCTCAGCACCTGATGCATCTAAAGATAGATTCCATGTGTGCACTCAAAACAGAAATGGCAAATGAGTCTCTTGCCTTCCTCTATTAGATTCCTGACCTTCATCAAGTAAGAATCAGGATCCTTTAGTTCAAATGAGTTCTTTGAACCCCTGCAGAAGTGCTTGGGTTTGCTGATGACTCCAAATCACATAAAGAATCTATACCTGACAGTCAGTAGGCCTCAAATTGGAAAAGCAGAACAGTATTAACTACATCCCTATTTGATCAGTTCTGGTTCACAGGAAGGGTGTGTAGGCCACCCTGACTTTCGGCAAATTAGGGGCAAGGGAGCTAATTTTGGACGGTGTCTTGGTCTGCGCCCCTCATGGAAACCTCCAGCGAGAGGTTATGATGAGTGTCTATATGGAAAAACATGAGGGCCATGTGGGAGTGTTTTGGTTTCAATTGTGGTCATTTGTGTGGCAGTTGGAAAAGATGACTGTGTCCACCTGGGTTTCAACTCTTGTGGGATTCCCCTTGGAGACTGAGTTCTGGAACTGACCTTAGAGAAGTATTGCCATGAATTGTGTTGGAATTTTCGGAGGCCACACATGAGAGTCACCCTTGGAAACTGAGATCTAGGCCCAGGGTGGCTTTCCACAGAGCACTGGGAATCTCAGCGAGGATATCACTTGATTATATTCTGAAAAACTTGGAAGCAATAGTTGAGAGTCAAAACACACATGGACCTCACATTGTAGACCTCAATGTGGCTGGCTTTATGTGACATTGGGCCACTCTTTCGGAGGACTTGCCTGTGAGAGTTCTCTAGAGCTTCCATTGAAATGAGATTCCTCAACATTTAATGGTTCCTGAATGAATTGAAACCCACAGTACCTCCAACTTCATCCTTGAAAAATGGCTAGAAAATACCATGAAATTTTTGAAATTTCCATGACCAGCTGGCACTGGAAATCCATTTGATGTCCTGGTGCTTATCATGAGTATACAAGACAGTGTCTGGTTTGACTGAGTTTCATGATAATGGTGTAGAAAAGAGATGCCAGTAAGTTGGAGCCTGCTGAGTAGTGGGCCAAGAGCAGTAGAGTGTAGGTGTGTGAAAAAACATCTGTGGTGCGGCCACGTGGATCTGCCATTGGCTTAGAAATGGTTTGTGACTGACATGTGCAGCTAGCAGACCTTTGGATGTAAAGGCATCTTGTTGAATGGAGAGGTTTCAGGGCAATGTTCAGAATCATATTGCTATGGTCAAGGGGGCAACTATGTGTGATAGAAGCCTGCTTGGTACATTCTCCTGCCGATCCTGACCACAACATGTGACAGAACTCCCTGCAGCACGGTATCGCAGTTAAACTCCTTTATTTCGTAAAGTAAACACCAAACTTTCAGTGCAGCATCAAATAACATGACGAAATGTGAAGGATGATCAAATGGCTTCACAGTCCACACGGGGAGACACATAGACCAAAGTAGCCCCAGTTTGCCTACAAAGAGAGAATTCAGCACTGCTGCCTCGTGTTTATAGGAAAATAAAAAACCATGTTCTTCAGGTCACATAGATGCAGACTCAGCTTTGATGGTCTCACTACAAAGGAAGCTAAAGCTCCTGACAACAACATATATTTCAAGTGCCCAACCTCAGAGGCATTTTCTCAAGAAGTCTTAAGGCCGACACAGCTCCATGTTTGTGGTATTTACCCTGTCCCTTACTTTTGGAAACTCCTCTACCACCTTCAAGGTTGTGAACTCCTGAGCATTTTCCATTCCAGATATTTATTATGAACTCAAACAACAACAAGTGCTGGTGAGGATGTGGAGAAAAGGGTAAACTTGTACATTGCTGGTGGGACTGCAAATTGGTGCAGCCAAATTGGAAAGCAGTATGGAGATTTCTTGTAGAACTGGGAATGGAACCACCATTTGACCCAGGTATTCCCCTTCTCAGTCTATTCCCTAAAGATCTAAAAAAAATGCTACAGGGACACTGCTACATTGATGTTCATAGCAGCACAATTTACAATAGCAAGACTATGGAACCAACCTAGATGCACTTCCATAGATGAATGGATAAAAAATGTGGCATTTATACACAATGGAATATTACTCTGCATTAAAAAATGACAAAATGATATAACTTGCAGAGAAATGGATGGCATTAGAGCAGATTATGCTAAGTGAAGCTAGCCAATCCGTAAAACCAAATGCCAAATGTCTTTATTGATATAAAGAGAGTAACTAAGAACAGAGTAGGGACGAATAGAATTAGAAGAAAATTAACATTAAACAGGGATGAGAGGAGGAAGGGAAAGGGAGAGAGAAGGGAAATTGCATGGAAATAAAAGGAGACCCTCAGGGTTATATAAATTACATACAAGAGGAGGTGAGGGAAAGGAAAAAATTATACAAGGGGGAGAAATGAATTACAGTAAAGAGGTAGAGAGAGAAGAGGGGAGGGGAGGTAAGGGGAGGGGGATAGTAGAGGTTAGGAAAGGCAGCAGAATACGACAGACACTAGTATGGCAATATGTAAATCAATGGATGTGTAACTGATGTGATTCTGCAATCTGTTTACGGGGTAAAAATGGGAGTTCATTACCTACTTGAAACACAGTGTGGAATATGATATATCAAGAACTATGTAATGTTTTGAACAAGCATAAATAAAAATTAAAAAAAAAAGAAAACTAACTTTGGTGAATGGTGCAAAGAAATCCTAATATTTCTACAGTAACTGACACAGTTTAACATCAATGCGAGTAGATTCCTGTGGGACATGATGTGTATTTTGATGTTCATTTTTATTCAACACTGGTACATTACTATTTCTTCAGTTTATTCACATCATATTATAATATTTCATCCACAAGTAAGCAAATTTATCGTCATTTTTTTCAATTTCAATCACTTCCTTCTTCAGAACTCATGAATTCCTCGGTGTTCCTTGACTGGCCTTTTCATGAGACTTCTTTCCAAACACATTATTTTCGATTTCCATAATCACTTTTGAAGCAAAACTCACACAAACTTCATGATAAACCGTAACCTACTATTAACATTAGGTGTATAACTGGTTGTCATGAATGATTGCATATCAATATAAGATTTCTTATATATTTTCAGATATCAATTCAATCCATTACTTAAAGTGGAACAAGTTATATTATTTATTGAAATTAAGGTCTATTCATGCATTATCTGTATATTCATAGAAACAGGGTACACCTCTTTTTACCCCCAATGCTAATTTATACGTCTTCAAAATACTGCTCCTAGAAATGGTGGAAGAAATAATCATGTCATCTGATCTACATACACATTTTATCACAGTAATATTCTGGAAACAAAATGCAAAGGTCCCACTTAGGATTGTACCAAAGTCTAAATGGAAAGTGAACATGGATTACTAACAACATCCATGTCCATGTTGCCTAATGCTCTCAAATGTCAATCCTATTGGTGACCTACATATTTGTTTCTTCCTAAGATTAGATATTCAATCTCAACCCTGTTGAAAATGTCTTATCCTATCACTCACTTTATACTTTGCCTGATTTCCTAATGTCTCTATTGATATCTGCTTTTCTACAAATTTTCCCCATTTCATCATTGTGTCTGATTTCTTCATATGTGCTGACATTTATATTCACTCACTGCCCGAAAAAAAATTGCTAAAGAACTTTTGTTACATATCCTATACTAACTCTACTTGCTAAACATAACGACTATCTTCTTAATCCTACCGACAATCCCTTTTGACTGGATGTTCTCTTCAGCATTCAATCATCCAAGGTTCAAGTTCCTCTGCCATTGTATATCCATTTATTTGAGACATATGTGCACAATTCAAAGCTAAATATCCCAATCAACTGCCCAAAGCCCTTCTGGGATTCAAATCTTACTTTAATTTCTGTTTTCATACATATATTTAACCTGGATATTCTTATAAATATAACAGGTTCCCAATACCATTATTCATCCAGCAGAATGATTCCTAACCCAAATCGAACATGAAATTAACCCTAACCATACACTGTTCACTCAATCTAACTTTACAGAAGAGCAGAGACAGATTGTTCTTACAATACAGGAATGTAGGGGATGCTCCACCTGTTAAGAACCTCAAAGGTCCATGCAGAAATGATCCCTGGAGAAGATGTAGGCAGCAATGAAGGACCTGAGAGACAAAAAGTCATTTTCCATGGCAAACAACCTGGTCAGGATGAAGGGTTGTGTCTGAATCAGCCTCTCTCTTCTTAATGTAGAGAAGATGGACCAAACCAGGCTTGTGTGGAGAGCTGTTCCCGGGTGCCTAAGGTTGATATACCATTCTAAGTTGTGAAAGTGTCAAAGGAAGTAGGGGCAGCCTCCATCTCATGGGACCCTTGGAAGCAAATGTTAGACAAAGTGGTTGCCAAGGAAGTGACCTCATTCAGTTCTTGAAGGAAGTGACCTACCTCACTTCCTTGTTGATGGAACTTTCTGAACTTGGGACCAAGGAAACCAAGCACCAGAGCCAGTTCCAGTCCCAGTCCAAGTGGTCTCATTTGTTTGGAATCACCAAGGACAGAGTCAGTCTTCTTGGTACTGACTGATGTGAGGATGGCCAAATGCCAGGAAAGATCTGAACACGGGCCTTTCCTGACTAAGTATGTAGTGGCTCACCCCTGGCTCCTGACTGCTTCACAGAGTTGGACAAGGAGACCAGATCTGAGACAGGACAGACCATTAACGGGGAACATAGTATGGCAAACCTGTCAGAGGACACTCCGGATAATCACAGCCCTACTTTGGGGAAGGAGGTGTCTTTTTGAGTGTGGGTGTGTGGTTTTGTCTCTGTTCTGAGAATAGGTAGAAAAGGAGGTTTCTTTGGTTTGGAGTGAACTGTTTCTAGTAAGTCGTTTTACATGGTGAGTGTTTCTATTTCTGTGTATCCCACTGTGTCCGTGGTTGTATACATTATAAAAGAGAATGCATCAATGCATGTGTCCTCTTTAGTAGAAAGCTTTCCAGTATTCATCCTGCCCATTTAATGAATGGAGCGTGGTTTCCATATCGATAGGAAACACCTACTACCTTTTTAAGTCCCTGTTTTCTTTCTGAATTCTGACAACTCTTAAGAATAGGCTCTTGGGTTTGTGTCCAAGATATGTACCACCTCCAATCTCTGTCACATGGCCATGTACTGGATATCTGAAGGGAATGGCCAACATCTCAGAAAACTCAGATATCAGTGTGACCAGAAAAGTCTCAGTGGAGAAACCCTGCTTTGGCTCTTTTGCTAACCTATTGTTCTGTTGCCCTGAATCTCAGGATGTCTTTGCCTCTGGCCACCCCTTTGGGAAGCCTGAGGAAAACATTTTTTCAAAAGGAAATGAAGGGCATCACCTGTGGCTCTTTGCTTAATTGCTTTGAAAAAAGATGTGTCTGAATCAGCCTCTTGGCCCTGTGTGAGGCTGTGGCTTAGATTCTCAGCACCTGATGGATCAAAAGAAAGGTCCCATGTGTGCATCCAAAACCAAAATGGCAAATATTCACTCATTGTGAATGAATTCTTTTACCTTCCTCTGTTAGGATCCTGAATTCCATCAAGGGAGAATAGGAATCCTTTGGGCCAAATGAGTTCTTCAAATCTCTGCAGAGGGGCTTGTGTTTTCTCATGACTCAAATTCACATAAAGAATCTAAACCACAGAGTCAGAAGGCCTCAAATTGAAAAAGCTGAGCAGTATTAATGTCAGGCCTATTTGATCACTCCTGGTTTACAGGAAGTGTGTCCAGGCCACCTTGATGTTAGACAAATGAGGGGAACAGGACCTTAATTTGGACACTGACTTGGGCTGTGGACCTCATTGAAAACTCCAGCCAGACGTTATAAGGAGTGTCTATATGGAAGAAGATGACGACCATGTGGGAGTGTTTTGGTTTTAATTGTGGTCATTTGTGTGGCGGTTGGAAGAGATGACTGTTCCACTGGGCTTGAACTCTGGTGTGATTCCCCTTAGAGACTGAGTTCTTTAACTGACCTCAGAGAAGTATTGCCATGAATTGTGTTGGGATTTTAGGAGGCCACACATGAGAGTCGCCCTTGGAACCTGAGATCTAGGCCCAGGTTGGATTTCCACAGAACACTGGGAATTTCAGCCCGGATATTACATACAATTTTTCTTAAAGACTTGGCAGCCATATTTGAGTTTAAAACACACATGGACCTCACATTGTAGATCTCAATGGGCCTGGCTTCATGTGACATTTTGGCCACCCTTAGGGAAACCATGCCTGTGAGAGTGCTCCAGTGCTTTCATTGAAATTAGCTTCTTCACCATTTAATGGTTCCTGAATTAATTGAAGCCCTCAGAGCCGCAAACTTCATCCATGAAAAATGGCTAGAAAATTACCATGAAATTTTTGATATTTTCATGTTCAGCTGGCACTGAAAAAACTTTGGATGTCCTGTTTCTGATCCTGAGTATACCAGACACTGCCTTGATTGACTTTGTTTCATGAAAATGGTGTAGAACAGATATGCCAGTAAGTTGGAGCCTGGTGAGTAGTTGGCCTAGAGCAGTGGTATGCAATTGTCTGATAAAACATCTGTGTTGCGTCCATGTGGATAAGCCATTGGCTTCCAAATGGCTTGTGACTGACATGGTGCAGCCAGCAGACCCATATATGTAAAGGCATCTTGTTATATGGAGAGGATTCACTGCAATGTTCAGAATCATATTGCTATTTTCAAGGGGGCAATCTACGTGGGACAGAACCTGGGTTGGTGCATTCTCCTGAAGACCCTGACTCACCATACCTTAAAGAACTCCCTCCACCACTCTGTCCCATTTTAACTCCTTGTATTTCTTGAAGTAAATACCAAACTCCCAGTGGAGCAGCGAGAAACACCACGAAAAGTGGAGGATGACCAATTGGCTTCACAGTCCACACTGAAAGACACTTAGACCCCAGTGTCCATAGTTTACCTACAAAGAGAGAATTCAGCACCGCTGCCTCATGTTCATTGGATAATAAGAAACCATGTCCTCCAAGTAACATAGATGCAGACCCAGCTTTGATGGTCTCTCTACAAAGGAACTAAATCTCCTCAGAACATCAAATATTTCAAGTGCCCACCCTTAGAGGCAGTTTCTCAAAAAGCATTTAGGCCAGCAGAGCTGCATGTTTGTGGAATGTTTACCCTGTCCCTTACTTTTAGAATCTTCTCTACCACCTCCAAAGTTGTAAACTCCTGAGAATTCTCCATTCCAGATATATTCACAGATTTTCTAGCTCTTATCCTCTAATTGTGTCTTACTTGAGAAGAATGTAATGTCAAGGCATTGTTCTGGATGAAAGTGGGAAGATTTTTGTGTAGCACATATTTGCATACACATTGGATTCAATTTCCTATTTTCCATTAGAAATGCTGAATCCCTGAAACTAACATATACCCTATTAGACTCTGACTACTAATCCTAATATGATGGAGAAAAATAACACAAACAGAATACAAATACAAGCAGTTTAGAGGAGGTATGTTTTATAGTTGGAGTTGCCTTTTGCATGGTATAGTGTAGCAGTTATAAATCTAGTCAATTATTTGTTGAAATAGTTCTCCATGCGTTTTTTAAGTTAACAAATAAGTGAATTCCTGTCCCCGTTTCTCTGTAGCCTATTCAGCACACGTATTTTTATATGCACATATAGAATCCTACCTGGTACCACACGTACATTCTTGTGAGGTGGCTGACGTGGCAGATACAAATTGGAAGAAGAGATCACTCCTCCTAAACGCTGCTTGAACTGATAATTCAAATGTGAGTGCGCTTCCTAGTTGAACAACATTATACATAAATCCATGTTCAGTAAAATGAATATATTTGGATCTGTGAATGATATACATTTCATGGTGAATTTCGTTTGGCATATATATTGCAATTTTTAATGTCTCTCTCTTTGTCTGTATATAAATATATATATATATATATATATATATATATATATATATATATATATATATATACATGCTCAAGATTTTTCAAAACATGAAATATGTGTCTTATTACACACTTCCTAAATTCATTCATATTTATGTTGTGGATTTATAATCAACTTTTCACAAGATTATTCTCAGAAATATTCATCCACCTGAAATACGTATTTGTTTCTTTGTACTGTTTCCACCCCAGATATGCATTCACGGATTTTCAAACTCTTCTACTCTAATTGTGTCTTACTTGGGGTGAAGGTAATGTAAAGGCATTGTTCTGGATGAGAGTGGGAAGATAATTGTGTAGCATATATTTTATACACGTTGGATTCATTTTCCTATATTCCATTGAAAATACTGAATCCCTGACAATAACGCATACCCTACTATACTTTGTCTACTAATCCAAATATGATGGAGAAAAACAACCCAAACAGAATAGAAATACAAGCAGTTCAGAGGAGGCATGGGGTATAGTTGGACTTGCCATTTGCATGATAAATGGTAGGTGTTATAAATCTAGTCAATTTTTAATTGAAATAGTTCTCCATGTGTTGTTAAAGTTAACAAATATGTAAATTCCTCTCTGCCTTTCTCTGTAGCCTATTCAGCACATGAATTTTTATATGCTTATATAGAATACCTGGTATCACACGTTCATTTTTGTGAGGTGACTGACTTGGCAGATACAACTTGTGAGAAGAGATCACTCCTCTAAACGCTGTTGGAACTGAAAATTCAAACTATGGGTGAGCTTTCTAGTAGAACAACATTATACATAAATCCTTGTTCAGTAAAATAAATATTTTTGCATCTGTGGATGCTATATATTTTATGATGAACTTCGATTGGCATATATATTCCTACATTTTAATGTCTGTGTGTGTGTTTTGTGTGTGTGTGTGTGTGAGTGTATATATATATACATATATATAATTATATGTGTATATATATACACATATATATAATTATGAATATATATATATATATATATATATACACTGACTTGATTTTTAAAATATGAAATATATGTATCTTAAATACACTCCCTAAGTTCATTCATGTTCAAAAATGTGGATTTATAATAAACTTTTCACAAAATTATTCTCAGAAATATTCATCCACCTGAAATACACATTTGTATCATAGTTCTGAAAACTAACTTCAGTAAATGGTGCTTACAAATCCTAATATTTGTACATTAGCTGACGCAGATTAACATCAATCAAGTAGATTCGTATGGGACATGATGTGTATTCTGACGTTTATTTTCATTCAACACTGGTACATTACTATTTCTTCAGTTTTTACAAATCATAGGAAATATATATTTCATCCACAAGTTCACAAATTTATACGCATTTGTTTCACAATCACTTCCTGCTTCATAAAACATGTATTCCTCCAGGTTTTTTGACTGGTCTTTTCATGAGACTTCTTTCCAAACACATTATTTTCGATTTCCATAATCACTTTTGAAGCAAAACTCACACACCCTTCATGATAAACCATAAACTTAATGTGGCCATTAGATATTTCACTGGTTGGAATGAATGTTTGTATGTCAATATAAGATTTCCTGTATTTTTTCAGATATAATTTCAATCCATTATTTAAAGTCAGAACCAGATATATTATTTATTCACAGTATGGTCTATTCATGCATTATCTCTATATGCACAGACATAGGGTACACCTCTTTTTACCCCCATTACTAATTTATACGTCTTGAATATTTTGCTGCCAGAAATGGTGGAAGAAATAGTCATGTCACCTGATCTAAATGTATGTTTTATCACAGTAATATTCTGAACAAAAAATCAAAGGTCACACTTAAGATTGTAGCAAAGACTAAATGAAAAGTGAGCATGGATTACTAAACATCCATGTCCAGGTTGCCTAATGCTGTCAAATGTCAATCCTATTGGTCACTACATATTTGTTTCTTTCTTAGATTATATATTCAAACTCAACCCTGTTGAAAATATCTAATCCTATCACTCATTTTATACTTTGCCTGATTTTGTAATGTCTCTATTGATATCAGTTTTCCTAACTATTTTCCCCAGTTCATCATTGTGACAGTCTCTTCACTTGTGCTGACATTAACATTCACTGTCTACCGGAAACCCTATTGCTAAACAACATTTGGTCCAAATCCTATACTCACTCTTCTTTCTAAACCTACTGAGAATCTTCCGAATCTTACCGACTATCCCTTTTGACTGGAAGTTCTCTTCTACATTTAATCATCCATGGTACAAGGACCTAAGCCATTGTATATCGATTTACCTGACACATCAGTGCAGAACATAATTCAAAGCTACGTATCCCAATCAAGGGCCCAATGCCCTTTTGGGCTTCATATCTTAGCTAGATTTCTGTTTTCATACTTATATTTCACCTATATATTCTTGTAAATATCGCAGTTTCCTAATACCATTATTCATCGCGCAGAAAGATTCCTAATCCAAATCGAACCTGTTAGTTAACCTAACCATACACTGTTCAGTCAATTTAACTTTACAGAAGAGCAGGGATAGAGTTGGTCTTACAATACAGGAATATAGGGGATCTTCCACATGCTGAGAAACTCAAAGGTCCATGCAGAAATGATTCCTCGAGAAGTTGTAAGCAGCTATGGAGGACCTAAGAGACCAAAAGTCATCCTCCATGGCAAACAACCTGGTCAGGATGAAGGGTTGTGTCTGAATCAGCTTCTCTCTTCTTAATGTAGAGAAGATGGACCAAACCAGGCCTGTGTGGAGAGCTGTTCCCAGGTGCCAATGGTTGATATACCAATCTAACTTGTGAAAGTGTCACAGGAAGTAGGGGCAGCCTCCATCTCATGGGACCCTTGAAAGCAATTGTTAGGACAAAGTGGTTGCCACGGCAGTAACCTCATTCAGTTCCTGAATGAAGTGACCTACACCTCTTCCTTGATGACGGATTTCTCTGAACTTAAGATCCAGGAAGCCAGGCACCAGAGTCATTCCCAGTTTCTTCCCCAGTGGGCTCAGTTGTTTGGAATAACCAAGGACAGAGTAAGTCTTCCTTGGTACCTACTGATGTGAGGATTGCCAAATGCCAGGAGAGCTCTGAAAAGGGAAATTTCCTGAGAAAGCAGGTAGTGGCTCACCACTGGCTCCTGAAAACTTCACAGTGTTGGCCAAGGATACCCGATCTGAGAAGGACAGGCCATTTCAAGGAAACATAGTATGGCCCATCAGTCAGAGTACATTCCAATTAGTCACAGACCTACTTGAATAAAGGAGGTGTCGTTGTGGGTGTGGTTGTGATTTTGTGGTTTAGTCTCATGTTCTGAGAATAGGTAAGAAAGGCGGTTTGTTTGTTTTGGAGTGGACTGTTTATAGTAAGTCATTTGACAAGGCGATTGTTGGTATGCCTGTGTATCCCACTGTGTCCGTGGTTGTAGACATTATAAAAGATAATGCATCAATGGATGTGTCCTGTCTAGTAGAAAGCTTGCCAACATTCATCCTGCCCAATTTATGAGTGGACTGCAGGTTGCTTTAGGGACGGGCAACACCTACTATCTTCCGGAGTTCCTGTTTTCTTCCTGAATTCTGGCCACTCTTCAGAGCAGGCTCATGGTTTTCTGTCCAAGATATGTACCACCTCCAAGCTCTGTGACATTGCCATATAATGGATAGCTGAAGGGAATAGCAAGCATCTCAGAAAACTCAGATATCAGTGTGACAAAGAAAGTCTCAGTAGAAAAACCCTGATTTGGGCCTTTTGCTTACCTTTTTTTCTGTTGCTCTGAGTGTCAGGAAGGTCTTTGCCTCAGGCCACACCTTTGTGAACCCTGAAGAAAACAGTTTTCAAATGGAAATGAATGGGCATCACCTGTGGCTCTTTGCTTAATTGCTTTGGAAAAGGATGTGTCTGAATCAGCCTCTTGGCCCTGTGTGAGGCAGTGGCTTAGATTCTTAGCACCTGATGGATCAAAAGAAAGATCCCATGTGTCCATCCAAAACCAAAATGGCAAATATTCACTCATTGTGAATGAATTCTTTTACCTTCCTCTGTTAGGATCCTGAATTCCATCAAGGGAGAATAGGAATCCTTTGGGCCAAATGAGTTCTTCAAATCTCTGCAGACGGGCTTGTGTTTTCTCATGACTCAAATTCACATAAAGAATCTAAACCACAGAGTCAGAAGGCCTCAAATTGAAAAAGCTGAGCAGTATTAATGTCAGGCCTATTTGATCACTCCTGGTTTACAGGAAGTGTGTCCAGGCCACCTTGATGTTAGACAAATGAGGGGAACAGGACCTTAATTTGGACACTGACTTGAGCTGTGGACCTCATTAAAAACTCCAGCCAGACGTTATAAGGAGTGTCTATATGGAAGAAGATGAGGACCATGTGGGAGTGTTTTGGTTTTAATTGTGGTCATTTGTGTGGCGGTTGGAAGAGATGACTGTTCCACTGGGCTTGAACTCTGGTGTGATTCCCCTTAGAGACTGAGTTCTTTAACTGACCTCAGAGAAGTATTGCCATGAATTGTGTTGGGATTTTAGGAGGCCACACATGAGAGTCGCCCTTGGAACCTGAGATCTAGGCCCAGGTTGGATTTCCACAGAACACTGGGAATTTCAGCCCGGATATTACATACAATTTTTCTTAAAGACTTGGCAGCCATATTTGAGTTTAAAACACACATGAACCTCACATTGTAGATCTCAATGGGCCTGGCTTCATGTGACATTTTGGCCACCCTTAGGGAAACCATGCCTGTGAGAGTGCTCCAGTGCTTTCATTGAAATTAGCTTCTTCACCATTTAATGGTTCCTGAATTAATTGAAGCCCTCAGAGCCGCAAACTTCATCCATGAAAAATGGCTAGAAAATTACCATGAAATTTTTGATATTTTCATGTTCAGCTGGCACTGAAAAAACTTTGGATGTCCTGTTTCTGATCCTGAGTATACCAGACACTGCCTTGATTGACTTTGTTTCATGAAAATGGTGTAGAACAGATATGCCAGTAAGTTGGAGCCTGGTGAGTAGTTGGCCTAGAGCAGTGGTATGCAATTGTCTGATAAAACATCTGTGTTGTGGCCATGTGGATCAGCCATTGGCTTCCAAATGGCTTGTGACTGACATGGTGCAGCCAGCAGACCCATATATGTAAAGGCATCTTGTTATATGGAGAGGATTCACTGCAATGTTCAGAATCATATTGCTATTCTCAAGGGGGCAATCTACGTGGGATAGAACCTTGGTTGGTGCATTCTCCTGAAGACCCTGACTCACCACACCTTAAAGAACTCCCTCCACCACTCTGTCCCATTTTAACTCCTTGTATTTCTTGAAGCAAATACCAAACTCCCAGTGGAGCAGCGAAAACCACCACGAAAAGTGGAGGATGACCAATTGGCTTCACAGTCCACACTGAAAGACACTTAGACCCCAGTGTCCATAGTTTACCTACAAAGAGAGAATTCAGCACTGCTGCCTCATGTTCATTGGATAATAAGAAACCATGTCCTCCAAGTAACATAGATGCAGACCCAGCTTTGATGGTCTCTCTACAAATAAACTAAATCTCCTCAGAACATCAAATATTTCAAGTGCCCACCCTTAGAGGCAGTTTCTCAAAAAGTATGTAGGCCAGCAGAGCTGCATGTTTCTGGAATGTTTACCCTGTTCCTTACTTTTAGAATCTTCTCTACCACCTCCAAAGTTGTAAACTCCTGAGTATTCTCCATTCCAGATATATATTCACAGATTTTCTAACTCTTATCCTCTAATTGTGTCTTACTTGAGGAGAATGTAATGTCAAGGCATTGTTCTGGATGAAAGTGGGAAGAATTTTGTGTAGCACATATTTGCATACACATTGGATTCAATTTCCTATTTTCCATTAGAAATGCTGAATCCCTGAAACTAACATATACCCTATTAGACTCTGACTACTAATCCTAATATGATGGAGAAAAATAACACAAACAGAATAGAAATACAGGCAGTTTAGAGGAGGTATGTTTTATAGTTGGAGTTGCCTTTTGCATGGTATAGTGTAGCAGTTATAAATCTAGTCAATTATTTGTTGAAATAGTTCTCCATGCGTTTTTAAAGTTAACAAATAATGAATTCCTTTCCCCCTTTCTCTGTAGCCTATTTAGCACACGTATTTTTATATGCACATATAGAATCCTACCTGGTACCACACGTACATTCTTGTGAGGTGGCTGATTTGGCAGATACAAATTGGAAGAAGAGATCACTCCTCCTAAATGCTGCTTGAACATTTAATTCAAATGTGAGTGAGCTTCCTAGTTGAACAACATTATACATAAATCAATGTTCAGTAAAATGAATATATTTGGATCTGTGGATGATATACATTTCATGGTGAATTTCGTTTGGCATATATATTGCAATTTTTAATGTCTCTCTCTGTTTGTGTATATAAATATGTATATATATATATATAGATACACTCTCAAGATTTTTCAAAACATGAAATATGTGTCTTATTACACACTTCCTAAATTCATTCATATTTATGTTGTGGATTTATAATCAACTTTTCACAAGATTATTCTCAGAAATATTCATCCACCTGAAATACTTATTTGTTTCTTTGTACTGTTTCCACCCCAATATGCATTCACGAATTTTCAAACTCTTCTACTCTAATTGTGTCTTATTTGGGGTGAAGGTAATGTAAAGGCATTGTTCTGGATGAGAGTGGGAAGATAATTGTGTAGCATATATTTTATACACATTGGATTCATTTTCCTATATTCCATTGAATATACTGAATCCCTGACAATAACCCATACCCTACTATACTCTGTCTACTAATCCAAACATGATGGAGAAAAACAACCCAAACATAATAGAAATACAAGCAGTTTAGAGGAGGCATGGGGTATAGTTGGACTTGCCATTTGCATGATAAAGGGTAGGTGTTATAAATCTAGTCAATTTTTAATTGAAATAGTTTTCCATGTGTTGTTAAAGTTAACAAATATGTAAATTCCTCTCCCTTTCTCTGTAGCCTATTCAGCACATTTATTTTTATATGCTTATATAGAATTCTACCTGGTATCACACGTTCATTTTTGTGAGGTGACTGACTTGGCAGATACAACTTGTGAGAAGAGATCACTCCTCTAAACGCTGTTGGAACTGAAAATTCAAACTATGGGTGAGCTTTCTAGTAGAACAACATTATACATAAATCCTTGTTCAGTAAAATAAATATTTTTGCATCTGTGGATGCTATATATTTTATGATGAACTTCGATTGGCATATATATAACTACATTTAAATGTCTGTGTGTGTGTTGTGTGTGTGTGTGTGTGTGTGTGTATATATATATATATAGACACATATATATGTATATACACATATATATAATTATGAATATATATATATATATATATATATATACACACTGTCCTGATTTTTAAAATATGAAATATATGTTTCTTAAATACACTCCCTAAGTTCATCCATGTTCAAAAATGTGGATTTATAATAAACTTTTCACAAAATTATTCTCAGATATATTCATCCACCTGAAATACACATTTGTTTCATAGTTCTGAAAACTAACTTCAGTAAATGGTGCTTACAAATCCTAATATTTGTACAGTAACTGACCCAGATTAACATCAATCAAGTAGATTTGTATGGGACATGATGTGTATTCTGACGTTTATTTTCATTCAACACTGGTACATTACTATTTCTTCAGTTTTTACAAATCATAGGAAATATATACTTCATCCACAAGTTCACAAATTTATACGCATTTGTTTCACAATCACTTCCTGCTTCATTAAACATGTATTCCTCCAGGTTTCTTGACTGGTCTTTTCATGAGACTTCTTTCCAAACACATTATTTTCGATTTCCATAATCACTTTTGAAGCAAAACTCACACACCCTTCATGATAAACCATAAACTTAATGTGGCCATTAGATATTTCACTGGTTGGAATGAATGTTTGTATGTCAATATAAGATTTCCTGTATTTTTTCAGATATAATTTCAATCCATTATTTAAAGTCAGAACCAGATATATTATTTATTCACAGTATGGTCTATTCATGCAGTATCTCTATATGCACAGACAAGGGTACACCTCTTTTTACCCCCATTACTAATTTATACGTCTTGAAAATGTTGCTGCCAGAAATGGTGAAAGAAAGAGTCATGTCACCTGATCTACATGTACGTTTTATCACAGTAATATTCTGGCCAAAAAAAGCAAAGGTCACACTTAAGATTGTAGCAAAGACTAAATGAAAAGTGAGCATGGATTACTAAACATCCATGTCCAGGTTGCCTAATGCTGTCAAATGTCAATCCTATTGGTCACTACATATTTGTTTCTTTCTTAGATTATATATTCAAACTCAACCCTGTTGAAAATATCTAATCCTATCACTCACTTTATACTTTGCCTGATTTCGTAATGTCTCTATTGATATCAGCTTTCCTAACTATTTTCCCCAGTTCATCATTGTGACAGTCTCTTCACTTGTGCTGACATTAACATTCACTGTCTACCGGAAACCCTATTGCTAAACAACATTTGGTCCAAATCCTATACTCACTCTTCTTTCTAAACCTACTGAGAATCTTCTGAATCCTACCGACTATCCCTTTTGACTGGAAGTTCTCTTCTACATTTAATCATCCATGGTACAAGGACCTAAGCCATTGTATATCGATTTACCTGACACATCAGTGCAGAACATAATTCAAAGCTACGTATCCCAATCAAGGGCCCAATGCCCTTTTGGGCTTCATATCTTAGCTAGATTTCTGTTTTCATACTTATATTTCACCTATATATTCTTGTAAATATCGCAGTTTCCCAATACCATTATTCATCGCGCAGAAAGATTCCTAATCCAAATCGAACCTGTTAGTTAACCTAACCATACACTGTTCAGTCAATTTAACTTTACAGAAGAGCAGGGATAGAGTTGGTCTTACAATACAGGAATATAGGGGATCTTCCACATGCTGAGAAACTCAAAGGTCCATGCAGAAATGATTCCTCGAGAAGTTGTAAGCAGCTATGGAGGACCTAAGAGACCAAAAGTCATCCTCCATGGCAAACAACCTGGTCAGGATGAAGGGTTGTGTCTGAATCAGCTTCTCTCTTCTTAATGTAGAGAAGATGGACCAAACCAGGCCTGTGTGGAGAGCTGTTCCCAGGTGCCAATGGTTGATATACCAATCTAACTTGTGAAAGTGTCACAGGAAGTAGGGGCAGCCTCCATCTCATGGGACCCTTGAAAGCAATTTTTAGGACAAAGTGGTTGCCACGACAGTAACCTCATTCAGTTCCTGAATGAAGTGACCTACCTCTCTTCCTTGATGACGGATCTCTCTGAACTTGGGATCCAGGAAGCCAGGCACCCAGAGTCAGTCCCAGTTTCTTTCCCAGTGGGCTCAGTTGTTTGGAATAACCAAGGACAGAGTAAGTCTTCCTTGGTACCTACTGATGTGAGGATTGCCAAATGCCAGGAGAGTTCTGTAAAGGGGAATTTCCTGAGAAAGCAGGTAGTGGCTCACCACTGGCTCCTGAAAACTTCACAGTGTTGGCCAAGGATACCCGATCTGAGAAGGACAGGCCATTTCAAGGAAACATAGTATGGCCCATCAGTCAGAGTACATTCCAATTAGTCACAGACCTACTTGAATAAAGCAGGTGTCGTTGTGGGTGTGGTTGTGATTTTGTGGTTTAGTCTCATGTTCTGAGAATAGGTAAGAAAGGCGGTTTGTTTGTTTTGGAGTGGACTGTTTATAGTAAGTCATTTGACAAGGCGATTGTTGGTATGCCTGTGTATCCCACTGTGTCCGTGGTTGTAGACATTATAAAAGATAATGCATCAATGGATGTGTCCTGTCTAGTAGAAAGTTTGCCAACATTCATCCTGTCCAATTTATGAGTGGACTGCAGGTTGCTTTAGGGACGGGCAACACCCACTATCTTCTGAAGTTCCTGTTTTCTTCCTGAATTCTGGCCACTCTCCAGAGTAGGCTCATGGTTTTCTGTCCAAGATATGTACCACCTCCAAGCTCTGTGACATGTCCATGTACTGGATAGCTGAAGGGAATAGCAAGCATCTCAGAAAACTCAGATAACCGTGTGACAAAGAAAGTCTCAGTAGAGAAACCCTGCTTTTGGCCTTTTGCTTACCTATTTTTCTGTTGCTCTGAGTGTCAGGAAGGTCTTTGCCTCAGTCCACCAATTTGTGAAGCCTTAAGAAAACAGTTTTCAAATGGAAATGAATGGGCATCACCTGTGTATCTTTGCTTAATTGCTTTGGAAAGGGATGTGTCTGAATCAGCCACTTGGCCCTGTGTGAGGCAGTGGCTTAGATTCTCAGCACCTGTTGGAACTAAAGAAAGATTCCATGTGTGCTTTCAAAACCAAAATGGCAAAAAGATCAGTCACTGTGTATGGAGTATCTTGCCTTACTCTGATAGGTTTCTGATCTCCATCAAGGGAGAATATGGATCCTTTGAGTCAAATGAGTTCTTCAAAGCCCTGGAGAGGCTAGCCCATATGAGCTTGGGTTTTTTCATTATTCCAAATCACATAAAGAATCTATACCTGACAGTCAGTAGGCCTCAAATTGGAGAAGCAGAGCAGTATTAAGCCCAGGCTTATTTTATCACTCCTGGTTCACAGGAATGGTGTCCAGGCCTAGCTGACTTTAAGCAAATAAGGGACAAGGGAGCTTGTTTTGGATACCGTCTTGTGCTGCACCCCTCATGGAAACCTCCAGCCAGAGGTTATAATGAGTGTCTATATGGAAGAAGGTGAGGACCATGTGGGAGTGTTTTGGTTTTAATTGTGTTCATTTGTGTAGCAGTTGGAAGAAATGACTGGATCCACCAGGGCTGGAACTTTGGTATGATTCCCCTTAGAGACTGAGTTCTGAAACTGACCTCAGAGAAGTATTGTCATGAATTGTGTTGCGATTTTAGAATGCCACGCATGAGAGTCGCCCTTGGAAACTGAAATCTAGGCCAAGGGTGGCTTTCGACTGATCACTGGGAATCTCAGCCAGGATATCACATGATTTTATTCTGAAAGACTTGACAGGCATAGTTGAGAGTCAAAACACACATGGACCTCACATTGTAGACCTCAATGGGCTGGGCTTCATGTGACCGTTTGGCTACTCTTTGGGAAGCCTTGCCTTTGAGAGTTCTCCAGAGCATTCATTGAAATGAGGTTCCTCAACATTAAAAGGTTCCTGAATGAATTGAAACCCACAGTTTCTCCAACTTCATCCTTGAAAAGTGGCTAGATAAACACCCTGAAATTTTTAAAACTCCCATGACCAGGTGGCACTGGAGAACCTTTGGATCTCCTGTTGCTGATCATGAGTGTACCAGACAGTGCCTTGATTGACTGGGTTTCATGAAAATGGTGAAGAACAGAGATGCCAGTAATTTGCACTGCTGAATAGTGGGCCCAGAGCAGTGGTGTGCAGGTGTGTGATAAAATATCTGAGGTGGGGCCGTGTGGATTTCCAATTGACTTCCAAATGCCTTTTGGCTGCCATGGTGCATCCAGCAGAACCTTACATGTTAAGGCATCTTATTATATGGAGAGGTTTCAAGCCAATGTTCAGAATCAGGTGGGTATGGTCAAGGAAAAAGCTATGTGAAATAGAAGCCTGGTTGGTGCATTCTCCTGCAGTTTCTGACCCACCACACGTGACAGAACTCCCTCCAGCACTGTGTCGCAGTTGAACTCCTTGTATTTCGTGAAGCAAATACCAAACTCCCAGTGCAGCACCAAGAAACACCACAAAAATGGAGGATGATCAAATGGCTTCACAGTCCACACAGGGAGACACTTAGCCCCCAATGGCCACAGTTTACCTACCAAGAGATAATTCAGCACTGCTGCCTCATGTTCATTGGAAAATAAGAAACCATGCTCTCCATTCACATAGATGCAGACCCAGCTTTGATGGTCTCACTAGAAAAGAAGCTAAACCTTCTGACAACAAAATATATTTAAAGTATCCAAACTCAGAGGCAGTTTCTCAAGAAGTCTTTAGGCCAGCAGAGCTCTATGTTTGTGGAGTGTTTACCTCTTAGACCAGGATGTAAGAAAAGAACACTGACTCCAATTAAAATCAAATTAAAGTAAGCTTATTATTTCCACTGGCTGGGCTGCCACTCCCTCCCAAAATTTCGAGAACAAGAGAGCAACCCCACCTTTACTACAGCCCAGGTTTGTAGCCCAGAAAGTTACACAAAAATGGGGTAACAGATAATAGAACTCTGACAAGCATCACACTAATGGGAGTTTACATTTTTTTTTTTTTGCTAGCCCCAACATCAAAATTTATGAGGACCATTAGAGCCTCAGAGAGGGTCATTGTCTGGCCACAAAAGGCCAATATTTATGAGGTGTGACAAAGTTTCAGAGAGGGCTGCTATCTGGTCAGAGAGCCATGCACGGGTGAGTTCAAGGCACGGGCAGTCATTCCAAGCAGGTTCAGAATTTGCAGTAATTTACAGTAAAGCCAAAATGATTTTTTCATGGCTTTGTTGCAATATGGCTCCCAATTTTAATAAAAGGTAAGGTTGGGTGTATCATTCCCCCCTTTTCTTATGTGTCCCTTTGTAATCCTTGATAGATTAGTGGAAAAGCACTGAGGAAATTTTAATCCCTCAGTTAACAGTCACCAAATTTTTAGAACTCACCGAAAACCAGTCTCCCTGATATTACCTGACTTAATTAATTACTTATATTGATAGTCTATTTATTTTTGGCTCCATTGGTGTAAGTAGAGAGTCGTCTCTCATTTTGGCTTTTTCTCAGCTGAGAAAGGGTGACATAAGTGTGCATGGCGTGAGGGACATGAGTTGCCTTTTTGAAGTCAGTTCTTTTTGAAGTCTTGTTGAGGAAGAACAGGTTGTAAAGTCATCTGGGGATGGGTTCTTCTATGAGAGAAACAAAAAACATGAGTATTGAATAAATGTTGCAGTAGCTGGATCATGTCACTGTATGAAGTACCCTCACCAGTCTTTAATATCCCCAATTATCAGGACTGTGAACTTAATATTTAACTTTTAGTGATACAGTTGTCCCTCCCCATAATATACAGTTTAATAATTTAATGTCATCTGATTTTGCAGAATCCTTTCACTAGTATGACCTCTGTGTTTAATAGAGAAACATTTAATTCTGTTACTCAGGGCTGGATAATTGTACTAGCAAACACCAAGCCTACCTGTGTAGGTTAGGAATATCTGTAGGCCTTAAACTAAAAACTTCTGCCTCTGGAAGCTCCTCTTGATAGTCTATTTTTATAGTTATCAGGCATTCCTCTCTGAGAATCCTTCTTTGTAGCCAACAGTTTTACTTATTTTGGGAGGCTAACATAAAGTGTATACCTTAAATTATTATTATTATTATTATTATTATTATTATTATTATTATTATTATTTAAAATGCCCAGGATTGGCTGTATTTTGGTTTTAACTGTCTTTGCTAAGTGTTTAAGATGAAGCAGTCTAACTGACTTTTGTTTCTATCTATTGTTAGCAGTCAGCTGAGCTTTTATGGGAGTCATTTTTTGGGATACTTGAGAGCAGCTTCTCAGTTCTGCTAGTGCAATTTGAGCTATGTGGGTCCAGGTCTTGCTTGACCATGTGGCTTCCCCCAGAAGCATCAGGGATGTCTCCCTTTCCTGATGACTCACCTCTTTGTAGCAAATGCACTGATTGGCTTTCTGTTCTCCAGTGGTCTCATTAATCTCTCTGATCGGGAGGTTATGTGGCCCAGAGTTGCAAAGCTCATAGAGAAATCCCTTGTTCCCTGGATTCAGACTGACTCAGAGGGCAAGAGTCAAATATCGTTTTTTTTGGACCTTTTTATTTAACTTTAATTTTCAATCCTAATCTGAAACAACCAGCAAATGAATTTTAACAGCCATATATTAAGAGTACTGTGCTTTAATGTCTATAAGTTTATAATTATTTATATATTATTAATTGGGATCTTATTATTCTGTCTGTCTTGTAGTTGATGACTTATTATCTTAAATTAACCCATGTTGTGTTCTTAAAGCAACACTTCTGTAAAACACCAAAAGGAAATCTTTAGATCACTTATAAGGAAATTAAAAAATAAAATTTTTTTAACAAGAGTAAAAATACTTAGTTCATGTAATAGCTACCCTGAATTTTTTGGGTGAGTTATATATTATATCATCTTTTTGAGATCCTAGTAATCTTGACAGAAAAAAAAATTTGAACATAACTTTAAATGAAATAAAATCTGACCTATTGCTTTCGTAGTCATTCTCACATGTAGTAAGATGGGACACAGAGTCTTATCTCAGGTAAGCAGGGCTCCTTATAAACCTTAAATGCTTTAGTTCTAAAGCTGATCTTTGTTTTTTAAATATCATTTTACAAAGTTTACATAAATTTTTTGAGGTCACATGAACATTAGCTCACACCATATGATATCACATTTAAAACATGAATTAAAGTACGGCTGAAAGATTTTAACCTTTACATAGATTAGGGTCTCATTAACTTAAAAATACATTTAAATTGTTCCACAATGTAAAAAGTAACATAAAACTTTACATATATTATTGATAACAGGTAAATAAATCCCCAATATATATTTTATTTACCACACAACTTCAGAACACCTGCTTGATATAATGCTCTTTTAAAGTTTCTACCTTATAGAGTTTTATAACTGGAAGATATGAGCACATTAATAGCATCACAATTACATTGATGTTTCTACATTAACCAAGTTTAGCTTTTAAAGAAATGGCAGTACAGTGCTCTAAAATAACAGTTCTTAATTAAACAGTTGTTTAATTTTTATGGTTGCCTGCTCTAGAAAATTTAAATCTTAATAAACTAAATGTTATGGGTAAACTTATGTTTAAGAAATTTTTGTCTCTTTAACACATGACTGATTTTTACAATCTTATACAGACTTTAGTACAAACTTATACAGACCTTAGTATATCAATCAGATATCAAACAAAAGTACTCATGAATGAGTAATCCCATATCAAATTTACTTTACTTATTTATCAAAATATTAGACAAATGTTTTGAACAGTGTAAGCCATTTTTTTGATTGAAAGAAAAGTCCTGGAACATAGGCATATTAGACCTTTTGTAGACATTAATACTTTATTAGATTTTTGAACACCTAGAAAAACTTGTAAGCTTAAATTTAAAGAAATTTATATTTATCAGTTTACCCAATTTAAATTGAAACATTTAAATCACGTGAATTAAAGATCTTTGGATCCACTTTTTAAAATTGTTTTTATGAGTGCTTTGTAATATGAGTGCTCCTTATATATGTTAATTTGTGTATCATATATATGATATACGGACATATGTATACATATATAGACATACAACACATAACAAATTGTGCACACATAATAAAAGTGAAGGCCTTGTAGCTTTTCACAGGTGAAATCTCCACTGCAATGATTTAAAAATTCCACAGTTGGTCAAAGATATTACTGATCAGAAAAACATTAACCTAGGTCTGTAGGAGAAAAATCATGAGCTCAAAAAATAAATAAAGAATCTAAGGAAAAAAATATGAGTCCTAGAAAAAATGACTGGCCAGTAATAAGTAAATACCATACATTTTACTTTTTTTTTCCTTAGGCCTCAAATAAGTCTCCTACTAAGCTTACAGGCTTCTTTCATTTGCATTTCAAAATAATCCCTGGCTGAGGTCTGGAAGAAGCAGGAAAAAATGGCTATTCTGAGCAGAAACCTTAGGCCTAAGGTATTTTAACCATTATTTTCAGGTTAGGATGTTGAAAATTATGATACAAGTTTAAGATACAATTCACAAAATTTTATATCTTCACAAGTTGTTTTGTCAACAGATATCATACTATGATTTAGTATCCTTGTCCAAATTAATGCACTGGTACACACAGTGACATTTTCCCAGGCTACCTAATTTAAAATTGGTGAAAAAAAATCTGAATGATTGGGAAGTTACTTGCCAACTTGGAAGTAGAGTTCTTTAGTTTTCCATCCTAAGTATTTATGTTCTCTGGCATGAATTATCTGAAACCATAAACTAAACAATTACCTAAACCCGACTTTTAACTGCAAGATTGTGAAATGCTTCAAAAACCCATTCAGATACCAGATTGGTACAATGAAACATCATCATTTAGACACAAATTCAGCTAAGATCATTTCCAAGAAACAATTTATAATATTAACACATTATTGCACATGTCTTAAAGGGCCAGAAAAAAGGCACAAGACAGGCAGAAATGAACTCCAGACAATGGCTGACAGACAGAACCCTTTAAAACAGAGCAAATAAGAGAAAAATCTCCTTCCCCAGTGGCACCACAGATGTCCCCACAAGGGGACCAAATGTTTTCACAGAGGAGCAACCTGAAATGTAAAATAAAGTGTCTCCATGGTTACTTTACTGCATTTAGTGTCCCCTTTTTGTTTTTCTCTTTTTTTAAGAAGACAGAGGCGGCATTATCCTTACAGTGCAGGGAACGAAGGAGGGAATTCCCTGAATAAACAGGGCTTTGGCAGATGCTGGGGGATACTCAGTTCTTCATTCCCCAGCAGGCATTGCCATCTGCACTGGGTGTGCTCCAGGCAGCCAGCTAGGGGCTTCTCTCATTCTGCTTAACAAATGGTGGTAAAGTTCATCACAGTTCCTTAAAACACAGTCCAAAGGGGTGTCAGGCTTACTTGCTTTTTTACCCATTTTCACGTTCAATATCCTTAAGATTTTATCACAGAAATCACAAAACAAAATGCACAAAAACAAAAAAACATATAGAATACAGAACAAAACACACACACACACACACAAAAAAAAAAACAGAATCCCGGTGCCAAAACAGAAAAACAGAGGAGCAATTCAACGTCTTGCTAAAGCTCTGGGGTAGGAGCACGTGCGTGTTCCTCGGCACCTCTCTAACCTTGAAAGGAATTCCCTACAGAACGGAACAGAGGACAGAACGATTCTCATTACTGTCCTGGACAGGAGTGTATGTGAGCCTCCCCAGGCCACCTCTCTGTCATTAGAATAGATCTCCCTTAACCAGATATAAGATGTTATCAAGGTGCCACTTACCTATGGAGGCCTCCTCCACCAGGTGCTTGCTAATAGTTTCAGTGCGGTGGTTCACTGCAGTGCTCCCCAGACCGACGGCTCACTCCAAGGCCTTGGAACATCTCAAGTTGTGCACCCCCTAGAGTGGCTCCCCAGCCCGTAGCCCTGGAGGGAAGGCCAGCTTCAGAATTTTCAGCAGTCTGGCCTTGTGATCTGGTCGGGCAGGGTCATCTCACTGGGGAACTCCAAAATGTTGGACTAGGATGCAAGAAAAGACCACTGACTCCAAATAAAATCAAATTAAGGCAAGCTTATTATTAAAACCGGCCAGGCTGCCTCTCCCTCCAAAAATGGCGGGAACAAGACAGCAACACCACCTTTCCTACAGCCCAGCTATATAGCCCAGAAAGTTACACAAAAAGGGGGTTACAGATAACAGAACTTTGAAAGCATCACACTAATGGTAGTTTACAATTTTTTTGCTGGCCCCAACATCAGAAATTATGAGGACCATTAGAGACTCAGAGAGGGTCGTTGTCTGGCTTGGGAAGGCCAATATTTATTAGGTGTCACTAATGTTTCAGAGAGCACTGTTATCTGGTCAGAAAGCCAGGCATGGATGAGTTCAAGGCACGGGCACGCATTCCAAGCAGGTTCAGAATTTGCAGTAATTTATAGTAAAGCCCAAATTATCTTTTCACGGCTTTCTGGCAAGATGGCTCCCAATTCTAATAAAAGATCAGGTTGGGTCTATCAAGCCTGTCCTTTACTTTTGGAAACTCCTCTACAACCTGCAAGGTTGTGAACTCCTGACCATTTTACATTCCAGATATGTATTCACAGATTTTCTAACTCTTGTCCTCCAACTGTGTTTTACTTGGGGTGAAGGTAATATCAAGGCATTGTTCTGGATGAGAGTGGGAAGATTTTTGTGTAGCACATATTTGCATACACATTTAGGAGATCACTCCTCCTAAACACTGTTGGAACAGAAAATTCAATCTATGGGGGAGCTTCCTAGCTGAACAACATTATACATAAATTCAAGTTCATTAAATAAATAGTTTTGGATCAGTGGATGATATATATTTCAAGATGGATTTAAATTGGCATATATATTGCTACATTTTAATGTCCATGTGACTTTTGTGTTCATAATTTTTTGTGATTTATGTGGATTTATAATCAAATTTTCACAAGATTGTTCTCAGAAATATTCATCCAACTTAAATACATACTTTTTTCCTAGTACTGAAAAGTAACTTCAGTGAATGGTGCATAAAAATCCTAATATTTCTACAGTAACTGACCCAGATTAACATCAATGCAAGTAGATTCCTATGGGACATGATGTGTATTTTGATGTTCATTTTTATTCATCACCGGTACATTACTATTTCTGCAGTTTATGCACATTATATATAGTATGATATATAATGTTCAATCACTTCCTGCTTGAGAACACATGTATTCTTACAGGTTTCTTGACTATTCTTTTCATGAGACTTCTTTCCAAACACATTATTTTTGATTTCCATAATCACTTTTGAAACAAAACTCACACACCTTTCAGGATAAACCACAACCATAATATTACCATTAGATGTATAACTGGTTGCAGTGAATGATTGTATATCAATGTGAGATTTCTTTTATATTTTCAGATATCAATTCAATCCATTATTTAAAGTGGAACCAGTTATATTATTTATTCACATGATTGTCAATTGATGCATTATCAATATATTCTATGACACAGGGTATACCCCTTTGTACCCCCAATACTAATTTATATTTCTTCAAAATAGTGCTCCCAGAAATGGTGGAAGGAATACTCATGTCACCTGATCTACATATACATTTTATCACAATAATATTCTGGACACAAAATGCAAAGGTCACACTTATGATTTTACCAAAGCCTAAATAAAAAGTGAGCATGGATTAATAAAAACATCCATGTCCTGGTTACCTAATGCTCTCAAAAGTCAATCCAATTTGTGACAACATATTAGTTTCTGCCTAAGATTATATATTCAGACTCAAACCGTTGAAAATGTCTAAACAAATCACACACTTTATACTTTTACTGACTTCCTAATTTCTCTATTTATATCTGCTTTCCTACATATTTTCCCCAATTCGTCATTGTGCTGACATTTACATTCACTCTCTACCCGAAACCTTATTTGTAAAGAACTTTTGGTACAAATGCTATACTAACTCTTCTTTCTAAATCTACTGACTATCTTGCTAATCCTACAGACTATCCCTTTTTTATTGGATATTCTGTATGTTATTCAATCATCCAGTGTATAAGATCCTATTTCTTTGTATATTGATTTATCTGAGACATCTGTGCAGAATATAATTCAAAGCAAAGTATGCTACTCAAGGGCCCAATGTCCTACTTGGCTTCAAGTCTTCCCTAGATTTCTGTTTCCATACTTATATTTCACCTATATATTCTTGTAAATATCTCAGGTTCCCAATACCATTATTCATCTAGCAGAATGATTCCTAACCCAAATAGAACATGATATTAACACTAACCATACACTGTTCCCTCAATCTAACTTTACAGCAGTGCAGGGATAGAGTTGGTCTTACAATACAGGAATATAGGGGATCTTCCACCTGCTGAGAATCTCAAAGATCCATGCAGAAATTATCCCTGAAGAAGATATAGAATGCTATGAAGGACCTGAGAGACCAAAAGTCATTTTCCATGGCAAATAACCTTGTCAGGATGAAGAGATGTGTCTGAATAAGCCTCTCGCATTTTAATGTAGACAAAATGGACAAAACCAAGCCTGTGTGGAGATCTCTCCCCGAGTACCTATGGTTGATATATCATTCTAACTTGTGAAAGTGTCACAGGAAGTAGGGGCAGCCTCCATCTCATGGGACCCTAGGAAGAAACTGTTAGGACAAAGTGTTTGCCAAGGCTGTGAGCTCATTCAGTTCATGAAGGAAGTGACCTACCTCACTTCTTTGGGATGGAACTCTCTGAACTTGGGATCCCGGAAACCAGGCACCCAGGGCCAGGCCCAGTAACAGTCACAGAGATCTCACTTGTTTGGATTTATCATGGAAAGAGTCAGTCTTTCTTGGTACCTACAGATGTGAAGATGGCCAAATGCCAGAAAAAATCTGAAGAGGTGTCTTTCCTGAGAAAGCAGGTAGTGGCGGCTCAAAGCTGGCTCCTGAGAACTTCACAGAGTGGGCCAAGGAGTCCAGATTTGAGAACAGACAGGCCATTTCGGGTGAACAAAGAATGGCTCACCAGGCAGAGGACACTCCGGTTAGTAACAGACCTTCTTGGGGGAAGGAGGTGCATTTGTGGGAATGAGTGTGGGTTTGTGGTTTTGTCTCATGTTCTGAGAATACGTAAGAAAGTTGGTTTGTTTGTTTTGGAGTGGACTGTTTCTATTAAGTCATTTGACAAGGCAAGTGTTTCTATGTCTGTGTATCCCACTTTGTCCGTGGGTGTAGACATTACAAAAGAAAATGCAACAATGGATGTGTCCTGTCTAGGAGAAAGCTTCCCAACATTCACGCTGCCCAATTTATAAAAGGACAGTGGATTGCCTTATTTGTGGGCAAGACCTGCAATCTTCCTAAGTTCCTATTTTCTTCCTGAATTCTGGCCACTCTCCAGAATAGGCTCATGATTTTGTGACCAAGATAGGTACCACCTCCAAGCTCTGTGACTTGGCCATGTACTGGATAGCTGAAGGGAATGGCGAGAATCTCAGAAAACTCAGATATCAGTGTTACCAGGAAAAGTCTCAGTGGAGAAACCCTGCTTTGGGACTTTTGCTTACCTATTGTTCTATAGCACTAAATGTCAGGAAGGTCTTTGCCAAGGCCACCCCGTTGTGAAGCCTGAATAAAACAGTTCTCTAATGCAAATGAATGGGCATCACCTGTCCCTCTTTGAGTAATTGATTTCGAAAGGGATGTGTCTGAATCAGCCTGTTGGCCCTGTGTGAGGCTGTGGCTTAGATTCTCAGCACCTGATGGATCTAAAGAAAGATGCCATGTGTGCATCCAAAACCAAAATGGCCAAAAGAGCATTCATTATGGATGAAGTCTCTCGCCTTCCTCTGTAAGTTTCCTGACCTCCATAAGGTGAGAATAGGAATCTTTGGGTCAAATGAGTTCTTCAAAGCCCTTCAGAGTCTAGCCCATTGGTGCATGGGTTTTCTCATGACCCCAATCCACATGAAGAATCTAAACCCCACAGTCAGTAGGCCTCAAATTGGAGAAGTGGAACAGTAATAATGGTAGGCCTATTTGATCACTAATGGTTCACAGGAAGGGTTTCCAGGCCACCCTGACTTTAGGCAAATGACGGGCAAGGGAGCTTATTTTGGACACTGTCTTGTCCAGCGCCCCTCATAAAAACCTCCAGCTAGAGGTTATGATGAGTGTCTATGTGGAAAAGATGAGGGCCATATGGGAGTGTTTTCGTTTAAATTTTGGTCATTTGTGTGGCGATTGGAAGAAATCACTGGGTCTACCTGGGCTTGAACTCTGGTGTGAATCCACATAGAGACTGAGTTCTGGAACTGACCTCAGAGAAGAATTGCCATGAGTTTTGTTGGGATTTTAGGAGGCCACGCATGAAAGTAGCCCTTATAAACTTAGATCAAGGCCACAGAGCACTGGGAATCTCAGCCAAGATAATCCATGATTTTCTTCTTAAAGTCTTGGCAGCCATAGTTGAGAGTTAAAACACACATGTACCTCACATTGTAGACTTCAATTGGACTGGCTTCATGTGACCTTTTGTCCACTCTTTGGGAGGCCTTGCCTATGAGAGTTCTCCAGAGTTTCATTGAAATGAGCTTCCTCAACATTGAATGGTTTTTGAAACCCAACGTTCCTCCAACTTCATCCTCGAAAAATGGCTAGATAAACACCTTGAAATTTTTGAAATTCCCATTACCAGGTGGCACTGGAGAATCTTTGGATGTCCTATTGCTGATCATGAGTGTATCAGACAGTGCCTTGACTGACTGGGTTTCATGAATATTGTGTAGAACAGAGATGCCAGTAAGTTGGAACCTGCAAATTAGTGGGCCTAGAGCAGTGGTGTGAAGGTGTGTGATAAAATATGTGTGGTGGGGCTATGTGGATCTGCCATTTGCTTCCAAATGGCTTGTGACTGACATGGTACAGCCAGGAGAACCTTCCATGTAAAGGCATCTTTTTATATAGGGAGATTTCAAGGCAATGTTCAGAATCAGGTTGCTATGGACAAAGGGGCAACCCATGTGGGATAAAATCCTGGTTGGTGCATTCACATGCAGACCGTGAGCTCCACATGTGACAGAACTCCCTCCAGCACTGTGTCCCAGTTGATCTCCTTGTATTTCATGAAGAAAATACCAAAGTCCCAGTGCAGCAGCAAGAACCACCACGAAAAGTGGAGGAGGACCAAATGGCTTCACAGTTCACACGGTGAGTCACTTAGCTCCCAGTGGCCATAGTTTAACTACAAAGAGAGTATTCACACTGCTGCCTCATGTTCATTGGAAAATTAGAAACAATGTCCTCCAGGTCACATAGATGCAGACCCAGCTTTGATGGTCTCACTAGAAAGTAAGCTAAAGCTACTGACAACAACATATATTTCAAGTGCCCAACCTCAGAGGCAGTTTATCAAGAAGTCTTTAGGCCAGCAGAGCTCCATGTTTGTGGAGTGTTTACCATGTGCCTTACTTTTGGAAACTGCTCTACCACTTCCAAGGTTGTGAACTCCTGAGTATATTCCATTCCACATATGCATTCACAGATTTTCTAACTTTTCTCCTCTAATTGTGTCTTACTTGGGACGAAGTTAATGTCAAGGCATTGTTGTAGATGAGAGTGGGAAGATTTTTGTGTAGCACATATATGCATACACATTAGATTCATTTTCCAATTTTCCATTCAAAATACTTAATCCCTGACAGTAACTCATAAACTACTAGACTCTGACTGCTAATCCTAATATGATGGAGAAAACTAACCCAAACAGAATAGAAATACAAGCAGTTCAAAAAAGGCATGGTGTATAGTTGGACTTGCCATTTGCATTATGAAGGGTAGGTGTTATAAATCTAGTTAATTTTTAATTGAAATAGTTCTCCTTGTGTTTTTAAAGTTAATAAATATATAAATTCCTGTCTCCCTTTCTCTGTAGCCTATTCAGAACATGTAATTTTATATGCACATATAGAATCCTACCTGGTATCACATGTACATTCTTGTGAGGTGGCTGACTTGGCAGATACAAATTATGAGAAGAAATCACTCCTCCTAAACCCTGTTGGATCTTAAAATTCAACCTATGGGTGAGCTTCCTAGTTGAACAACATTAAACATAAATCCATGTTCAGTAAAAGAAATATTTTTGCATCTGTTGATGATATATATTTCATGATAAATTTCGATTGGCATATATATTGGTAATTTAATGTCTCTGAGCGTGTTTTTGTGTGTATATATATATATATATATATATATATATATATATATATATATATTCTCCAGATTTTTCAAAATATGAAATATATGTGTCTTATATACACTCCCTAAACTCATTCATGTTCATGTATATGGATTTATAATCAAGTATTCACAAGAATATTCTCAGAAATATTCATCCACATGAAATACATATTTGTTTCCAGTACTGAAAACTAACTTCAGTTAATGTTGCATACAAATACTAATATTTGTACAGTAACTGACCCAGTTTAACATCAATGCAAGTAGATTACTATGGGACATGATGTGTATTTGGACGTTCATTTTTATTCAACACTGGTACATTATTATTTCTTCAATTTATGCACATCATAGGATATATATTTCATCCACAAATTTTCAAACTTATAGGCATTTGTTTCACTTTCAATAACTTCCTGCTTCAGAACACATGGATTCCTCCAGGTTTCTTGTCTGGTCTTTTCATGAGACTTCTTTCCAAACACATTATTTTCAACTTTCATAATCAGTTTTGAAGCAAAACTCACACACTTTTCATGACAAACCATAATCCTAATATAACGTTTAGATGTATAACTGGTTGGAATGAATGTATGTGTATCAATATAAGATTTCCTGTATATTTTCAGATCTCAATTGAATCCATTATTAAATTTGGAACCCATTTTATTATTTATTCACAGTATTGCCTATTCATGCATTATCTCTATATTCATATCACAGGGTACACCTATCTGTACCCCCAATATTAATTTGTACATTTGGACACAGAAGCAATGGTCACACTTATTATTTTACCAATGTAAATGTCAGGCGAGCATCGGAGGAAGAGACTACCAGGGACTGTCTAATGCAACAGCCAAAAGTTTATGGGGGTCCAGCATGCTGGGTCTCAGAGCTCCCTTGAAGAGAGGAGAGAGCCCTGAGAACAGCTTAAGCAGAGCTTATATACTTTCCTTGGAGAGGGCAGGGAGGGAAGATTATTGATGGGTCAGGGCGAGTGGGTAGTTTGCGTGCAAATGGGTGAGGGAGTACATTCTGCAGTTTTGCAGTTGGTACAGCACATTCAGGGAACAAGATTAGCAAACAGTTCTCAAGATATCAACAGTGTTTTGTTAAGCATACCGTAAAACTGGAAGTGACAATTACCTATTTTATTTACCTTTCATTCCCCACTTTCTTTTGGTTACATTAAATCATAATAGTGATCATTGGGGATGTCACATTTTATGTCTGCTAGTGTGGTATATTGATTTCTGATTACCATAAGTTTAACTTGTCCAATTTGAGCTTGGAGAAAGGAAATTACACGGTTGAGCAAACAGGGTCCTACAGTTAGCAATAATGTGAGGATTATTAAGGGACCGGCCAGGGCTGATAAAAGCGTAGTTAACCAGGGGGACTCTGTGAACCAAGACTCAAACCACCCTTTTTGGCCCTCTCTCTCTTGTTGATGCTCTTCAATGCTTCTTCTTAATTTAATCATAGATTCTTTTACAACTCCAGTATGGTAGGCATAATAACAACATTCTTCCCTCAATGCAGGACAAAGGCCCCTTCTCTCATGAAGAGGAGGTCGAACCCTCGCCTGTTCTGTAAAACAACTTCAGAGAGAGAGGTTAAAGATTCTTGTAAAGCTGTGATGGTGGTTTTTTAATATCTTTAAGTTTTGGTGTATTGCTGCTTCTAATTGGGTCATTTGTTGTGTCCCATGGATTAGGGCAGTGGTACCTGTGCCCACCTCTGCAGCAACTACTATTCCTCATAGGATGGCTAAAGTGCAAGATACAGGTTGCCAGCAGAACCGGGTTGTATGCCCCCCTATTTGAAATTTAAATGATCCTGCCTCATGATAGAGCACTCGGGGAAACATCTGCACCATTACATAATTAATCACATCTGTTGATAATTCTATGAATAAACAATGTTTAAGTATATAGAATTATACTGTTGTAGGTATGGACAAGGCAAGGCACCTAAGATAGCACCAAAGACAGGGAAACAGTCCTATTTGGTTGCAACCGGATATAGAGGGCATTGCTTCTATTGTAATCAATTAATCCCCTGAATCCCAAGTTTAGGTAGTTTCAGAATTTTGTAAACAACATGTAAGAGAAAAGACTCAGAAATTTACAGTCTGCAGAAGTTCACAAAAAGCAGTTTTTGGTTCTGTTTTTATTTTCCTCTTCTCTGGGAAAGATAACTTTTTAAGGACATCTGGGAGGGGGAGAGCTTTTTTCTTCTCTTTTATTTTCTCCCTGCCAGCTGTTACCATGGAGCCCAGTTGGTAACTTCTTTATCTTGGAAATATAGCCATCTCTGGAAGCCTGAGCTCAAGGCCAGAGGCCTTGTTCACATATTTTGTGAAAAACTAGTAAGGGGGTGTCTAGCTTAGAAGTGCTGATTTTTCCAGCCAGTGGCCAAGTATAACAGAGCAACACGAAAAGAGGAAGTTTATGTACACTGAACTCTTTTATAGGGACTTTGTTGCTGAAAGTCCTAAAGTCAGCCACGATGAAGACTTCTGGAGAAGGCCATTTCAGATTTTTCTGTGGGCCTGGTACAGAGGGGAAGACGGGGAAGGCGGGGGGTGAGAGCAGTTCTGTGGTTCTGAGAATGAGGAAAAAGAGATATAAAAGAATAATGGGAAAAGGGTTTGGAATTTTCCTGGCAACAAAACGTGAGCAGTAGAACAGGTAGAGCAGATGGGAAGACAGGAGTGAGTATCCCAAAAAGCCTGTGAGGGACATTAAATTCTTAGTAACCTGTTTTTAGTGATGACAAAGCAACTTTAAAGGCCATTTTCATTACAACTTGGATAGGCGTCTGAGGGCACTCCTCAGCTGGTTTGAGCTTTGGGTTAGCTGGTAAGAGGACCTGGTGGGACCCGGTGTGGGAACTGACAGGAGAAGAGAGGAGTGAGTGGGTGGAAGGGTACCTCAGTACCTGCTACCTCAGCAAGGGGGCAATGGTCTGAGAACCAGCGGAGGTTTGGGTTTTTGATCTAGTAATTGGAGGGGAGAAATCAGGTTGTTGATGTGAGAGTGACAGCAGAGAGTCTGGAGCAGAAGGATCTATTGGAGAAACATAGTTCATGATGTGAGCAAAGGAGGGAAAAGGCATACACATAGGGGAATTTTCTTCCATCCTTTTGAGCACTTGCCGAAGTTGAAAAAGTCACACAGAATTTGAGGATCTAGACACCCCTCTGCGGGCCATCGGTTTTGGTTGTCTAATTGGTAATATGGCCAATGCTGTGAACTGAATTTGATGAGGAGTTTGGGTTCAACCAGGCAGCCCCTGTATGCTCACATCCCCATGACTTACGGAAGAAGACGGCTTTTCCCCCACACAGCCGTGGTTGTTTGTGGCTTTGATAGTCCACCGGGCAAACATAGTAATCTAGGCTAGCCAACCTGCATCAGACTTGCATGTCCCTACATCCATAATGTTTGTTTCCATTATCTATGGTACGGAAGAAATTTAATGAAATTTTAATGGGATCCTCTTCATCAGAGATATCCCAATTGGAAAGACGTATACTCAGCTGACAAATATCTGGGTGGAGAGATGGCCACCAGGTCCCTAAGGGGGCTGTATGCAAGACAGACCATACTTCTTGTCTAATAGGATTTGTGATCAGCCATCGCTGCTGAATGGGCTGATGATGGTTAGGACTAGTGGTGGCCAAGGGGAGAGTCTATAGCCTTATCCACATGGACAATATGCAATTTGAAAGGGTTACCAGTCTTTTCCACTTTCAAGCCAGAGTCTGGACAGGGCGCAGGCTTGAGATGAGAATTAGGATCCAGGAAGTGATTCCATCTACCTTTACCACTGTAGGTTTTATAAGTAGCACCTGGTATGGTCCTGTCCATCGGGGTTCCAGGGATGACACCTGAAGTCATCTTATGTAGACGAAGTCTCTTATTTGATATCGATGTGGAGTCTCCTCTTCACCAGGTTGGTAGGCAGTGGCCAGCTGGTTTGACAGGTATCGCTGAGTTCTTTCAAGAGCTTTAAGTTTGTCAAGCAAGGGGGTGTGGAAGGGATCGGTAGGTCTTAGAGTTGGGGTTAGGTCCTTACTGGAGGAGGGGCCCCATAGAGAATTTCATAGGAGGTGAGGTTACTCAAAGAAACAGAGGGAGTATTTCTTGCATGAAACAGTGCATAAGGCAGGAGCATAGTCCAACCTTTGATGCCCTCTCTAAGCTTAATTTCGTTAAGGTCTCTTTAATGGTTCTATTAATTTTTTTTAACCTGTCCTGAGCTCTGGGGTCTATAAGCACAATGTAACTTCCAATTTATTCCCAGGGTCCTGGCTAACACCTTACTTACCTGGGCCATGGACGCTGGTCCATTATCAGACAATATACCCTTAGGTAGGCCGTATCATGGAAAAATATCTTTCAGGATTTTTTACCACCATTTGTGCCTTTTTTTGTGTGGAAGGCTTCAATCCATCCTGAAAATATATCTACAAACACTAGGAGATATTGAAGTCCATACCTCGCTGGCTTAATTTCAGTAAAGTCCACTTCCCAGAATTGTCCTGGTCTGGTTGTTCATAGGTGCTATTTTGCAGGAAGCTTGGAAGGGTAAGCATTAACCTATTGACAGAACGGACAGGGTTTTGTTACCCGTTCAGTTATGTCCTTTCGCTGTGAGTCGGTTAGTGGAAAACTCTGTTCTTGATCCTTCAGGAATGCCTGCAGTTTCTTTGAACCAAGGTGTGTGAATTGATGTACATTTTTAACGTAGTGTAGGGATTTCTGAAATTGCAGGCTTGGCTCAGTGAACTTGAGGAGTTCAGTGCCAGTGTTGTTAGATGTTATCAAAAGCTTGCTGGTGCTCAGGGGTCCATTGGAATTGGGCATCTCCCTTTAACAGCGGGTATAAAGGAGAAGTTAAGGACGCAAACACAGGAATCCATAACCTGCAAAACCCAGTAGTCCCAAGAAACTCTCTGTGTTGTCTGCTGCTGGGGGGGGGGGTGTATCTGCACAACCGTTTGTTTTCTGTGCTCAGTGAGCCATCGTTTACCACCCCTAAGGGAATAGCCCAGGAAGACTACTTCTTGCTGGCAAATTTGGGGTTTTTTGGAAGAAGCTCTATACCCGAGTTGAGCAAGCTTATATAATAGTGCTTGGTTCCCAGACTCACAGTTTTCCTTGGTGTTGGCTGCAGTAGCAGGTCATCCACGTATTGAAGCTGGGTGACTTCAGGGTGCATAGGTCTGAAGTTGTTGACATCTCTGTGGAGGGCTTCATCAAAGAGAGTGGGGGAGTTTTTGAACGCCTGTGGGAGTCTAGTCCATGTTAGTTTACCATACGTTCCGGTTTCTGGGTCTACCCACTCAAAAGCAAACAGCAACTGACTGTCTTTATGCAGAGGCATGCAATAGATAGCATCTTTATGTCCATACCATTTCTACTCAGGGTTCAGAGTGATAAGCAGATTGTATGAATTATTTACCATGGGGTGAATTTCCTGCACTCTGTTGTTGATCTCTCTTAGGTCTTGTATGGGGGATAGTCCCCAGTTCCTGGATTTTTTACCGGTAGCAGGGGAGTGTTCCAGGCCGATTGACAGGGCCTTAGGACCCTAAGGCCAGATATTTCTGAATATGGGGCTTTATCCCATCTTTACCTTTTTTGCTCAGAGGATGTTGTTTGACATTGATTGGGGAGGCTGAGGTTTTTAACTCCACTGTTCTTGGAGGTTGTTTCATGGCTAGGCCTAACCCAACAATTTTGCCCAGGCATCTGGGTAATCTGTTATCCATTTCTGGGGTAGCTTGCCTGTTTGATCAGTCTTGGGGTGTGTGAAAAGTGGATGTTCATCTTCGACTGACATTTATAAAGCCATGACTATAGGAGTTTTTAATGAAGGATTTAGAAATTTCATTTTGGGGCCTTCGGGGTTAAAAGTTGTTTTGGCCCGGAGCTTACTGAGCAGATCTCTGCCCATCAATGGGGCCAGGCATTCTGGGATTACTAGGAAGGAATGTTGGATTTTGTCTTTCCCCATGTCCATGGTCCTCTTAGTTGTCTAAGTCTGATATTTACTGCTGTTAGCCCTTTGAACTAGAGATCTTTTATTTGATAGAGGGCCCAGTGGGGCCTTAAGGGCTGAGTATACTGCTGCTGTATCCACTTCAAAGTTTATGGGGTCCCCTTCACTTCAAAAGTTACCCTGAGCTCGGGGAAGGGATCTGAGCCCCGACATTCTTAGTCAACCTCCAGAGTCAGAAAGGCTGTCTGGCGTGGCTTTCTCTTTCTAGGGCACTCTTTGGCTCAGTGTCCTTTTTCTTTACAGTAGGCACATTGATCTGAGGCCAACGGTGGCTTCTGGAGGGGACCCAGGTATCACTTCTTGTCTCCCTGTTTCTTAATTTCTGGCCTATTTATTGTTGTGACCAGGACATTAGTTAATACCTTAATCTGTCTTTTTCATCTCTCATCCTCCCTTTGCTCCCTTTCGTTCTGTCTGTTTCTCTCTTATAGGATACTTTCTCGGCTACTCTGACTAAATCTCTCAAAGTCATATCTTGTAATCCATCTAAGTATTGTAACTTTCTTTTAATATCCAGATCAGCTTGCCCAATGAAGGCCATCATGGCATATGCCTTTTGATCCTCTGCCTGAAGATCGAAAGGAGTATATCTCCTATATGCCTCCATAATTCTCTCTAGAAACATAGAGGGATGTTCATCAGGCCCTTGAATAATCTCTCTTACCTTGGCCAAATTATTTGGTTGCCTAGCGGCCGGTTGGAAACCCACTATTAGGGCCCGGCAATAAGTGGACAGATGCTCCCTACCTTCAAAGGTGTCGGGGTCCCAGTTGGGTAAGTTCAAGGGGAAGCCGGCTTTGATTATGTTGGGAAGTTGTGTTGGTCACCCATCTGGTCCGAGGCTATTTTTTTTTTCTAGCTTCCAGGAAGTTTCTCTCTCATTCCTCTGTCATGAAGAGAATCCCTAGGATTTGTTGGCAGTCATCCCAAGTAGGCAGGTTTGAAAACGCCAGGGAGTTCTTTGAGTTCTTTTTGCCAGGCCAGCTTCCTCCAGGGAAGGAGGGGCTGTGTGTGTGACAAGGGGGAGTCATTTGGTGGGCGCTGGGCTGGCCTAGCTTCCTCCAGTGGCGGAGAGGCTGAGTCAGCAGCAGGGGAATCACTTAGAGGTTGTTGGGGGTTGGTGGACGAGGGCAGCGGATAAGAAGGTGAGGAGAGTCCAGTAGAGTCTTGAGACTCAGGGAGAAGAGAGGGTGGAGGAGGAGGAGCAGAGGGTTTGAGAGATAGAATCATGGTGGAAGGAGTAGGAGCGGGGGCAGAGACAAGGAAAAGCTTCACCCATGGAGGAGGAGATTTGCAGAGGTCCTGCAAAGTTGAGATATATGGCTGTTGATCTGGATGTCCATGTGGCCCCGGTTGAAATACAAAATCTCTGACTTTTCGAATTAGTGGGACGTAGATGTTTCTAGGGGCTATCCAACTCCAAAGGTGGGTCATTCTGAGGCACAGAGGGTCTGCCAGGTCCAGCGATTTACTGAAAAAGAAAGATTCTGGGCCCTTAAGCGGACTTTGTTCCAGTGATCAAGGGTCAGGAAGAGAGGTGTTGAAGTTCTCTGTCCCAAAATGAGAGATACACCAACAGTGAAAGCAACGACACACTACACTGACAAGACAAGACAATAAAGTCAGGCATTGGACGTCCAATACTGAGGCCAGGCCTGAGTAGCCCGCAAAACCTGATGGGCTGGCAATACCGAATCCGAAGCAAAATATCACTGAGTCAAGGAGACTATTGTTCCTCGATTTCCTGAGTCCTCTGGGGCATCCCCCAGGGACGTGGCCTGTGGCTCTGTGACACGTATGTCAGCCTCTGTCAGAGAGAGCTCACGCTCATCACCCATAGCCATTTTGCCAAGCCCTAACCTGAAACCTAAAACCAAAAAGAGTTGCCTTACTTACCCTGAAAGGAGCCCCTTGGGGATCTTTCATCCGCCGCTGTCGGATCTTGCTGGTGCCTCCAGATGTAAAGGTCGGGCAAGCATCGGAGGAAGCGACCACCAAGAGAATGTCTCCTTCAACAGTAAATGGTTTATTATGGGTCCAGCATTCTGGGGCTCAGAGCTCACTTGAATAGAGCAGAGAGCAATGAGAACAGCTTAAGCAGAGCTTATATGCTTTCCTTGGAGAGGGCAGGGAGGGAAGTTTATTGATTGGTCAGGGCAAGTGGGTGGTTTGTGTGCAAACGGGTGAGGGTATACATTTGCAGTTTGGCAGTTGGGGACAGCACATTCTGGAAACAAGATTAGCAAACAGTCCTCAAGACTTCAACAGTGTTTTGTTAAGCATACAGAAAAACAGTAAGTAACAAGTACCTATTTTATTAACCTTTCACCAAAGCCTAATGGAAAGTGAGCATGGATTACTAAACACATCCATGTCCAGGTTGCCTAATGCTCTCAAATCAATCCTATTGGTGACTACATATTTGTTTCTTCTTAAGATAATATATTCAACCTCAACCCTCTTGAAAATGACTAATCCTATCAGTCACTTTATATTTTGTCTGATTTCCTAATGTCTATTGATATCTGCTTTCCTACATATTTTCCCCAGTTCATCATTGTGACTGACTCTTCACATGTGCTGACATTTACATTCACTCTCTATCCGAAACCCTATTGCTAAAGAACTTTTGGTCCAAATCCTATATTACTCTTTTTTCTAACATACCGACTATCTTCCTAATCCTAAAGACTATCCCTTTTTGACTGGATGATCACTTCGACAATCAATCATCCAAGGTACAAGGTCCTATGCCATTGTATATTGATTTATCTGAGACATCTTTGCAGAACATAATTCAAAGCTAAGTATCCCAATCAACAGCCCAATGCCCTTCCTGGATTCAAATCTTATCTAGATTTCTGTTTTCAAACTTATATTTCACCAATATATTCTTGTAAATATCGCAAGTTCCCAATACCATTATTCATTAAGCAGAATGATTCCTAATTCAAATCAAACATGTTATTAAGCCTAACCATACATTGTTCCCTCAAACTAACTTTACAGAAGAGCCAAGACAGAGTTTGTCTTACAATACAGTAATGTAGGGGCTCTTCCACCTGCTGAGAACATAAAATGACCATGCAGAAATTATACCCTTAAGAAGTTGCAGGCAGCTATGAAGGACCTAAGAGGGAAAAAGTCATATTCCATGGCAAACAACCGGGTCAGTATGAAGAGATGTGTTTGAATCAGCCTCTCCTTTCTTAATGTAGAGAACTGATCAAACCATGCCTGTGTGGAGAGCTGTTTCCAGGTGCCTATGGTTGATATACCATTCTAACTTGTGAAAGTGTCAAAGGATGTAGGGGTAGCCTCCATTTCATGGGACCTTTCGAAGCAACTGTTAGGACAAAGTGGTGGCCAATGTAGTGACCTCATTCAGTTCCTGAAGGAAGTGACCTCACCTCTCTTCCTTGGTCATCAAAAAATCTGAAATTGTGATGCAGGAAGCCAGGCACCCAGAGCCAGTCCCAGTCCCAGTCCCAGTGGTCTCACTTGTTTGGATTTACCAAGGACAGAGTCAGTCTTCCTTGGTACTGACTGATATGAGCATTGTCAAATGGCAGAAGATCTCTGAAGAGGGGCCTTTCCTGAGAAAGCAGGTATTGGTTCACCACTGGCTCCTGACAACTTCACAGAGTTGGCAAAGGAGACCAGATCTGAGAAAGGGCAGGCCATTTCAGGGGAACATAGTATGGCCCACCAGTTAGAGGACACTCCGGATAGTCACAGACCTACTTGGGTTAAGGAGGTGCCTTTGTGGGTGTGGAGTGAGTTTGTGGTTTTCTCTCATGTTCTGAGAATAGGTAGGAAAGGCTGTTTGTTTGGGTTGGAGTGGCCTGTTTCTAGTAAGTCGTTTGACAAGGCTAGTGTTTCTATGTCTGAGTATCCCACTGTGTCCGTGGTTGTAGACATTAGAAAAGAGAAGGCATCAAAGGATGTGTCCTGTCTAGTAGAAAACTTCCCAGCATTCATCCTGCCTAATTAAAGAATGGACTGTGGTTTGCCTTATGGATGGGCAACACCTACTAAATTCCTAAGTTCCTGTTTTCTTCCTGAATTCTGGCCACTCTCCAGAATAGGCTCATGGTTTTGTTTCCAAGATATGTACCACCTCCAAGCTCTGAGACATGTCTATATACTTGATAGCTGTAGAGAATGGGAACATCTTAGAAAACTCAGATATCAGTGTGACCAGTAAATTTTCAGTGGAGAAATCCTGCTTTGGTTCATTTGCTTACCTATGGTTCTGTTGTCCTGAATGTCGGGAAGGTCTTTGCCTCAGGCCAGCCCTTTGTGAAGCCTGAAGAAAACAATTTTCAAATGGAAATGAATGGGCATCACCTGTGGTTCTTTGCTTAATTGCTTGTAAAAGGATGTGTCTAAATCAGCCTCTTCGCCCTGTATGAGGTTGTGGCTTAGATTCTCAGCACATGATGGATCTAAGGATAGATCCCATGTGTGCAATCAAAACCAAAATGGCCAAAAATCTGTCATTGTTGATCAGTCTCTTGCCTTCCTCTGTTAGGATTCTGACCTCTGTCAAGTGAGAATAGGGATCCTTTAAGTCAAATGAGTTCTTTGAAGAACTGCAGAGGTGCTTGTGTTTTCTTGTGACTCCAAATCACTTAAAGAATCTATCCCTGAGAGTCAGTAGGACTCAAATTGAAGAAGCAGAGCAGTATTCATGGCAGGCCTATTGGATCACTCCAGGTTCACAGGAAGGGTGACGATGCCACCCTGACTTTAGGCAAATGAGGGGCAAGGAAGATTATTTTGGACACTCTCTTGGGATGCGTCCCACATGAAAAACTCTAGCCAGAGGTAATGATGAGTGTCTATATGGAAGAAGGTAAGGACCATGTGGGAATGTTTTGGTTTTAATTGTAGTCATTCATGTGGCAGTTGGAAGAGATGACTGGATCCACCTGGGCTTGAACTCTGGTGTCATTCCCCTTAAACACTGAGTTCTGGATCAATCATCAAAGAAGTATTGCCATGAATTGTGTTGGGAATTTAGGAGGCCACGCATGAGAGTCTCCGTTGGAAACTGAGATCTAGTCCTAGGGTGGCTTTCCACAGAGCACTGGGAATCTCAGCCAGGATATCACATTATTTTATTCTGAAAGACTTGGAAGCCATATTTGCTAGTCAAAACACACATGGACCTCAATTGTAGACCTCGATGGGCCTGGATTCATGTGACCTTTAGGCCACTCTTTGGGAAGCCTTGCCTGTGAGAGTTCTCCAAAGCTTTCATTGAAATGAGCTTCCTCACCATTGAATGATTCCTGAATGATTTGAAAGCCATAGTGCTTCCAACTTCATAATTGAAAATTTGCTAGATAAATACCATGAAATTTTTGAAATTCCAATGACCAGGTGGCAATGAAGAACCTTTGGATGTCCTGTTGCTGATCACGAGTGTACCAGACAGTGCCTTGATTGACTGGTTTTGATGAAAATGGTGTAAAACAGAGATCTCAGTAATTTGGATCCTGCTGAGTAGTGGGCCTAGAGCAGTAGTGAGCAAATGTGTGATAAAACATCTGAGGTGGGGCCATGTGGATCTGCCATTGGCTTCCAAATGGCTTGTGACTGACATGGTGCAGCGAGCAGACCCTTATATGTAAAGGCAACTTGTTATATGGAGAGGTTTCAGGGCAATGTTCAGAATCAGGTTGCTATGGTCAAGGGGGCATCCTATGTGGTATACAAGCCCTGTTGGTGCATTCTCCTGCAGACCCTGATCCACCACACGTGACAGAACTCGCTGCAGCTCTGTGTCCCAGTTGAACTCCTTGTATTTCGTGAAGCAAATACCAAACTCCGAGTGCAGCAGGAAGAAACATTATGAAAAGTGGAGGATGATGAAATGGCTTCGCAGTCCACATGGGGAGACACTTAGCCCCCAGTGGCCACAGATTACCTACAAAGCAAGAATTCAGCACTGCTGCTTCATGTTTATTGGAAAATTATAAACCATGTCCTCCAGATCACAGAGATGAAGACCCAGCTTTGATGGTCTCACTAGAAAGGAAGCTAAAGCTCCTGACAGCAACATATATTTCAAGTGCCCAACCTAAAGGCAGTTTCTCCAGACGTCTTTAGGCAGGCAAATCTCCATGTTTGTAGAGTTTTTACACTGTCCCTTACTTTTGGAAACTCCTCTACAATCTCCAAGGTTGTGAACCCTAAGCATTTTCAATTTCAGATATGTATTAAAAGATTTTCTAACTCTTCTCCTCTAATTGTGTCTTACTTGGGGTGAAGGTAATGTCAAGGCATTGTTCTGAATGAGAGTGGGAAAATTTTTTTGTAGTACACATTTGCATACACATTGATCCATTTTCCAATTTTCCATTCGAAATACTGAATCCCTGACACTAACTCATACCCTACTAGACTCTGACTACTAATCCTAATATGATGGAGAAAAATACCCCAAAAGAATGAAAATACAAGCAGTTCAGAGGAAGCATGGTGTATAGTTGGACTTCCCTCTTGCATGATAAAGGGTCGGTTTTATAAATCTACTCAATTTTTAATTGAAATAGTCCTCCATGTGTTTTTTTTAAAGAGAGAGTGAGAGAGGAGAGAGAGAATTCTATAATATTTATTTTTTAGTTATCGGCGGACACAACATCTTTGTTTTCACGTGGTGCTGAGAATCGAACCCATGCCGCACGCATGCCAGGCGAGCACGCTACCACTTGAGCCACATCCGCAGCTCTCTCCATGCGTTTTTAAAGTTAACAAATATGTGAATTCCTGTCTCCCTTTCTCTGTAGCCTACTCAGCACTTGTACTTTTTATATGCACATATAGATTCCTACTTGGTATCACACATATATTTTTATGAGTTGGCTGACTTGGCAGAAACAAATTGTAAGAAGAGATCAGTGCTCCTAAACGCTGTTGGAACTGAAAATTCAAACTATGGGTGAGCTTCCTATTAGAACAATATTATACATAAACCCATGTTTAGTAAAATAAATATTTTTGCTTCTGTGGATGATATGTATTACATGATGAATTACGATTGGCATATATATATTGATACTTTTTAATGAATTTTTGTGTTTTTTTTTGTATATATATATATATATATATATATATATATATATATACACTCTACAGATTTTATAAAATATGAAATATATGTGTCTTATATACACTCCATAAATTCATTCATGTTCATGTATGTGGATTTATAATCAACATTTCACAAGATTATTCTCAGAAATAATCATCTACCTGAAATACATATTTGTTTCCCAGTGCTGAAAACTAACTTCAATCAATGGTGCTTACAAATCCTAATATTTCTGCAGTAACTGACCCAGTTTAACATCAATGCAAATAGATTCCTAGGGGACATGATGTCTATTTTGACGTTCATTTTAATTCAACACTGGTACATTACTATTTCTTCAGTTTTTGCACATCATAGGATATATATTTCATTCACAAGTTCACAAAATTATAGGAATTTGTTTCACTTTTAATCACTTTCTGCTTCAGAACACATGTATTCCTCCATGTTACTTGACTGGTCTTTTCATGAGACTTCTTTCCAAACACATTATTTTCGATTTCCATAATCAATTTTGAAGCTAAACCCACACACTCTTCAAGATAAACCATAACATTAATATTACCATTAGATGTATAAGTGGTTGGAATAAATGTGTGTATATCAATATAAGATTTCCTGTACATTTTCACATTTCAATTCAATCCATTATTAAAGTTGGAACCAGGTATGTTATTTATTCACAGTATGGTCTATTAATGCATTATCTCTATATTCATAGACACAGTGTACACCTCTTTGTTCCCCCAATACTAATTTATACCTCTTCAAAACATTGCTCCCAGAAATGGTAGAAGAAATATTCATGTCACCTTATCTATCTATATATGTGTGTGTGTGTGTGTGTGTGTATATATATATATATATATATATATATATATATATATATATATATATATATTTCTTTTTTTATCACAGTAATATTCTGGACACAAAAAACAAAGGTCACACTCATGATTGTATCAAAGCCTAAATGGAAAGTGAGCATGAATTACTAAAAACAACCATGTCCAGGTTGCCTAATGCTCTCAAATGTAAATCCTATTGGTGACTACATATTTGTTTCTTTCTAAGATTATATATTCAACTTCAAGGCTGTTGAAAATGTCTAATTCTATCACTCAGTTTATACTTTGCCTGATTTCCTTATATCTCTATTGATATCTGCTTTCCTACATATATTCCGCAGTTCATCATTGTGTCTGACACTTCACATATGCTGACATTTACATTCAATGTCTACCCGAGACCCTATTGCTAAAGAAATTTTGGTCTAAATCCTATACTCACTTTTATTTCTAAACCTACTGACTATCTTCCTAATCTTACTGATTATTGCTTTTTGACTCGATGTTCTCTTCGACAATTAATCATCCAAGGTATAAGGTCCTAAACCATTGTATTTCAATTTATCGGAGACATATATGCAGAACATAATTCAAACCTAAGAATCAAACTCAAGGACCCAATGCCCTTCTGACTTCGAATCTTACCTAGATTTCTGTTTTCATACTTACATTTCACCTATATATTCTTGTAAATATCACAGGTTCCCAATACCATTATTCATGGGGCAGAGAGATTCCTAACCCAAATCAAACATGTTATTAACCCTAAACATACACTCTTCCCTCAATCTAACTTTACAAAAGAGGAGGGACAGAGTTAGTCTTACAATACAGGAATGTAGGGGATCTTCCACCTTCTGAGAACATCAAAGGTCCATGCAGAAATGATCCCTGGAGAAGATGTAGGCAGCTATGAAGGATATGATAGAGGAAAAGTCATCTTTTATGGTAAACAACCTGATCATGATGAATGGATGTGTCTGAATCAACCTCTATCTTCTAAATGTAGAGAAGATGGACCAAATCAGGCCTGTGTGGAGAGCTCTTCCCAGGTGCCAATGGTTGATATACCATTCTAACTTGTGAAAGTGTGACAGAAAGTAGGGACAGACTCCATCTCATGGGACCCTTAGAAGTAACTGTTAGGACAAAGAGGTTGCCAAGGCAGTGACCTCATTCAGTTCCTGAAGGAAGTAACCTCACTGCACTTCCTTGGTGATGGAACTCTCTGAACTTGGGATCCAGGAAGAGAGGCACCCAGAGCCAGTTGCAGTCCCAGTCCCTGTGGTCTCACTTGTTTCAATTTACCAAGGACAGAGTCAGTCTTTCTTAGTACCAACAGATGTGAGGATGGCCAAATGCCAGGAAAGCTCTGAAGAAAGGCCTTTCCTGAGAAAGCAGGTATTGGTTCACCGCTGGCTCCTGACAACTGCACAGAGTTGGCCAAGGAGACCAGATTTGAGATACAACAGGCCATTTTTGGCGAATATAGTATGGCCCACCATTCAGAGGACACTCCACAAAGGAGGTGCCTTTGTGGGTGTAGGTGTGTGTCTGGTTTTTTTCTCAGGTTCTGAGAAGATGTAAGAAAGGCTGTTTGTTTGAATTGGCGTGGACTGTTTCTAGTAAGTCCTTTGACAAGGCGAGTGCTTCTATATCTGTGTATCCCACTCTGTCCGTGGTTGTAGACATTAGAAAAGAAAATGCATCAATGGATGTGTCCTGTCTAGGAGAAAGCTTCGCAACATTCATCCTGCCCGATTTATTAATGGACTGCGGCTTTCCTTATTGAAGGGCAAAACCTGCTATCTTCCAAAGTTTCTGTTTACATCCTGAATTCTGGACACTCTCCAAAATTGCCTCATTGTTTTGTGACCAAGATATGTACTACCTCAAAGCTATGTGATATCGCTATGTACTGGATAGCTGAAGGGAAAGGCGAGCATCTAGGAAAACTCAGATATCAGTGTGACCAGGAAAGTCTCAGTGGAGAAACCCTGCTTTGTGCGTTTTGTTTACCTATTGTTCTGTTGCCCTGAATTTCAGGAAGGTTTTTGCCTCAGACCACTCCTTTGTGAATATGAATTCAATCCATTATTTAAAGTGGAACCAGCTATACTATTTATTCACAGTATGGTCTATTCATGAATTATCTGTATATACATAGACACAGGGTACAGCTTTTTGTACAACCAATACTTATGTATATGTCTTCAAAATATTACTCACAGAAATGGTGAAAGAAATACTGATGTCACCTAATCTACATATACATTTTATCACAGTAATATTCTGGACACAAAATGCAAAGTTCACACTTATTATTGTACTAAAGCCTAAATGGAAAGTGAACATGGATTACTTCCATGTTCAGGTTGCCTAATGCTCTCAAATATCAATCCTATTGGTGACTACATATTTGTTTCTTCCTAAGATTATATATTCAAAATCAACCCTGTTGAAAATATCTAATCATATCACTCACTTTATACTTTACCTGATTTTGTAATATCTCTTTTTTTAATGTTAGGATGAGCCAATTTAGTACTTTTTAAAATTTTTACTTTTTTCATCTTTCATAAATTTGATTCAAGTGAGTTATGCATTTCCATTTTTACCCCAAATACAGATTGCAGAATCACATCAGTTACACATTCACAATGTTTACATAATGCCATATTAGTGACTGTTGTATTCTGCTGACTTTCCTATCCCCTACTATCCCCCCTCCCCTCCCCTTTCATTTTTCCTCTCTACCTCATCTGTTATTCTTCCGTTCTCTCCCTTCCCCCCCCTTTCCCCTCACAACCTTGTATATGTGATTTCGTATAACGATGAGGGTTTCCTTCCGTTTCCATGCAATTTCCCTTCTCTCTCCCTTTCCCTCCCATCACTTGTCTCAGTTTAATGTTAATATTTTCCTCATGCTCTTTCCCTCTGTTCAGTTCTTACTTGCTCTCCTTAAATCAAAGAAGACATTTGGCATTTGTTTTTTAAGGATTGGCTAGCTTCACTTAGCATAATCTGCTCTAATGCCATCCATTTCCCTGCAAATTCCATGATTTTGTCATTTTTTAGTGCTGCATAATACTCCATTGTGTATAGATGCCACATTTTTTTTATCCATTCATCTATTGAAGGGCATCTAGGTTGGTTCCACAGTCTGGCTTTTGTGAATTGTGCTGCTATGATCATTGATGTGGCAGTATCCCTATAGCATTCTCTTTTATGATCCTCAGGGAATAGTCCAAGGAGGGCGATAGCTGGGTCAAATGGTGGTTCCATTCCCAGCTTTTCCAGGAATCTCCATACTGCTTTCCATAATGGCCGCACCATTTTGCAGTCCCACCAGCAATGTACAAGTGTACCCTTTTCCCCACATCCTTGCCACCACTTATTATTGTTTGACATCCTAATGGCTGCCAATCTTACTGGAGTGAGATGGTATCTTAGGGTGGTTTTGATTTGCATTTCTCTGACTGCTAGAGAAGGTGAGAATTTTTTCATGTACTTATTAATTGATTGTATGTCTTCTTCTGAGAAGTGTCTGTTCAGGTCCTAGGCCCACTTGTTGATTTTGTAATATCACTATTGATATCTGCTTTCCTACATATTTTCCCCTGTTCATCATTGTGACTGACCCTTCAAGTGGGCTGATATTTACTTTCACACTTTAACCCAAACCCTATTGCTAAAGAACTTTTGTTCCAAATCCTATACTCACTCTTTGTTAACCTACCGAATATCTATCTAATCCTACCGACTATCCCTTTTTGACTGGATGTTCTCTTCGAATTTTAATCATCCAAGGTACAAGGTCCTATGCCATTGCATATCGATTTATCTGAGATATCTGTGCACAACATAAATCAAAGCTAAGTATCCCAATGAAGGGCCCATTGCCTCTCTGGGCTTCAAAATTACCTAGACATCCTTTTTTCATTTATATATTTCACCTCTATATTTTTAAAAATATCCCAGGTTCCCAGTACCATTATACATCCAGCAGAATGATTTCTAACATCAAACATTTTATTAACCCTAACAATACACTGTTCCCTCAATGTAAATTTAATGAAGAGCAGGGACAGAGTTGGTCTTACAATACAGGAATGTAGGGGATCTTTCACCTGTTTAGAACCACAAGTTCAATGCAGAAATGATCCCTGGAGAATATGTAGTCAGCTATGAAGGACCTGAGAAAGCAAAAGTAATCTTCCATGGCAAAATACCTGGTCAGGATGACGGGATGTGTCTGAATCAGAACCTCTCTTCTCAATGTAGAGGAGATGGACCAAACCAGGCCTGTGTGGAGAGCTATTACCGGGTTCCTATGGTTGATATACCATTCTAACTTGTGAATGTTTCACAGGAAGTAGGGGAAGCCTCCATTTAATGAGACACTTGGAAGCAACTGTTAGGATAAAGTGGTTGCCAAGGCAGTGACCTAATTCAGTTCCTGAAGGAAGTGACCTCACCTTACTCCCTTGGTGATGGAACTCTCTGAACTTGGGATCCTGGAAGCCAGGCACACAGAGCCAGTCCCAGTACCAGTCCCAGTGGGTTCACTTGTTTGGAATTACCAAGGACAGAGTCAGTCTTTCTTTGTACCTACTGATGTTAGAATGGCCAAAAGCCAGGACAGCTCTGAAGAGGGGCCTTTCCTGAAAAAGCAGGTAGTGGCCCACTGCTGGCTCCTGACAACTTCATAGAGTTGGCCACGGAGACCATATTTGAGACAGGACAGGACATTTCGGGGGAACATTGTGTGGCCCACCAGTCAGAGGACACTCCATAGAGTCACAGACCTACTTAGGGTAAGGAGGTGCCTTTGTGGGTGTGGTTGTGAGTTTGTGATTTTGTCTCATGTTGTGAGAATAGGAAGGAAAGGTGGTTTGTATGGTTTGGAGTGAACTGTTTCTTGTAAGTCGTTTGAAAAGGCGAGTGATTCTATGTCTGTGAATCCCATGGTGTCCGTGGTTGTAGACATTAGAAAAGAGAGTGCATCAATGGATGTTTCCTGTATAGTAGAAAGCTTCCCATTTCATCCTGCCCAATTTATGAATGGATTGCGGCTTTACTTAAAGATGGGCATAACCTACTACATTCCTAATTTCCAGGTTTCTTCATGAATTCTGTTCACTCTCCAGGATAGGCTCATGGTTTTGTGTCTAACATATGTTCCACCTCCAAGCTCTGTGACATGGTCATGTACTGGATAGCTGAAGGGAATGGCGAGCATCTCAAAAAACTCAGATATCAGTGTGACCAGGAAATTCTCAGTGGAAAAACCCTGCTTTGGGCATTTTGCTTATATATTGTTCTGTTGAACTGAATGTCAGGAAGTTCTTGCTCTGGCCACCCCTTTGTGAAGCCTGAAGTAAACAGTTTTCAAATGGAAATGAATGGGCATCACCTGTGGCTCTTTGCTTAATTGCTTTGGAAAGGGATGTGTCTGAATTAGCATCTTGGCCCTGTGTGAGTTTGTTGCTTAGATTCTCAGCACCAGATGGATCTAAAGAAAGATCTCATGTGTGCATCTAAAACCAAAATGGCAAATAGACCAGTCATTGTGGATAAAGTCTCGCTTTCCTCTGTGAGGTTCCTGACCTCTATCAAGTGAGAATAGGGATCCTTTGTGTCAATTGAGTTCTTCAAAGCCCTGCAGAGGTGCTTGGGTTTTCTCATGACTCTAATTCACATAAACAATCTATACCTCTAACTCAGTAGGCCTCAAATTGAAGAAGCGCTGCAGTATTAACGGCATGCCTATTTGATCACTCCTGGTTCACAGGAAGTATGTCCAGGCCACCCTGACTTTAGGCAAATGAGGGGCAAGGGAGCTTATTTTGGACACTGTCTTGGACTGCGCCCCTCATGGAAACCTCCAGCCAGAGGTTATGTTGAGTATCTATATGGAAACAGATGAGGGACATGTGGGAGTGTTTTGGTTTTAATTGTGGTCATTGTGTGGCAGTTAAAGGAGATGCCTGGGTCCACATGGGCTTGAACTCTGGTGTGATTACACTTAGAGAGTGCATTCTGGATCTGATCTCAGAGAACTTGTGCCATGTATTGTGTTGGGATTCTAGGAGGGCACGCATGAGAGTCTCCCTTGGAAACTGAGATCTAGGCCCAGGGTGGCTTTCCACAGAGCACTGGGAATCTCAGCCAGGATATCACATGATTTTTTTTTCTGAAAGACTTGGCAGGCACGGGTGACAGTCAAAACACACATGGACCTCACATTGTAGACCTCAGTGGGTCTGATTTTATGTGACATTTTGGCCACTCCCTGGGAAGCCTTGTCTGTAACAGTTCTACAGAGCTTTCATTGAAATGAGGTTTCTCATCATTTAATGGTTCCTGTACGAATTGAAATCCACAGTGCCTCCAACTTCATCCGTGAAAAATGGCTAGATAAATACAATAAAATTATTGAAATTTCCATGACCAGGTGGCACTGTAGAAAATTTGGAAAACCGGTTGCTGATCATGAGTATACCAGACAGCACCTTGATTGACTAGGTTTCATCAAAATGGTGTAGAACAGAGATGCCAGTAAATTGGAGCGTGCTGAGTAGTGGGCCTAGAGCAGTGGAGGGGGTGTGTGTGATGAAACATCTGTGGTGGGGCCATGTTGATCTTCCATTGGCTCCGAAATGCCTTGTGACTGACATGGTACAACCACCAGACCCTTATATGTAACGGCATCTTGTTATATAGAGAGGTTTCAGGGAAATGTTGAGAATTATGTTGCTATGGTCAAGGGGAAAAGCTTTGTGGAATAGAAGCATTGTTGGTATATTCTCTTGCAGACCCTTACCCACCACACGTGACAGAACTCCCTCAAGCACTGTGTCCCAGGTGATCTTTTTTTACTTCATAAGCAAATACCAAACTCCCAGTGCAGCAGCAAGAAACACCAGGAAAAGTAGAGGATGACCAAATGGCTTCACAGTCCACACGCAGAGACACTTAGGCCCCAGTGGACACAGTTTACCTACATAGAGAGAATTCAGCACTGCTGCCTCATGTTCATTGGAAAATATGAAACCATGTCCTCCAGGTCGCATAGATGCACACCCAGCTTTGATGGTCTCAGTACAAAGAAAGCTCCTTACGAAAACATATATTTCAAGTGCCCAACCTCAGAGGCAGTTTCTCAAGAAGTCTTTAGGGCAGCAGAGCTCCATGTTTGTGGAGTGCTTACCCTGTCCCATACTTTTGAAAACTCCTCTACGACCTCCAAGGTTGTGAACTCATGAGAATATTCATTTCCAGATATGTATTCACAGAATTTTTAACTCTTCTCCTCTAATTGTGTCTTACTTGGGACGAGGGTAATGTCTAAGCATTGTTCTGAATGAGAGTGGGAAGATTTTTATGCAGCATATATTTGAAATACTAAATCCCTGACACTAACCCATTCCCTACTAGACTCTGACTACTAATCCTAATATGATGGAGAAACATAACCCAAACAGAATAGAAATACAAGCATTTCAGAGGAGGCAGGGTGTATAGTTGGACATGCCTTTTGAAATATATAGGGTAGGAGTTATAAATCTAGTCAATTTTTAATTGAAATAGTTCTACATGTGTTTTTAAAGTTAACAAATATATGAATTACTGTCTTCCTTTCTCAGTAGCCTATTCAGCACATGTGTTTTAATATGCACATATAGAATCCTACCTGGTGTCACACGTACATTCTCGTGAGGTGGCTGACATGGCACATACAAATTGTGAGAAGTGATCACTCCTCCTAAACAATGTTGGAACTGAAAATTCAACCCATGGGTGAGCTTCCTATTTGAACAAACTTATATAAAAATCCATATTCATTAAAATGAATATTTTTGGATATGATGATGATATATATTTCATGATGAATTTCAATTGGCATATATATTGCTATTTTTAATATATATATATATATATATATATATATATATATATATATATATATATATATATAAAACATGTGTCTTATTATGCACTCCCTAAATTCATTCATATTGATGTATTTGGATTTTTAATCAACTTTTCACAAGATTATTCTCAGTAATATTCATCCACCTGAAATACATATTTGTTTCCTAGTACTGAAAACTAACTTCTTTGAATGGTGCAAACATATCCTAACATTTCTACAGTAACTGACCCTGTTTAACATCAATTCAAGTAGATTACTATGGGACATGATGTGTATTTTGATGTTCAATTTTATTCAACACTTCTACATTACTATTTATTCACTTTATGCACATCATAGGATATATATTTCATCCACAAGTTAGCAAATTCATACGCATTTGTCTGACTTTCATTCACTTCGTGCTTCAGAACACATGTATTCATCCATGTTTCTTGACTGATCTTTTCATGAGACTTCTTTCCAAACACATCATTTTCGATTTCCATAATCACTTTTGAAACACTTCAAAAGTTACCTTGAGCTTGGGGAGGGAATCTGAGCCCCGACTTTCTTAGTCATCCTCCAGAGTCAGAATGGCTGGCTGGTGTGGCTGTCGCTTTTTAGGGCAATTTTGGCCCAATGTCCTTTTTTCTTTAGAGTAGGCACATTGATCTGAGGCCAGGGTGGCCTCTGGCATGGGCCAATGTTATCCCTTCTTGTCTACCTGTTTCTTAATTTCTGGCCTATTTGTTTTTGTGACCAGGACCTTAGTCAACGCCTTAGTCTGCCTTTTGTTTCTTTTATCCTCCCCTTGCTCCCTTCTCTTCCTCAGTTTCTCTCTTATAGTATACGTTCTTGGCTTCTCTGACTAAATCTCTGAAAGTCATATCTTGTAATCAATCTAGCTTTGTAACTTTGTTTTAATATCCAAGCCAGTTTGCCCAATAAAGGCCATCGTGACAGATGCCTTTGATTCTCTTCCTGAGGATCAAAAGGAGTATATCTCGCCTCCATAATTCTCTCTAGAAACATAGTGGGAGAATCATCAGGCCCTTGAATAATCTCTCTTACCTTGGCCAAATTACTTTGTCACTAGCGGCTGCTTGGAGACACACTATTAGAGCCCGGTGATAAGGGGACAGATGCTCGCTACCTTCAAAGATTTTGGGGTCTCAGTTGGGTGGGTTCAAGGGAAAGCCGCCTTTGATTATCTTGGGAAGTTGTGTCAGACGCAGATCTTGTTTGAGGGATTTTTTTTCTAGCTTCCTGGAGGATTCACTGTTGTTCCTCTGTCATGAAGAGAATCCCTAGGAGTTTTTGGCAGTCATCCGAAGTAGGCTGGTGTGAAAACATCAATGACTCAACCAGACCTGAGAGCCTGGTGGGGTCCTCAGAAAAAGGGGGATTATAATTTTTTTAAGTTATATAGGTCTGACGAGGAGAAAGGCTAATACTGGTAGGCTTGCATTTTTTCCCCGTGGCCATCGTCAATCATTGGCCCATAGGGATGGAGGGGGAGCATCCCAAGAGTTCCAGGGTTTTCAATCATTCACCGCCAGCGAGTTCCTTTAGATGGTACAGCTTCCTCCAAGGGAAGAGGTGCTGTGTGTGCCGCAAAGGAATTATCTGGAGGGCGCTGGGCCGGCATAGCTTCCTCCAATGGAGGAGAGGCTGAGTCAGCAGCAGGGGAATCACTTAGAGGGTGTTGGATTTTGGGGGACAAGGGCAGGGGATAAAGAGGGGAAGGAGACTCCAGTAGAGTGAAATCTGGTGACTCAGGGAGAACAGAGGGTGTAGGAGGAGGAGGATCAGAGGATTTGAGAGTTCCTGGGGGAAGGAGTCAGAGTGGGGGCAGTGACAAGGAAAGGCTTCACCCATGGAGGAGGAGATATGCAGAGTTCCCGCCGAGTTAAGATATATGGCTGTTGATCCAGATGGCTATGTAGCACCGGCTGAAAGACAATATCTCTGACTTTTTTAAATTAGTGGGAAGTAGAAAGATCCTTCTAGGGGTAATCCAAATCCAAAGGTGGGCCATTCTGAAGCACAGAGAGTCTGCCACATCCGGCGCTTTACTGAAAAACAAAGATTCTGAGCCCTTAAGTGGACTTTGGTCCAGTGATCAAGTATCAGGGACAGAGGCATTGAAGTGCTCTGTCCCATAATGAAAGATACACAAACAGTTAAAGCAATGAAACATGACACAGACAAGACAAGGCAATGAAGACAGGCAATGGACGTCCAACACTGAGACCAGGACTGAGGAGCCGGCAAAACCCGATTGACTGGCAATACCGAATCCGAAAAAAAATATCAATGAGTCCAGGAGACTATCTCGTCCCCATAAATTTACGGGAAGATGATCCAATACATATGGCTGTAGAGTTCCTTCACATCCTTCAGGATCCTTCCAATCTAATACCATTGAACTTCTAAGGGGATTATACGCTACTCCTAGGCCTTGAAGCGTTTGAGTGACTTGTTGTAATGGCCAATGTTTTGGCCATTCTTGACGAGAGATGATGCTAAGGTCTGCGTCTGTATCCAGTAGCCCATTAAATTCATGCCCTTGAATATTTAGTTTAAGCATGGGGCCAGAATCTAAATTTAAAGAAAGCATAGCCCAATCTACACCTGTGGAGCCTAATCACTTGGAACCTCTTTCTACAGTACGACTGGAAAATTTTTCACGTAGGCTGGGTATTATTAGTAACTGTGCTATTCTATCTCCTGGTGAAATTACTAATATACCCTTTGGAGAACTGGCTATAATTTTTATTTCACCTTCATAGTCGAGATCAATTACCCCAGGACTTATCATAAGTCCTTTTAGAGTAGAAGAGCTGCGTCCCAATAATAAGCCTACTGTTCCTTTGGGAAGAGGTCCTTTTACCCCTGTGGAAATGAATTGAACTCCCATCTCTGCAGTTAGTACTGCTCTGGCAGAGTCACAGATGTCTAACCCTGCGCTCCCTCTGGTTTTTCTGATGAGGGATCTGATGGACAATGTGTCCTGGGCACTACCCTGATGTGGTTGATGGGTTTCTCCAGTGCTGCGTATATTTGTGGTTTTGGGCCCCGGAGAATTGAGCCCCCTTGTCCATTTTTTGGCAAAGGAGCTCCATGTTTTTGTCCACGATATTGTGGATAAACACCTGGTCCTTGTTCATTTTTTGATAATGGTGTACCCTCTATGGTGGTTTGAGAACAGCATTCATTAGCCCAAAGTCTCCCTCTACGGCATCGTGGACAAATACCTGGTATTCTACTCCTTTGATACCTAGTTTTGTTAAACCCTCCTCCTATGGGACAATTTCTTTTAAAATGTCCTGTTTTTTCACAATTGTAGCATGTTCTTGGCCTGGCATCTAAAGCCTGTTTTACTGCAGCTGCCACAATTTGCCCTTGTTCATTAATGTCTCTGGCATCTAAAGCCTGTTTTACTGCAGCTTCCACGACTTGCTCTTGTTCTTTAATGTCTCTACATAATTTAATATATGTGTTTGAATCTTCATGTTTCCATGGTCTAATGATATCTTTGCACCAACGATTCGCTTGCTCATAAGCCAGTTGTTTTAGTAATGGCATTGCTTGTTGTGTATTTCCAAAAACTCTGGTAGCTGTTTGAATAAGCCTATCTACAAATTCAGCATAAGGTTCATTAGCTCCTTGTATTACCTTAGATAACTGACCTTGTAAACCTCCATTTCCTTGAAAAGTCTTCCATGCCTTAATTGCATCTATAGCAATCTGTGCATATACACCAGGATCATATGCACATTGCTGCTGCTGATCCTCATAAGGTCCCTTTCCTAACAATATATCTAGATTTCTCTGAGGATAACTAGCTGCTGCATTTTGCCTAGCCGTCTCCTTGCAAAATTCCTCATTGGCAATCTTCCATAACAGGTATTTCCTCCATTTAGCACAGCTTTACACATATTAGCCCAATCTGCTGGCTTCATGTTCATGTTGTTAATGGATTTGATAATGCTTACAGTGAAGGGTGCTTGAGGACCATAGGTTGTTACAGCCTCTGTTAGCTGCTTCACTGTTTTGAAATTTAAAGCATGGTAATCTCACTGCCCTCCTGCCTCAAATACTGGGCATGTTAATATTTGAGATCTTGTCTCAGGATTCCAACTATCAACTGTGGGGGTTGGGGGCCTCCCAGCATATGGAGGTGGCCTTGTTAGTTGGACACTTACTTCCTCTGGTGATAGAAAGGTGTTAGTAGCAGTCTCCTGTAGAGGTTGTGCTGTTGGTTGGACACTTACACCCTCTGGTGATAGAAAGGTGTTAGTAGTAGTCTCCTGTTGTAACTTTCCCCCTGATGGCTTTTTCTGTTTTACACTTTCTTCCTCTGTCTGACTGGCTTGAAAGGCCTTCTCTTTTACTTGATTTTTTTCCTCTGTCTGACTAGTTCGAGAGACCTTTTCTTTTACTTGAATTTTTTCCTCTATCTGACTAACTTGAGAGACCTTCTATTTTACTTGAATCAATATGTCTTCTCCTTCCTCTACCATTGTCTGAACTGAAGGCTTTCCACTAAGCAAACAAGGTACAAACGTCCACAATAGCAATGTGCCAACTGGCAGAGTCCCTGGGCTTTTCTTTCCTATTCTTTTTAAATCTTCACCATGATGGTTCCATTGTGATATATTTAACAACTCCTCCTGAAAAAGCCATGGGCTACATTTTTGTATTGTATCAACGTATGCCCTGACTTTTCTTGATTTTACTGAGATGCCTCCTTCCTCTAACAATTTACTGAACACTCTTTCAGTTTTTTTTTTTTTTTTTTTTACTAATTTCTGATCCCGTATTTCTACTATAATACAACCCAACAAGATGACACCAAACAAAACAGCTCCTCAGGAAAAGCCGTCAGAGCCCAACTGCCACCACAGGCTTCCCACAAGCCTCTCCCTCAAACACAAGTCTCCTCCTCTTGAGGCCGATTGGCTGGGTCACGTGGGCGAAGCCAAAATGTCCCCCAATGAGCAGTTCCATGGTCTGAAAGGGCAGGGAACCAGCCCAATGTGCATCACCACAGAGGAGCCAATCAGCTAGATGTTGCTGGGGCCGCTGTGAGCCAATCATCCGCTGGCAGTCTGAAAGGTCGGGGAAACCGCTCATTGAGCATCTCAATGAGCATCACCACAGACAAGCAAATCAGCTAGATGATGCTGGGGCCGCTGTGAGCCAATCATCAGCCGGCAGATGGAAGTTTGCTGGCAGCTGCAAGTTTGCTGGGGCTCCTTTGGCTGTGGCTCTCAACAGATTATTCTCAGAAATATTCAACCACCTGACATACATATTTGTTTCCTAGTACTGAAAACTAACTTCAGTGAATGGTCCTTATATATCCTAATATTTCTATAGTAACTGACCAAGTTTAACATCAATGCAGTTAGATTCCTATGGGACATGATATGTATTTTTAAGTTCATTTTTATTCCACACTGGTACATTACTATTTCTTCAGTTTATGGACATCATAGGATATGTCCTTTCATCCACAAATTCACAAATTTATAGGCATGTGGTTCACTATCAATCACTTCCTCTTTCAGAAAACATGTATTCCTCTATGATTCTTTAGTGGTCTTTTCACTAGACTTCTTTCTAAAAACATTATTTTCGATTCTATACTCATTTTTGAAGCAAAACTCACACACTCTTCATGATAAACCGTAACCCTAATATTACCGTTAGATGTATAACTGGTTGGAATGAATGTATATACATCAATATAAGATTTACTATATATTTTCAAATATAATTTCAATGCATTATTTAAAGTTGGAACCAGTTATATAATTTATTCACAATATGGTCTATTCATGCATCATCTCTTATTCATCAACACAGGGTAGGCCTATTTTATCCGCAATACTAATTTATAAGTTTTCAAAATATTGCTCCTCATATTGGTGGAAGAAATACTCATGTCATCTGATCTACATATATATTTTACCACAGTAATATTCTTGACACAAAATGCAAAGGTCACACTTATGATTGTACTAAAGCCTAAATTTAAAGTGAGCATGGATTACTAAAAACCTCCATGTCTAGGTTCCCTAATGCGCTCAAATGTCAATCCTATTGGTGACTAAATAATTGTTTCTTCCTAAGATTATATATTCAACCTCAACCCTGTTGAAAATATCTAATCCTATCACTCACTTTATACGTTGCCTGATTTCCTAATGTCTCTATTGATACATATTTACTCTCTTTCCTACATATTTTCCCCAGTTCATCATTGTGACTGACTCTTCACATGTGCTGACATTTACATTCACTCTCTAACTGAAACCCTATTGCTAAAAAACTTTTGGTCTAACTCCTAGACTCACTCTTCTTCCTAATCCTACAGACAATCTTCCTAATCCTATGGACTATCCCTTTTGGACTGGATGATCTCTTCTAAATTCAGTCATCTGAGGTACAGCAACCTATGCCATTGTAAATAAATTTATCTGAGACCTCGGTGCAGAACATAATTCAAGCTTAGTATGCCAATCAATCGCCAAATGCCCTTCTGGGCTTCAAATCTTACCTAGATTTCTTTTTTCGTACTTATATTTCACGTCTATATTCTTATAAGTATCAGAGGTTCCCAAACCATTATTCATCCAGCAGAATGATTCCTAACCAAAATCGAACATGCTATTAACCCTAACCATACAATGTTCCGTCAATCTAACTTTACAGAAGAGGAGGGACCGAGTTGGTCTTACAATACAGGAAGGTAGGGGATCTTCCACCTGCTGAGAACCTCAAAAGTCCATGCAGAAATGATCGATGGAGAAGATTTAGGCAGCTATTTAGGACCTGAGAGAGGAAAAGTCATCTTCCATGGCAAACAACCTAGTCAGGATGAAGGGATGTTTCTGAATCAGCCTCTCTCTTCTTAATGTAGAGAAGTCGGATCAAACCAGGCCTTTGTGGAGAGCTGTTCCCAGGTGCCTATGGTTTCTATACCATTCTAATTTGTGAATGTGTCACAAGAAGTAGGGGCCACCTCCATCTTATGAGAACCTAGGAAGCAACTGTTAGGACATATTGGTGGCCAAGTCAGTGACCTCATTCAGTTACTGAAGGAAGTGACCTCACCTACTTCCTTGGTGATGGAATTCTCTGAATTTGGGATCCAGGAAGCCAGGCACCCAAAGCCATTACCCGTCCAAGTCCCAGTGGTCTCACTTGTTTGGATTTACCAAGGATAGAATCAGTCTTTCTAGGTACCTCTTCATGTGACGGTGGCCAAATTCCAAGAAAGCTCTGAAGAGGGGCCTTTCCTGACAAGACTGGAATTGGCTCACCACTGCCTCCTGACAACTTCACAGAGTTGGTGAATGACACCAGATCTGAGACAGGAAAGGCCATTTCAGAGGAACATCGTATGGCCTACCAGTCAGAGGACATTCAGAAGAGTCACAGACCTACTTGGGGGAAGGAGGTGCCTGGGTGTGTGGATGTCAGTTTGTGGTTTTGTCTCATGTTCTGAGAATAGGTAGAAAAAACGTGATTTATTTCTTTTGGAATGGACTGTTTCTAATAAGTCATTTGACATGGTGAGTGTTTCTATTTCTGTGTATGCCACTGTGTCCGTGGTTGTAGACATTAGAAAAGAGAATGCATCAATGAATATGTCCTGTGTAGTAGAATGCCTCCCAGCAATCAACTTGTCCAATTTATGAAAGGACTGCGGCTTGCCTTACCAATGGGAAACACCTACAACCTTCCTAAGTTCCTGTTTTCTTCCAGAATTCTGGCCACTAGCCAGAATATGCTCATTGTTTTTTATCCATGATATGTACCACCTCCAATCACTGTGACATGACCATGTACTGAATAGCTGAAGGAATTGGCATGGCGAGAATCTCAAAAAACTCAGATATCAGTGTGGCTAGGAAACTCTCAGTGGAGATACCCTGCTTTGGGCCTTTTGCTTACATTTTGTTCTGTTGCCCTGAATGTCAGGAAGGTATTTGCCTCTGGCCACCCCTTTGTGAAGACTGAAAAAAACAGTTATCAAATGGAAATGAATGAGGATCACCTGTGGCTCTTGGCATAATTGCTTTGGAAAGGGAGGTGTCTGAATCAGCCACTTGGCCCTGTGTGAGGCTCCAGCTTAGATTCTCAGCACCTGATGGATCTAAAGAAAGATCCCATGTGTGCATCCAAAACCAAAATGGCAAAAAGATCAGTCATTGTGGATGAAGTCTCTAGCCTTCTTCTGTGATGTTCCTGACTCCATCAAGTGAGAATAGGGATCCTTTGGGTCAAATGAGTTATTCAAAACCCTGCAGAAGTGCTTGGGTTTTCTCATGACTCCAAACCACATAAAGAATCTATACCTGACATTCAGTAGGCCTCAAAATGGAGAAGCAGAGCAGTATTAACGGCAGGTCTTTTTAATCACTCCTGGTTCACAGGAATGGTGTCCAGGCCACCCTGACTTTAGGCAAATGAGGGCCAAAGGTGCTCATTTTGGTCACTGTCTTGGGCTGCGCCCCTCATGGAAAAATTCATCCAGAGGTTATGATGAGTGTCTATATGGAGAACATGAGGGCCTTGTGGGAGTGTTTAGGTTTTAATTTTGGTCATTTGTGTGGCGGTTGGAAGAAATGAATGGGTCCAACTGGTCTTGAACTCTGGTGTGAGTTCAAGGGGACTTAGAGACTGAGTTCTGGAACTGAACTCAGAGAAGTATTGCCATGAATTGTGTTGGGATTTTCGCAGGCCACACATGAGAGTCCCCCTTATAAACTGAGATCTAGGTCCAGGGTGGCTTTCCACAGAGCACTGAGAATCACAGCCTGGATATCACATGATTTTTTCTAAAACACATGGCAGGCATACTTGAGCGTCAAAACACACATGGACCTCACATTGTAGACCTCAATAGTCCTGGATTTCGGTGACCTTTTGGCCACTCCTTGGGAAGACTTGCCTGTGAGAGTTTTCCAGAGGTTTCATTGAAATGAGCTTCCTCACCATTTAATGTTTCCTGAAAAAATTGAAACCCACAGTGCCTCCAACCTCATGCTTGAATAATGGCTAGATAAATACCATGAAATTCTTAAAATTCCCTTGACCAGGTTGCACAGGAGAACCTTTGGATATACTGTTGCTGACGATGAGTGTATCAGACAGTTTCTTGATTGACTGGGTTTCATGAAAATGGTGTAGAACAGAGATGCCAGTAAGTTCAAGCCTGCTGATTAGTGGGCCTACAGCAGAGATGTGCAGTTTTGTGATAAAACTTCTGTCGTGGGGCCTTGTGGATCTGCCTTTGACTTCCATATGGCTTGTGGCTGACATGGTGCATCCAGCAGACCCTTATATGTAAAGGCATCTTTTTATAAGTAGAGGTTTAAGGGAAATCTTAACAATCAGGTTATTATGGTCAAGGGGGCAAACTGTGTGAGATAGAAACCTGGTTGGTGCATTCTCCTGCTGACCCTGACCCACCACACATGACAGAACTCCCTCCAGCACTGTGTTCCAGTTGAGCTCCTTGTATTCCATGAAGCAAATATTAAATTCCCAGTGCAGCACCAAGAATCACGACGAAATTTGGAGGATGACCAAATGGATACACAGCCAACATGTGGATACACTTAGCCCCCCGTGGCCACAGTTTACCTACAAAGACAGAATTCAGCACTGCTGCCTCATGTTCATTGGAAAATAAGAAACCATATCCACAAGGTCACAGAGATGAAGACCCAGCTTTGATGGTCTCCCTAGAAAGGAAGCTAAAGCTCCTGACAACAACATATGTTTTAAGTGCCCAACCTCAGAGACAGTTTCTCAAGAAGTCTTTAGGCAGGCAGAGGTCCATGTTTGTGGAGTGTTTATCCTGTCCCTTACTTTTGGAAACTCCTCTACCACTTCCAAGGTTGTGAACTCCTGATCGTATTCCATTCCAGATATGTAGTCATGGATTTTCTAACTCTTCTCCTCTAATTGTGTGTTACTTGGGGCGTAGGTGATATCTAGGTGTTGTTCTTGATGAGAGTGGGAAGATTTTTGTGTACCACATATTTGCATACACATTGGATTCATTTTTCTATTTTCCATTCAATATACTGATTCCCTGACACTAACTCACACCCTACTAGACTCTGATTACTAATCCTAATATAATGGAGGAAAGTAACCGAAACATTATAGAAACACAAGCAGTTCAGAGGAGGCATGGTGTATAGTTGGACTTGTTATTTGCATGATAAATGGTAGGTGTTAAAAATATAGTCAATTGTTAATTGAAATAGTTCTCCATTCTTTTTAATGTTAACTTATTTCTGAATTTCTGTCTCCATTTCTCTGGAGCCTATTCAGCACATGTATTTTTATATGCACATATAGAATCCTACCTGGTATCACACGTACATTTTTGTGAGGTGGCTAACTTTGCAGATACAAATTGTGAGAAGAGATCACTACTCCTAAATGCTTTTGGATCTTAAAATTCCACCTATGGGTGAGGTTCCTAGTTGAACAACATTATACATAAATCCATGTTCACTAAAATGAATACTTTTTAATCTGTGGATGATATATATTTCAAGATAAATTTTGATACCCATATATATTTATATATTGCTACTTTTTAATGTATCTGTGATATATATATATATATATATATATATATATATATATATTTTACACCCTCCTGATTTTTCAAAATATGAAATATATGTGTCTTATATACACTCCCTAAATTCATTCATGTCATGAATGTGGATTTATAATAAAATGTTCACAAGATTATGCTCAGATATATTCATCCACCTGAAATATATATTTGATTCCTAGTACTGAAAACTAACTTTAGTAAATGGTCCTTTCAAATCCTAATGTTTCTACAGTAACTGACCCAGTTTAACATCAATGCAAGTAGATTCCTATGGGACATGATATGTATTTTGACATTCATTTTCTTTCAACACTGGTACATTACTATTTTTTTCAGTTTTTGCACATCATAGGATATATATTTCATCCACAAGTTAGGAAATTTATACGTTTTTTTATACTTACAATCACTTCCTGCTTCAGAACACATGTATTCCTTTAGGTTTCTTGATTCGTCTTTTCATGAGACTTCTTTCCAAACACATAATTTTCCATTTCCATAATCACTTTTGAAGCTAAACTCACACACCTTTCATGATAAAACGTAACCCTAATATTACCATTAGATGCATAACTCGTTGGAATGAATGATTGTATATCAATATAAGATTTCTTATATATTTTCAGATATCAATTCAATCCATGATTTAAAGTGGAAACAGTTATATTATTTATTCACAGTATCGTCAATTCATGCATTACTTCTATATTCATAGACACAGGGTACAACTCTGTGTACCCCCAACACTAATTTATACGTCTTCAAAATATTGCTCCCAGAAATGTTAGAAAAAATACTCATGTCACCTGATCTACATATACATTTTATCACTGTAATATTCTGATCACAAAATGCAAAGGTCAAACTTATGATTGTAGCAAATCCTAAATGGAAAGTGATCCTGGATTACTAAAAACATCCATGTCCAGGTTGCCTAATGCTCTCAAATTTCAATCATATTGCTGACTACATATTTGTTTCTTCCTAAGATTATACATTGAAACTCAACCTTGTTGTTAATGTCTAATCCTATCATTCACTTTATACTTTGCCTGATTTCATAATGTGTGTATTGATATCTGATTTCCTACATATTTTCTCCAGTTCATCATTGTGACTGACTCTTCACATGTGCTGACATTTACATTCACTCTCTAACCGAAACCCTATTGCTAAGGAACTTTTGTTCCAAATCCTATACACAGTCTTCTTCCTAAACCTACCAACTATATTCCTAATCCTACCGACTATCCCTTTTTGAATGGATGTTCTCTTCTACATTTAATTATCCAAGTAAAGGTCGGATGAGGTCGAAAGAAGAGACCACCAAGAGACTATCTCATGCAACAGCGCAGTGTTTATTGGGGGTCCAGCATGCTGATGCTCAGAGCTCACTTGAATAGAGTAGAGAGCCCTTAGAACAGCTTAAGCAGAGCTTATACACTTTCCTTGGTGACGGCAGGGAGGGAAGTTTATTGATAGGTCAGGGCGAGTGGTCAGTTTGCATGCAACCCAGTGAGGGAGCACATTCTGCAGTTAGTCAGTTGGGGACAGCACATTCTGGGAACAAGATTAGCAAACATTTCTCAAGATTTCAACAGTGTTTTGTTAAGCATACAGGAAAAAAGGAAGTGAAAAGTACCTATTCAATTAACCTTTCATTCCCCACTTCTTCTTCTGGCTACTTTTAATCATAAAAGTGATCATTGCGGGGTGTCACATTCTATGTTTGCTAGTGGGGTATTACCATAAGTTTAACTCATCCAATTTGAGCTTGGAAAAAAGAAATTACACGGTTGAGCAAACAGGGTTTTATAGTTAGCAATAATATGAGGATTATTATTGAACTGTCCAGGGTTGATAAATGCGTAGTTAACCAGGGGGACTGTGTGAACCAAGACTCAAACCACACTTTTTGGGCCTCTCTCTCTCATTGACACTCTTCAAGGCATCTATTTAATTTACTCCTAGATTTTTTTACAACTCCAGTATGGTCGGCAAAAACACAAAATTCTCCATCAATGCAGAACAAAGGCCCCCTTCTTTCATGAAGAGGAGGTTCAACCCTCGCCTTTTCTGTAAAATAACTTCAGAGAGAGAGGTTAAAGATTCCTGCAAAGCCAAGATGGAGGATTCTAATATCTTTAAGTTTTGGTCTATTGCTGCTTCTAATTGTGTCATTTGTTGTATCCCATGGACCAAGGCAGTGGTTCTTGTGCTCACACCTGCAGCAACTCCTATTCCTAATAGGATGGCTAAAGTGATGGATATATGTTCTCAGTGGAACCGAGTTTTATGCCCCCCTATTTGAACTTCAAATGAACCTGCATTATGATAAAGCACTCTGGGAAACATCTGCACCTTTACACATTTAATCACATCGTCTTGACAATTTCTTGAAAACATAAACAATGTTTAAGTCTATAGAATTATACTGTTGTAGAGACGGACAAGGCACGGCACCTAAGATACTACCAAAAACAGGGAAACTTTCCATTTTATTAGCAACCGGATTCAGAGGGCATTACTTCTGTTATAATCAATTAATTCCCTGAAACTCACGTTTAGGTAGTTTCAGAATTTTGTACCCAACATATAAGGGAAGGGGCGCAGAAGTTCACAGCCTGCAGAAGTTCACAAAAAGCAGATTTTTTTCTGTTTTATTCCTCTGTTCTGGGCAAGTTAACTTTTCAAGGACACCTGGGTGAAGGAGAGCTTTTTTTTCCCTTTATTTTTCCCCCTTCCAGCTGTTACCATGGAGCCCAGTTGGTAACTTCTTTATCTTTGAAATGTAGCCATCTCTGTGAAGCCCCAGATCAATGCCAAAGGCCTTGTTCACATATTTTGTGAAAAACTAGTAAGGGGGTGTCTAACTTAGGAGTGCTGATATTTTTAGCCAGTGACCAAGTACAACAGGGCAACATGGAAAGAGGAAGTTTATCTACTTTGAAGTCTTTCATGGGGACTCTTTTCCTGAAAGTCCTAAAGTCAGCCATGCTGAAGACTTCCGTAGAAGGTCAATTAATGTTTTTCTGTGGGCCTGGAACAGAGGGGGGAGATGGGGAAGGCATGGCTGTGAGCAGCTCCGTGGATCTGAGAATGAGGTAGCAGAGATGTGAAAGAATACTGGCAAAGGTGTTTGTGATTTTCCTAGCAACAAAAAGGTGAGCAGTAGAACAGGTAGAACAGAGGAGAAGATAGGAGTTAGTATCCCTAAAAGCCTGTGAGGGACTTTAAATTCTTAGTAACCTGTTTTCACTAATGACAAAGAAACTTTAAAGGCCATTTTCACTACATCTTGGATAGGGGTCTGAGGGTTCTCCTCAGCTGGTTTGAGCTTTGGGTTAGCTGTTAAGAGGAACTGGTGGGACCCGGTGTGGGCACTGACTGGAGAAGAGAGGAGTGATTCGGTGGAGGGTTACCTCAGTACCTGCTACCTCAGAAAGGGGGAAATGGTCTGAGATCCGGCGGAGGTTTGGGTTTTTGATCTAGTAATTGGAGGGGAGAAATCATGTTGCTGAGGTGAGAGTGACAGCAGAGAGTCTGGAGCAGAAGGCTGAGTGTGAGGACCTATTGGAGAAGCATAGTTCAGGATGTGAGCGAAGGAGGGAAAAGGCCTCCACATAGGGAAATCTCCTTTCACCCTTTTGAGGACATTCAGAAGTTAAAAAGGTCATGCAGAATTTGAGGATCTAGAGACCCCTCTAGGGGCCAACAGTTTGGGTGATCTAATTGGTAATAGGGCCAATGCTGTGTACAGAATTTGATGAGGAGTTTGGGTTCCATCATGCACTGCCTGTATGATCACATCCCTAGACATACAGAAGAAGTCGGCATTCCCCCCACACAACCGTGACTGTTTGTGGCTTTGGTAGTCCACCGGGCAAACATAGTAATCTAGGCTAGCCAACCTGCATCTGGCTCGCGTGTCCCTACATCCATAATGATTGTTTCCATTATCAATGGTGCAGAATGGATTTAATGGAAATTTAGTGGGATCCTCTTCATCAGGTATATCCCAATAGGAAAGACCTATAGCCAGCTGACAAATGTCTGGGTGGATAGATGTCCACCAAGTCCCTAAGTGGGCTGCATGCGAGATAGATCATACTTCTTTACCAGTAGGATTTGTGATCAGCCATCGCTGCTGAACGGGTTTAATAGGTTTAGGACTACTGGTGGTCAAGGGAAGAGTCTATAGCCTTAGACACAGGGTAAATACACAATTTGAAAGTTTTACCAATCTTTTCCATTTTCCAGCCAGAGTCTGGCAGGGCGCAGGCTTGAGATGAGAGGTATGGATCCAGGAAGTGATTCTGTCTTCCTTTACCGCTGTAGGTGTTATAAGTAGCACCTTGTATCATCATTTCCAGTGGGGTTTCAGGGATGACACCTGATGTCGACTTATGTAGATGAAGTCTCTTACTTGATATTGATGTAGAGTCCATTCGTCCCCAGGTTGATAGGCATTGGCCATCTGTTTTCACAGGTATCCCTGAGTTCTTTCAAGAGCTTTAATTCAGTCAAGCAATGGGGTGTGGAAGGAATCGTTAGGTCTTAGAGTTGGGGTTAGGTCCCTTACTGAAGGAGGGGAACCATGGACAATTTCATAGGGGGTAAGGTTACACAAAGAAACAGAGGGAGTGTTTCTTCCATGAAATAGTGCATAAGGAAGGAGCATAGTACAATCTATTATGCAGGTTTCTAAGCTTAATTTCGTTATGGTCTCTTTAATGGTTCTATTCATTCTTTCTACCTGTCCTGAACTCGGTGGTTTATAAGCACAATGTAACTTTTAATTAATCCCCAGGGTCTTGCCTAACCCCTGACTTACTTGGGCTACAAACGCCAGTCCATTATCAGACCTTATTACTTTAGGCAGGCCGTATCTTGTAAAAATATCTTTCAGGATCTTCTTGACAACCATTTGCGCTGTTTCGTTTTTTTTCTTTTTTCCTGGAAAAGGCTTCAATCCATCCTCAAAATATATCTACAAAGACTAGGCGATATTTAATTTCAAACCTTGCTGGCTTAATTTTAGTAAAGTCCACTTCCCAGAATTGTCCTGGTCTGGTTCCTCGTAGGTGCTTTTTTGCAGGAAGCTTGGAAGGGTAAGCATTAACCATGACAGACCTGACAGGCTTTTGTTACCCATTCAGTTATTTCCTTTTGCTTTGAGTCGGTTAGTAAAAAACTCTGTTCTTCATCCTTCAGGAATGAATGCAATTTCTTTGAACCAAGGTGAGTGAGTTGATATACATTTTCTACTGACATATTTAGAGCCATGACTATAGGAGTTTTTATTGAAGGATTTAGAAATTCCACTTGTGGGCCTTCAGGGTTAAAAGTTATTTTGGCCCGGAGCTTGGTGAGCAGATCTCTGCCCATCAATGGGGCCGGGCATTCTGGGATTACTAAGAATGAGTGATGGATTTTTCCTTTCCCCTGGTCCATGGTCCTCTTAGTTGTCCAAACCCGATATTTTCTGCCATTAGCCCCTTGAATTAGAGACCTTTTTATTTGATAGAGAGACCAATGGGGCCATAAGGGCAGAGTATATTGCCCCTGTATCCACTTCAAAGTTTGCTAGGGTCCCCTCCACTTCAAAATTTACCCTGAGCTCTCGGAGGGGATCTGAGACCCAACATTCTTAGTCATCCTCCAGAGTCAGAATGGCTGGCTAGAGTGGCTGTCTCTTTCAATGGCACCCTTTGAAGCAGTGTCCTTTTTCTTTACAGTAGGCACATTAAATTGAGGCCAGGGGTGGCCTCTAGTCTGGGCCCCGGTATCCCTTCCTGTCTCCATGTTTCTTATTTCTGGCCTATTTGTTGTTGTGACCAGGACCTTAGTCAATGCCTTAGTCTGTCGTTTGTTTCTTTTATCCTTCCTTTGCTCCCTACTCTTCCTCACTTTCTTTCTTATAGTATACCTTCTCGGCTACTCTGACTAAATCTCTCAAAGTCATATCTTGTAATCCATCTAAGCATTGTAACTTTCTTTTAATATCCAGGGCAGCTTGCCCATAAAGGCCATCTTGACAGATGACTTTTGATCCTCTGCCTGAGGATCGAAAGAGTATATCTCCTATATGCCTCCATAATTCTCTCTAAAAACATAGAGGGAGATTCATCAGGCCCTTGAATAATCTCTCTTAACTTGGCAAAATTTGTAAGTCGCCTAGCGGCCACTAAGATACCCACAATTAGAGCCCAGTGATAAGTGGACAGATGCTCCCTACCTTCAAAGGTGTTGGGGTCCCAGTTTCGTTGATTCAAGGGAAAGCCGGGTTAAATATGTTGGGAAGTTTTGTCGGTTACACATCTGGTCAGAGGATATTTTTCTCTAGCATCCAGGAGGATTCTCTTTTGTTTCTCTGTCATGAAGAGACAACCCTAGGTGTTGTTGGCAGTCATCCCAAGTAGGCCGGTGTGAAAACATCAATGACTCAACCACACCTAGGAGCCGGTTGGGGTCCTCGGTAAAACGGGGATTTTTATTTTTCCAGTTATATTGGTCTGAAGAGGAGAAAGGTAAATACTGGTAGGCTTGCATTTTTCCCCCAAGGCCGTTGTCAATCATTGGCCCCTAGGGATGGAGGGGGAGCATCATTCGAGTTCCAGGTTTTTCAATCATTCACCGCTGGTGAGTACCTTTAGCCGGGCTAGCTTCCTCCAGAAGAGGAGGGGCTGTGTGTGCCGCGGGGAAATTATCTGGAGGGCGCTGGGCTGGCTTAGCTTTCTCCAATGGTGGAGAGGTTGAGTCAGCAGCAGGGGAATCACTTAGAGGGTGTTGGTCTTTGGGGGACGTGGGCAGGAGATAAGGAGGGGGACGAGAGTCCAGTAGAGTCAAATCTTGTGTCTCAGGGAGAACAGAGGTTGGAGGAGGAGGAGGAGCAGAGGGTTTGAGAGATCATGGGGGAAGCAGTAGGAGTGGGGGTAGGGGCAAGGAAATGCTTCACCCATGAAGGAGATTTGCAGAGGTCCTGCCAAGTTAAGATATATGGCTGTTGATCCAGATGGCTATGTGGCCCTGGCTGAAAGACAATATCGTCTGACTTTTTAAATTAGTGGGAAGTAGAAAGATCCTTCTAGGGGCCATCCGAATACAAAGGTGGGCCATTCTGAGGCACAGAGAGTCTGCCAGGTCCAGAATTTTACTGAAAAAGAAAGATTCTGAGCCCTTAAGGGTACTTTGGTCCAGTGATCGAGGGTTAGGGACACAGGCATTGAAGTGCTCTGTCCCATAATGAAAGATACACAAACAGTAAAAGCAACGACACACGACACAGACAAGACAAGAAAATAAAGACAGACAATGGAACTTCGAACACTGAGACCAGGACTAAGTATCTGGCCCAACCCGATGGGCTGGCGATACTGAATCTGAAACAAAATATCACTGAATTGAGGAGACTATTGCTCCTCGATTTCCCGAATACTCTGGAGCATCCCCCAGGGATGTGGCCTGTGGCTCTGTGACACGTATGTCAGCCACCGTCGGAGAGAGCTCACACTCTTCATTGACAGCCATTTTGTGAAGCCCTAACCTGAAACCTGAAACCAGAAAGAGGCACCATACATACCCCAAGAGGAGCCTGTTGGGGTCTCTCGTTCGCCGCTGCCGGATCTCAGTGGAACCTCCATATGTAAAGGTCAGGCGAGCATCGGGTGAAGAGCCCACCAAGAGACTGTCTCATGCAAAAGCAAAGGGTTTATTGGGGATTCAGCATGTTGGGGCTCAGAGCTCACTTGAATAGAGCAGAGAGCCCTGAGAACAGCTTAAGCAGAGCTTATATACTTTCCTTGGAGAGGGCAGAGAGGGAACTTTATTGTTTGGTCTGGGCGAGTGAGCAGTTTGCGTGCAACCGGGTGAATGAGTACATTCTGTAGGTTGGCAGTTGGGGACAGCACATTCTGGGAACAAGATTAGCAAACAGTTCTCAAGATTTCAATAGTGTTTTGTTAAGCATACAGAAAAACAGCAAGCGACATTTACCTATTTTACTAAATTTTCATTACCGAATATACTTTGCCAGATTTCCTAATGTCTCTATTGAAATCTGCTTTCCTACATATTTTCCCCAGTACATCATTGTGACTGACTCTTCACAAGTGCTGACATTTACATTCACTCTATACCCGAAACCCCATAGCTAAAGAACTTTTGGTGCAAATCCTATACTTACTCTCCGTTCTAAACTTACCAACTATCGTCCTAATCCTACCGACTATGCTTTTTTTAATTTTTTTTTCTTAAAGAAAGAGTTAGAGAGAGAGGGAGAGAGAGAGAGAATTTTTTAACATTTAGTTTTTTTAGTACTTGGCAGACACAACATCTTTGTTTGTACGTGGTGCTGAGGATCGAACTCGGGCCGCACGCATGCCAGGCGAGCGCGCTACCACTTGAGCCACATCCCCAGCCCCCCGACTATCCATTTTTGACTGGAAGTTCTTTTTGACAATCAATCATTCAAAGTACAAGGTCCTATGCCTTTGTATATTGATTTATCTGAGACATCTGTGCAGAAAATAAATCAAAGCTAAATATTGCAATCAAAGACCCAATGCCCTTCTGGGCTTCAAATATTACCTTTATTTCTGTTTTTGTACTTATATTTTACCTATATATTCTTGAAAATATCGAAGGTTCGCCATACCATTATTCATTCAGCAGAATGATTCCTAACCCCAATCGAAACTGTTATTAACCCTAACCATACACTCTTCCCTCAATCTAACTTTACAGAAGAGCAGGGACAGAGTTGATCTTAAAATACAGGAATGTACGGTTTCTTCCAACTGCTGAGAAACTCAAAGGTCCACGCAAAATGATCTCTGGAGAAGTTGTAGGCACATATGTAGGAACTGAGAGAGCAAAAGTCATCTTCCATTGAAAACAACCTGGTCAGGATGAAGGGATGTGTCTGAATCAGCCTCTCTCTTCTTAATATGGAGAAGAAGGACCAAACCAGGCCAGTGTGGAGAGCACTTCCCGGGTGCCTATGGTTGATATACCATTCGAACTTTTGAAAGTGTCACAGGATGTAGGGGCAGCCTCCATTTCATGGGACACTTTGAAGCAACTGTTAGAACAAAGTGGTTGCCAAGGCAGTGACCTCATTCAGATCATGAAGGAAGTGACCTCACCTAACATCCTTTGTGATGGAACACTCTGAACTTGAGATCCAGGAAGCTAGGCACCCAAATCCTGTTTCAGTCCCAGTCCCAGTCCAAGTGGTCTCAATTGTTCGGATTTACCAAGGACAGAGTCAGTCTTTCTTGGTACCTACGGAGGTGAGGATGCCCAAATGCCAGGAAAGCTCTGAAGAGTGGCCTTTCCTGAGAAAGCAGTTAGTGGATCACCGCTGGCTCCTGAGAACTTCACAGTGTTGACCAAGGAGACCAGATCTGAGACAGGACAGGACATTTCGGGGTAACATAGTATGGCCCACCAATCAGAGGACACTATGGATACTCTCAGACTGACTTGGGGGAAGAAATTGTCTTTGTGGATGTGGCTGTTGGTTTGTGGTTTGGTCTCATGTTCTGAGAATAGGTAATAAAGGCGGTTTTTTGGTTTGAAGTGAATTGTTTCTAATAAGTCTTATGAAAAGGCGAGTGTTTCTAAGTCTGTGTATCCCACTGTGTCCGTGGTTCTAGACATCAGAAAAGAGAATGCATCAATGGATGACTCCTGTCTAGTAGAAATCTTCCCAACATTCATCCTGCCAATTTATGAATGGACTGCGGCTTGCCTTATGAATGGGCAACACCTACTATCTTCCTAAGTTTCTATTTTGTTCCTGAATTCACTCCACTCTCCAAAATAGGCTCATGGTTATGTGTCCAATATATATACCACCTCCAAGCTCTGTGGCATGGCCATGTACTGGATAGCTAAAGGGAATGGCGAGCATCTCAGAAAACTCAGATATCAGTGTGACCAGGAAAGTCTCAGTGGAGAAATCCTGCTTTGGGCCATTTGCTTACCTATTGTTCTGTTGCCCTGAATTTCAGAAAGCTTTTTGCCTCAGACTACTCCTTTGTGAAGCCTGAAGAAAAGAGTCTTCAAATGCAAATGAATGGGCATCACCTGTGGCTCTTTGCTTGATTGCTTTGGAAAGGGATGTGTCTGAATCAGCCTCATGACCCTGTGTGATGCTGTGGCTTAGATTCTTAGCACCTGATGGATCTAAAGAAAGATACCATGTGTGCATCCAAAACCAAAATGGCCAAATGAGGAGTCAGTGTGGATTAAGTCTTTTGCTTTCCTCTGTTAGGTTCCTGAAATCCATCAAGTGAGAATAGGGATCTTTTGGGTCAAATGAGTTCTTCAAACCCTGCAGAGACTAGCCCAGAGGTGCTTGGCTTTTCTCATGACTCCAAATCACATAAAGAATCTATACCTGAAAGTAAGTAGGCCCCAAATTGGAGATGCAGAGCAGTATTAAGTGCAGGCCTATTTAATCACTCTTGGTTCTCAGGAAGGGTGTCCAGGCCACCCTGACTTTAGGCAAATGAGGGGCAAGGGAACTTATTTGGATACTGTCTTTGTCTGTGCCCCTCATGGAAATTTCCAGCCAGAGGTTATGATAAGTGTCTATATGGAGAATGTTGAGGGCCATGTGGGAGTGTTTTGGTTTTAATTCTGGTCGTTTGTGTGGCGGTTGGAAGAGATGACTTAGTTCACCTGGGCTTGAACTCTGGTGTTATTAGAGACTGAATTCTGGAACTGTCCTCAGAGAAGTATTGCCATGAATTGTGTTGGAATTTTAGGAGGCAACACATGAGAGTCATCCTGAAAACTGAGATCCTGGCCAAGGTGGCTTCCACAGAGCACTGGGAATCTCAGCCAGGATTTCACGTGATTTTATTCTGAAAGTCTTGGCAGCCATAATTGAGAGTCAAAACACACATAGACCTCACATTTTAGACCTCAATGGGCCTGGATTCATGTGAAATATTGGCCACTCTTTGGGAAGCCTTGCCTGTGAGAGTTCTCCAGAGATTTCTTTGAAATGAGCTTCCTCACCATTTAATGTTTCCTAAATAATTTGAAACCCACAGTGCCTCCAACTTCATCTTTGAAAAATAGCTAAATACATACCATGAATTTTTTGAAATTTCAATGACCAGGTGGCAATGGAGAAACTTTGGATGACTTGTTGCTGGTCATGAGTGTACCAGACTGTGCTTGGATTTACTTGGTTTCATGAAAATAGTGTAGAAAAGAGATCCCTGTAAGTTGGAGACTGCTGAGTAGTGGGCCTAGAGCAGTGGTGTGCAGGTATGTGATAAAACATCTGTGGTGGTACCATGTGGATCTGCCCTTGGATTCCAAATGGCTTGAGACTGACATGGTGAAGTCAGCAGACCCTATTATATAAAAGCATCTTGTTATATGGAGAGGTTTCTGGGCAATGTTCAGAATCAGATTGCTATGGACAAGCGGGCAAGCTATGTGGGGTAGAAGCCTGGTTGGTGCATTTTCCTGCAGACCTTGACCCACCACATGTGACAGAACTCCCTCCATCACTGGTACCTGTTGAACTCCTTGTATTTCCTGAAGCAAATACCAAATTCACAGTGCAGCAGCAAGAAACACCTCGAAAAGTGGAAGATGATCAAATGGCTTCACAGTCCACATGGGAAGACACTAAGACCCCAGTGGCCACAGTTTACCTACAAAGAGAGAATTCAGCACTGCTTCCTCATGTTCATTGGAAAATAAATAACCATATCTTCCAGGTCACAGAGATCAGACCCAGCTTTGTTGGTCTCACTAGAAAGGATGCTAAAATTCCTGACAACAACATATATTTCAAGTGCCCAACCTCAGAGGCAGTTTCTCAAGAGTCTTTAGGCCCAATGAGCTCCATGTTTGTGGAGTGTTTACCCTGTCCCTCACTTTTGGAAACTCCTCTACCACATCCAAGATTGTGAACTCCTGAATATTTTCCATTTCCGATATGTATTCACAGATTTCCTAACTCTTCTTCTCTAATTGTGTTTATTTGGGGCAAAGGTAATGTAAAGGCAATGTGCTGGATGAGAGTGGGAATATTTTTGTGTAGCACATATTTGCATACACATTGGATTCATTTTCCTATTTTCCATTCGAATTACTGAATTCCTGACATTAACCCATACCCTAATAGACTCTGACTACTAATCCTAAAATGATGGACAAAAATAACCAAACAGAATGGAAATGAAAGCAGTTCAGAGAAGGCATGGTGTATAGTTGGACTTTCCTTTTGAATGATAAAGGGTAGGTGTTATAAATCTAGTCAATTTTTAATTGAAATTGATCTCCATGTGTTTTTAAAGTTAACAAATATGTGAATTCCTGTCTCCCTTTCTCTGCAGCCTGTTCAGCACATGTATTTTTATATGCAAATATAGAAACATAACTGGTATCACACGTATATCCTTGTGAGTTTGGCTGTCTTGGGAGATACAAATTGTGGGAAGAGATCACTCCTCCTAAACGCTGTTGGAACTGAAACTTCAACCTATGGGTGAACTTCCTAGTTGAACAATATTATACATAAATCCATGTTCAGTAAAATGATTATTTTTGGATCTGTGGATGATATATGATTCATAGTGAATTTCGATTGGCATGCATATTGATACATTTTAGTGTCTGTGTGTGTGTGTGTGTGTGTGTGTGTGTGTATATATATATATATATATATATATATATATATATATATATAATACATAAATGCACACACACATATCTATATCTATCTATCTATCTATCTATATATATATATATATATATATATATAAACTCTCAAGATTTTTCAAAATATGAAATATATGTTTCTTATTATACACTCCCTAAATTCATTCGTGTTCATATATGTAAATTTATAGTCAACATTTCACAAGATTATTCTCATAAAAATTCATCCACTTGAAATACGTATTCGTTTCCTAGTACTGAAAACTAACTTCAGTGAATAGTGCATACAAATCATAATATTTCTACAGTAACTGAGCCAGTTTAGCATCAATGCAAGTAGATTCCTATGGGATATGATGTGTATTTTGACGTTCATTTTCATTCAAAACTGGTGCATTACTATTTTTTCAGTTTTTGCACATCATTGGATATATATTTCATCCACAAGTTAGGAAATTTATAGGCTTTTTTTATACTTACAATCAAATCCTGCTTCAGAACATATGAATTCCTCTATATTTCTTGACTCATCTTTTCATGAGATTTCTTTCCAAACACATTATTTTCCATTTCCATAATAACTTTTGAAGCTAAACTCACACACCCTTCATGATAAAACATAACCCTAATATTACCATTAGATGTATAACTCGTTGGAATGAATGATTGTATATCAATATAAGATTTTTATATATTTTCAGATATCAATTCAATCCATGATTTAAAGTGGAAACAGTATATTATTTATTCACAGTATTGTCAATTCATTCATTTCTTCAACATTCATAGACACAGGGTACAACTCTGTGTACCCCCAATACTAATTTATACCTCTTCAAAATATTGCTCCCAAAATGTTAGAAGAAATACTCATGTCACCTGATCTACATATACATTTTATCACAGTAATATTCTGATCACAAAATGCAAAGGTCACACTTCTGATTGTAGCAAATCCTAGATGGAAAGTGATCCTGGATTACTAAAAACATCCATGTCCAGGTTTCCTAATGCTCTCAAATGTCAATCATATTGGTGACTAAATATTTGTTTCTTCCTAAGATTATATATTGAAACTCAACCTTGTTGATAATGTCTAATCCTATCATTCACTTTATACTTTGCCTGATTTCATAATGTGTGTATTGATATCTGATTTCCTACATAATTTTCCCAGTTCATCATTGTGACTGACTCTCCACATGTGCTGAAATTTACATTCACTCTCTAACCGAAAACCTAGGGCTATTGAACTTTTGGTCCAAATCCTATACTCACTCTTCTTCCGAAACAGACCGACTATCTTCCTAATCCTAACAACTATCCCTTTTTGACTGGATGAACTCTTCTACATTCAATCATCCAGGGTACAAGATGATATGCCATTGTATATTGATTTATCAGAGACATCTGTGCGAACGAAATTCAATGCTAAGTATTCCAATCAAGGGCCCAATGCGCTTCTGGGCTTAAAATCTTACCTAGATTTCTGTTTTCATACTTATATTTCAAATCTATATTCTTATAAATATCCCAGGTTCCCAATACCATTATTCATCCAGCAGAATGATTCCTAACTTAAATAGAACATGTTATTAACCCTAACCATACATTGTTCCCTCAATCTAACTTTATAGAAGAACAGGGACAGAGTTGGTCTTAATATAGAGGAATATAGGGGATCTTCCACCCGCTGAGAACCTCAAAGGTCCATGCAGAAATTATCCCTGGGGAAGATGAAGGCAGCTATAAAGGACCTGAGAGGGCAAAAGTCATCATGTAAGGCAAACAACCTGGTTAGGATGAAGGGATGTTTATGAATCAGCCTCTCTCTTCTTAATGTAGAGAAGATGGACCAAACCAGGTCTGTGTGAGAGCTGTTCCCGGGTGCCTATGGTTGATATATCGTTCTAAGTTGTGAAAGTGTCACAGAAAGTAGGGGCAGCCTCCATCTCATGGGACCCTTTGAAGGAACTGTTAGGACAAAGTGGTTGCCAAACCAGTGACCTCATTCAGTTCCGAACGGAAGTGACCTATCTCACTTCCTTGGTCTTGGAACACTCTGAACTTGGAATCCCAGAAGCCAGGCACACAGAACCAGTCCCAGACCCAGTCCCACTGGGCTCACTTGTTTGGTTTTACCAAGGACAGAATCAGTCTTTCTTGGTACCTACTGATTTGAGAATGGCCAAATGCCAGGAGAGCTTTGGAGAGTGGCCTTTCCTGAGAAAGAAGGTAGTGGCTCAAAGCTGGCTCCTGACAACTTCAAAGAGTTTGCCAAGGAGTCCAGATCTGAGACAGTACAGGGCATTTTGGGGGAACATAGTATGGTACAACAATCAGAGGTAATTCCGGAGAGTCAAAGACCTACTTGGGGGAAGAAAGTCCTATGTTGTTGTGGGTGTGAGTTTGTTGTTTTTTCTCATGTTCTGAGAATTGGTAGGAAAGGCAGTTTGTTTGATTTGAAGTGGACTGTTTCTAGTAAGTCGTTTGACAAGGCAAGTGTTTCTATGTCTATGTATCCACTGTGTTTGTAGTTGTAGACATTAGAAAACATAATGCATCAATGAATGTGTCCTGTCTAGTATAATGCTTCCCAGAATTCATACTGCCCAATTTATGATTGGACTGCAACTTTCCTTATGGATGGGTAGCAATTACTATCTTCCTAATTTCCTGTTTTATTCCTGAATTCTGGGCACTCTCCGGAATAGGCTCATGGTTTTCTGTTCAAGATACTGTGACATGGCCATGTACTGGAGAGCTGAAGGAAATGGGAGCATCTCAGGAAACTCAGATATCAGTGTGACCAGTAAAGTCTATGTGGAGACACCCTGCTTTGGGAATTTTGCTTACCTATGGTTCTGGTGCTGTGAATATCTAGAAGGTCTTTGCCTTAGGCCACCCCTTTGTGAATCCTGAAGAAAAGAGTTTTCAAATGGAAATGAATAGGCATCACCTGTGGCTCTTTGTTTTATTGCTTTGTAAAGAGATGTGTCTGAATCAGCAACTTGGCCCAGTGTGATTATTTGGAGAAGTACATCAGTATTAATGGCAGGCGTATTTGATCATTCCTGGTTAACAGGAAGGGTTTCCAGGCCACCCTGACTTTAGGCAAATTAGAGGCAAGGGAGATTATTTTGGACACTGTCTTGGTATGCACCCCTCATGGAAACCTCAACCCAGAGGTTATGATGAGTGTCTATATAAAAGAAGATGAGGGCCATGTGGGAGTGTTTTGGTATTAATTGTGGTCAGTTGTGTGGCAGTAGGAAGAGATTCCTGGATCAACCTGGGCTTGAACTATGGTGTGATTCCCCTTAGAGACTGAGTTTTGGAACGGAACTCAGAGAAGTATTACCATGAATTCTGTTGGGATTTTAGAAGGCCATGCAGAAGAGTTGCCCTTGGAGACTGAGATTTAGGCCCAGGATGGCTTTCCACAGAGCACTGGGAATCTCAGCTAGGATATCACATGATTTCATTCTGAAAGACTTGGAAGCCATACTTGAGAGTCAAATAACACATGGAACTCACATTGTAGACCTCAATGGGCCAGGCTTCATTTGACCTTTTGGCCACTCTTTGGGAAGACTTGCCTGTGAGAGTTCTCCTGAGCTTTCATTGAAATGAGCTTCCTCACCATTTAATGGTTCCTGAATGAATTGAAATCCACAGTGACACCAACTTCATCCTTAAAAAATGGCTAGATAAATACCATGGAATAATTCCCAAGAGCAGGTGGCACTGGAGAATCATTGGATGTTCTGTTGCTGATCATGAGTGTACCAGACAGTGCCTTGATTTACTGGGTTTCATGAAAATCGTGTAGAACAAAGATGCCAGTACGTTGGAACCTGCTTAGTAGTGGGCCTAGAGCAGTGGTTTGCAGGTGTATGATAAAACATCTGTGATGGGGCCACATGGATCTGCCATTGGCTTCCAAATGCCTTTTGACTGACATGGTGCAGCCAGCAGACCCTTATATGTAAAGGCATCTTGTTACATTGAGAGGTTTTAGGGCAATGTTCAGAATTGGGTTGCTACAGACAAGGGGGCAAGCTTTGTTGAATAGAAGCCTGGTTGGGGCTTTCTCCTGCACACCCTGACCCACCACACGTGAGAGTACTCCCTCCAGCACTGTGTCCCCGTTGAACTCATGGTATTTACTGAAGCCAATACCAAACTCCCAGTGCAGCAGTAAGAATCACCAGGAAAAGTGGAGAATGACCAAATGGCTTCTCAGTCCACACGAGGAGACACTTAGCTCCCAGTGGCCACAGTTTACCTACAATGAGGGAATTTAGAACTGCTGCCTCATGTTCACTAGAAAAGAAGAAACCATGTCCTTCAGGTCACATATATGCAGATCCAGCTTTGATTGTCTCACTACAAAGGAAGCTGAAGCTCTTGACAACAACATATATTACAAGGGCCCAACCTCAAAGGCAGTTTCTCAAAGAGTCATTAGGCCAGCAGAACTCCATATTTGTGGAGTATTTACCCTATCCCATACTTTTGGAAATTCCTCTACCGCCTCCAAGGCTGTGAACTCCTGAGCATTTTCATTTCCACATATGTATTCACAGATTTTCTAACTCTTCTCCACTAATTGTGTCTTAATTGGGGCGAAGGTTATGTCAAGGCATTGTTCTGGATGAGAGTGGGATGATTTTTGTGTAGCACATATTTGCATACACATTAGATTCATTTTCATATTTTCCATTTGAAATAATGAATCCCTGACATTAACCCATAACCTACTAGACTCTGACTACTAATCCTAATATGATGGAGAACAAGAAACCTAACAGAATAGAAATACAGGCCGTTCATAGGAGGCATGGTGCATACTTGGACTTCCCTTCTGCTTTATCAAGGGTATGTGTTATAAATCTAGTCAACTTTTCATTGTAATAGTTCTCAATGAGTTTTTAAAGTTAACACATATGTAAATTTCTGTCTCCCATTCTCTGTAGCCTATTCATCACATGTATTTTTTATGCATATTTAGAATCCTACCTGGTATCACAAGTACATTTTTGTAAGCTCACTGATTTTGAAAGACACATATTTTGATAAGATATCAATCCCCCTAAATCATGATGGAACTGAAAATTAAACCTATTGGTGAATTTCCTAGATGAACAACATTATATATAAATCGATGTTCAGTAAAATGAATATTTTTGGATATGTGGATGATATGTATTACACGGTGAATTTCGATTAGCATATAGATTGCTACATTATAATGTCTGTGTGTGTCTGTCTATCTATCTATCTATCTATCTATATATATATATATATATATATATATATATATATATATATACTGTCCAGATTTTTCAAAATGTGAAATATATGTTTCTTATTATACACTCCTTAAATTCACTCATGTTTCTATATGTGGTTTATAATCAACTTTTCACAAGATAATTCTCAGAAATATTCATCTGCCTGAAATACATAATTATTTCCTAGTACTGAAAACTAACTTCAGTGAATGGAGCTTACAAATCCTAATATTTTTACAGTAACTGAATCAGTTAAACATCAATGCAAGTAGAATCCTACGGGACATGATGTGTATTTTGAAGTTCATTTTTATTCAATATTGGTACATTATTATTTTTTCAGTTTATGGACATCATAGGATATATGATTTCATCCACAAGTTCAAAAATTTAAAGGCATTTGTTTCACTTTTAATCACGTCCTGCTTCAGAACACATGTATTCCTCTAAGTTTCTTGACTGGTCTTTTCATGAGATTTCATACCAAACACATTAATTTTGATTTCCATAATCACTTTGGAAGCAAAACTCACATACCATTCATATTAATTATCACTCTGATATTACCATTAGATGTATAACTGGTTTGAATGAATGATTGTATGTCAATATAAGATTTCTTATATCTTTTCAGATATCAATTCTATCCATTATTTAAAGTGGAACCAGTTATATTATTTATTCACACCATGGTCTATTCATGCATTATCTCTATATTCATAGACACAGTGTACACCTCTTTGTACCCCCAATACTAATTTATACGTCTTCAAAATATTGCTCCCTGAAATGGTGGAAGTGGACTCATGTCACCTGATCTTCATATACATTTAATCACAGAAATATTCTGGACACAAAATGCAAAGGTCACACTTATGATTGTATAAAAGCCCAAATGGAAAGAAAACATGGATTACTAAAAACATCCATGTCCAGGTTCCCTAATGCTCTCAAATGTCAATTCTATTGGTGACTACACATGTGTTTCTTCTTAAAATTATATATTCAAACTCAACCCAATGGAAAATGTCTAATCCTATCCCTCACTTTATAATTTGCCTGATTTCATAATGTCTCTATTGCTATCTGCTTTCCTACATATATTCCCCAGTTCATCATTGTGACTGACTCTTCACATGTGCTGACATTTACTTTCACACTCTAATAAATAACCTATTGCTAAAGAACTTTTGTTCCAAATCCTATACTCACTCTTCTTCCTAAACACACTAACTATCTTCTTAATCCTACCGAGTATCCCTTTTTGACTGGATGTTCTCTTCTACATTCAATCATTCAAGTAACAAGGTCTTATGCTATTGTGTATTGATTTATCTGAGACATCGGTGCAGAATGTAATTCAACGCTAAGTATCACAATCAAGGGCCCAATGCCCTTCTGGGCTTCAAATCTTACTTAGATTTCTTTTTTCATACATATATTTCATCTCTATATTCTTAAAATAATCACAAGTTTCCAATACCATTATTCATGCAGCAGAATAATTCCTAACCCAAATGGAACATGTTATTAACACTAACCATACACTGTTTGTGTTAATAACATGTTTACAGAAGAGCAGGGACAGTGTTGATCTTACAATACAGGAATGTAGTGGATCTTCCATCTGCTGAGAACCTCAAAGCGCCATGCAGAAATGATCCCTGGAGAAGATGTAGGCTGGTATGAAAGACCTGAGAGAGCAAAAGTCATCTTCCATCCCAAACAACCTGGTCAGGATGAAGGGATGATTCTGAATCAGCCTCTCTCATCTTAATGTAGAGAATATGGACCAAACCAAGACTGTGTGGAAAGCTGTTCCTGGTTCCCTGTGGTTGATATACCATTCTAATTTGTGAAAGTGTCACAGGAAGTAGGGGCAGCCTCCATCTCATGGGACCGTTGAAAGAAACTCTTAGGACAAAGTGGTTGCCGAGGCAGTGATCTCATTCAGTTCCTGAAAAAAGTGACCTCAACTCACTTCCTTATTGATGGAACTCTCTGAACATGGGATCCAGGACGCCAGGCACCCAGATCCAGTCCCAGTCCCAGTCCCAGTGGTCTCACTTGTTTGGATTTACCAAGGACAGAATCAGTCTTTCTTGGTTCCTCCTAAGGTGAGGAGGCCAAATACCTGGAAAGCTCGGAAGATGGGCTTTTCCTGGAAAAGCAGGTAGCGGCTCACTCCTGGTTCCTGACAACTTCACAGAGTTGGCCAAGGAGACCAGATCTGAGACAGAACAGGACATTTTGGGGGAACATAGTATGGCCCACCAGTCGGAGGATACTCCGGATAGTCTCATACCTATTTGGGGGAAGAAGGTGTCATTGTCAGTGTGGGTGTGGGTTTGTGGTTTTGTCTCATGTTCTGAGAATAGGAAGTAAAGTCAGTTTGTTTGGTTTGGAGTGAACTGTTTTTAGTAAGTCGTTTGACAAGGCAAGTGTTTCTGGGTCTGTGTATCACACTGTGTCCGTGGTTGTAGACATTAGAAAAGAGAATGCATCAATGGATATGTCCTGTCTAGTAGAAAGCTTCCCAGCATTCATCCTGCCCATTTTATGAATGGACTGTGGATTGCCTTATTAATGGGCAATACCTGCTACCTTCCTAATTTGCTGTTTTCTTCCAGAATTCTGGACACTCTCCAGAATAGGCTCATGGTTTTGTGTCTAAGTTATGTACAACCTCCAAGCTCTGTGACAAGGCAATGTTCTGGATAGCTGATGGAAATGACGAGCATCTGAGAAAACTCAGATATCAGTTGACCAGGAAAGTCTCAGTGGAGAAACCCTGCTTTGGGCCATTTGCTTACCTATTGTTCTGTTGCCCTGAGAGTCAGGAAGTCTTTGTCTCAAGCCACCCCTTTGTGAATCCTGAACAAAGTAGTTTTCAAATGGAAATAAATAGGCTTCACCTTTGGCTCTTTCGTTAATTGATTTGGAAAGAGTTGTGTCTGAATCAGCCTCTTGGCCCAGTGTGATTCTTTGACTTAGATTCTCAGCACCTGATGGATCTAAAGAAAGATCCCATGTGTGCATCCAAATCAAAAATGGCAAAAAGAGCTGTCATTGTGGATGAAGTCTCTTGCCTTCCTCTGTAAGGTTCCTGAATTCCATCAAGTGAGAATAGGGATCATTTGGGTCAGATGAGTTCATCAAAGCCCTTCAGAGGCTATCCCGTAGGTGCTTAGGTTTTCTCATCACTCCAATTCACATAAAGTATCTTTAACCGACACTCAATAGGCCTCAAATGGGAAAAGTGGTGCAGTATTACGGGCAGGCCTTTTTGATCACTCCTGGTACAAAGGAAGGGTGTCCAGGCCACCCCGAATTTAGGCAAATGAGGAGCAATGGAGCTTATTTTGGACACTGTCTTGGGCTGCGTCCCTCATGGACACCTCCAGCCAGAGGTTATGATGAGTGTCAATATGGAAGAAGATGAGGGCCATGTGGGAGAATATCGGTTTTATTGTGGTCATTTGTGTGGCAGTTGGAAGAGATGACTGGGTCCACCTGGGCTTGAACTCTGGTGTGATTCCCCTTAGAGACTGAGTTCTGGAACTCACCTCAGAGAAGTATTGCCATGAATTGTGTTGGGATTTGAGGAAGCCACGCATGAGAGTCATCTTTGGAGACTGAGATCAAGGCCCAGGGTAGCTTTCCACAGGGCACTCTGATCTCAACCAGGATATCACATGATTTTATTCTGAAAGACTTGGAAGCCATTGTTGAGAGTCAAAACAGACAATGACATCACATTTTAGACCTTAATGGGCCTGGCTTCATGTGACCTTTTGGCCACTCTTTGGGAAGCCTTGCCTGTGAGAATTCTCCAGAACTTTCATTGAAATGAGCTTCCTCAACATTTAATGGTTCCTGAATGAATTGAAACCCACAGTGCATCCAACTTCATCCTTGAAAAATGGCTAGATAAATACCATGAAAATTTTCAATTTCCCATGACCAGGTGGCACTGGAGAACCATTGGACATTCTGTTGCTGATCATGAGTGTACCAGACCGTGCCTTGATTGATTGGGTTTCATGAAAATAAGTTGGAGCCTGCTGAGTAGTTGTCCTAGAGTAGTGGTTGGCAGGTGTGTGAAAAACATCTGTGGTGGGGCCATGTGGATCTGCCATTGGCTTCCAAATGGCTTGTGACTGACATGGTGCAGTCAGCAGACCCTCCTATGCAAAGGCATCTTGTTATATGGTGAGGTTTCAGGGCAATGTTTACAATCAGGTTGCTATGTTTAAGGGGGCAAGCAATGTGGGATAGAAGCCTGGTTGGTGCATTCTCCTGCATACCCTGACCCACCACGCCTGACAGAACTCGCTCCAGCACTGTGTCCCAGTTGAACTCCTTGGATTCCATGAAGCAATTACTAAACTCCCAATGCAACAGCAATAAACACATATAGAATCCTACCTGGTACCACACCTACATTCTTGTGAGGTGAACGACTTGGCAGATACAAATTGTGAGAGAAGATCACTCCTCCTAAACACCGTTGGAACTGAAAATATAACCAATGGATGAGCTTCCTAGTTTTACAACATTATACATAAATCCATGTTCAGTAAAATGAATATTTTAGATCTGTGAATGATATATATTTCATGATGAATTTCGAATAGCATATATATTGCGAGTTTTTAATGTGTTTGTGTGTATGTATATATATGTGTATATATATACATACACACATTCTCCAGATTTTTCAAAATATGAAATATTTGTATCTTAATATACACTCCCTTAATTCATTCATATTCATGTATGTGGATTTATGATGATCTTTTCTAAATATTATTCTCAGAAATATTCATCCACCTGAAATACTTCTTTGTTTTTTGTACTGAAAACTAACTTCAGTGAATGTTGCATTCAAATCCTAATATATCTAGAGTAACTGACCCAGTTTAACCTCAATGCAAGAAGATTCAAATGGAACATGATGTGTATTTTGATTTTCATTTTAATTCAACACTGGTACATTACTATTTCTTCAGTTTATGCACATCATAGGATATATATTTCATGAAAAAGATGACAAAATTATAGGCGTTTTTTCACTTTCAATCACTTCCTACTTTAGAACACATGTATTCTTCCATATTTCTTAACTGGTCTTCTCAAGATTCTTTTTTCCAAACACATTATTTTCGATTTTCATAATCACATTGAAGCAAAACTCACACACCCTTCATGATAAACCATAACCCTAATATTAACATTGATGTATAACTTGTTGGAATGAATGATTGTATATCAATATAAGATTTTTCATATTTTCAGATATCAATTCAATCCACCATTTAAAGTGGAACCAGTTATATTACTTATTCACAGTTGGTCTATTCATGCATTATCTCTATATTCATAGACACAGGGTACACCTGTTTGTACCCCAAATACTAATTTATAAGTCTTCAAAATATTGCTCCCAAAAATGGTGGAAGAAATTCTTATGTCACCCGATCTATATATACATTTTATCACAGTGATATTCTGGACACAAAATTCAAAGGTCAAACTTTTATTTGTACCAAAGCCTAAATGGAAAGTGAACATGGATTACTAAAATCATCAATTTCCAATTTGCCTAATGCTTTCAAATATCAATCCTATTGATGACTACATATTCGTTTCTTCCTAAGATTATATATTCAAACTCAACCCTGTTGAAAATGTCTAATCCTATCACTGACTTTATACTTTGCCTGATTTTGTAATGTCTGTATTGATATCTGCTTTCCAACATATTTTCTCCAATTCATCATTGTGACTGACTCTTCACTTGTGTTGACATTTACATTCACTCTGTAACCGAAACCCTATTGCTAAATAACTTTTGTTCCAAATTTTATACTAACTCTTCTTCCTAAACCTACTGACTATCTTCCTAATTTTACCGACTATCAATTTTGAATGGATGTTCTCATCTACATTCAATCATCCAAGTAAATGTAGGGTGAGTGTCAGAGGATGAGACCACCAAGAGACTATCTCATGCAACAGAAAGGGTTTATTTGGGGTCCAGCATGCTGGGGCTCAGAGCTCACTTGAATAGAGCAGAGAGCCCTGAGAACATCTTAAGCAGAGCTTATATAATTTTCTTGGAGAGGGCAGGGAGGGAAGTTTATTGATGGGTCAGGGCGAGTAAGCGTTTTGTGTGTAAACGCGTGAGGGAGTACATTCTGCAGTTTGGCAGTTGGGGACAGCACATTCTGGGAACAAGATTAGGAAACATTTCTCAACATTTCAACAGTGTTTTGTTAAGCGTACAGAAAAACAGGAAGTGACAAGTACATATTTTATTAACATTTCATTCCCCACTTCTTCTTCTGGCTACTTTTAATCATAAAAGTGATTGTTGGGGGGTGTTACATTTTATGTATGCTAGTGGGGTATTAACATAAGTTTAACTTGTCCAATTTGAGCTTGGAGAAAAGAAATTACATGGTTGAGAAACAGGGTTTTATAGTAAGCAATAAAATGAGGATTATTATTGGACCGGCCAGGGTTGATTAAAATGTAGTTAACCAGGGGGACTGTGTAAACCAAGACTCAAACCACCAATTTTGGGTCTCTATCTCTCTTTGATGCTCTTCAAGGCATCTTTTTAATTTACTCATAGAGTTTGTTACAACTCCAGTATGGTCGACATAAAAAAAAAAAAAAAAAAAAAACATTCTTTCCTCAATGCAGCACAAAGGCTCCCTTCTCTCATGAAATGGAGGTCCAACCCTCGACTTTTCTGTAAAACAACTTCTGCCGCAGTCTTTGGCTGGGCACAAATCACGAGTCTCCACACAGCTTGTAGATTCAAACAGCAATTCTTTATTCCCGAACTCACACCGGCCGTCTACAAACACGCTCTGGGGGAATCCACGTTCTCTGCCCAAATCCACTCTCTCCCAAATCCACTCTGCATGGGCTTCTGTCTCCCAAAATATACTGTCTGACCCTAAGCACTCAAGAGGAACTCAGCAGCAGGATACGCCCTATTCTAAAGGGGGAACACCCTAATCTCCTATTATGCTAAACTGCCCTATTCTAAAGGGGGAACACCCTAATCTCCTATTATGCTAAACCGCCCTATTCTAAAGGGGGAACACCCTAAACACGGATCCTGCCCTGGTCCTTGAGCAAGGTCACCTTTCAGAAGTCCTTCCACTAGACAGCATGGGAGTAAGCTGGCAAGGAATTTGTCATACCTACTTGGCTGATGGCTCCCAGCAAACTTCAAAGAGAGAGGTAAAAGATTCCTGCAAAGCTGTGATGGAATTTTCTAATATCTTTAAGTTTTGATCTATTGCTGCTTCTAATTGGGTCATTTGTTGTGTCCCATGGACCAGGGCAGTGGTTCCTGTTCGAACCCGGGCAGCAACTCCTATTCATAATAGAATGGCTAAGGTGAGAGATATATGTTCCCACCTGAACCGGGTTGTATGCCCCTCTATTTGATCTTCAAATGAACCTGCGTCATAATAGAGCACTCTGGGAAACATCTGCACCATTACACAATTAATCACTTCTGTTGACCATTTCATAAAAACATAAACAACGTTTAAGTATATAGAATTATATTGTTGTAGGGACGGAAAAGGCAAGGCACCTAAGATAGCACCAAAGACAAGGAAACAGTCATATTTGGTTGCAACCAGATTCAGAGGGCATTGCTTCTGTTGTAATCAATTAATCCCCTGAAACCCAAGTTTAGGTAGTTTCAGAATTTTGTACCCAACATGTAAGGGAAGGGGCTCTGAAGTTCACAGTCTGCAGAAGTTCACAAAGAGCAGTTTTTGTTTCTGATTTTTCCTCAGTTCTGGGCAAGTTAAATTTTCAAGGACACCTGGGTGTGGGAGAGCTTTTTTTTCCCCTTTTTTCCCTCTGCCAGCTGTTTCCACGGAGCCCAGTTTGCAACTTATCCATCTTACAAATATAGCCATCTCTATGAAGCCCCAGCTCAAGGCCAGAGGCCTTGATCACATATGTTGTGAAAAACTAGTAAGGGTGTGTCTAGCTCAGGAGTGCTGATTTTTTTCAGCCAGTTGCCAGGTAGACCAGGGCAACACAAAAAGAGGAAGTTTATCTACACTGAACTCTTTTATAGGGACTCTTTTGCTGAAAGTCCTAAAGTTAGCCATGGTGAAAACTTCTGGATAAGGTCAGTTAAGACTTTCCTGTGGGCCTGGTACAGAGGGGGAAGACGGGAAATGCAGGGCTGAGCGCAGCTCTTTGGATCTGAGAATGAGGAAGGAGAGATGTAAAAGAATAATGGAAAAGGGTTTTGAGATCTTCCTAGCACCAAAAACATGAGTAGTAGAACGGGTAGAACAGAGAGGGAGATGGGAGTGAGTATCCCAAAAAGCCTGTAAGGGACTTTAAATTCTTAGTAACCTGTTTTCAGTGATGACAAAGCAACTTTAAAGGCCATTTTCATTACATCTTGGATAGGGGTCTGAGGGCTCTTCTCAGCTGGTTTGAGCTGTGGGTTAGCTGGTAAGAGGACCTGGTGGGACCTAGTGTGGGCACTGACAGGAGAAGAGAGGAGTGAGTGAGTGGAGGGTTACCTCAGTACCTGCTACCTCAGCAAGGGGGCAATGGTCTGAGAAACGGTGGAGGTTTGGGTTTTTAATATAGTAATTGGAGGGGAGAAATCAAGTTGATGATGTGGGAGTGACAACAGAGAGTCTAGAGCAGAAGGCTGAGGGTGAGCATGTATTGGAGAAGCATAGTTCACGATGTGAGCAAAGGAGAGAAAAGGCCTCCACATAGAGGAATCTCCTTTCACCCTTTTGAGCACTTGCAGAAGTTAAAAAGGTCACACAGAATTTGAAGATCTAGAGACCCCTCAGGGGGCCATCAGTTTTGGTTGTCTAATTGGTAATATGGCCAATGCTGTGTACAGAATTTGATGAGGAGTTTGGGTTCCATGTGGCAGTCCCTGTATGCTCACATCCCCATGACTTACAGAAGATGTTGGCGTTTCCAGCACACAGCCTTGACTGTTTGTGGCTTTGATAGTACACTGGGCAAACATAGTAATCTAGGCTAGCCAACCAGCATCTGGCTCGCGTGTCCCTACATCAATAATGTTTGTTTCCATTATCTATGGTATGGAAGTAATTTAATGGAATTTTAGTGGGATCCTCTTCATTAGGGATATCCCAATAGGGAAGACCTATACGCAGCTGACAAATGTCTGGCTGGAGAGATGGCCACCAGGTCCCTAAGCGGGCTGTATGCAAGATAGACCATACTTCCTTTCCAGTAGGATTTGTGATCAGACATCGCTGCTAAACAGGCTTATGAGGGTTAGGACTACTGGTGGTCAAGGGGAGAGTCTATAGCCTTATCCACACAGCGAATCCACAATTTGAAAGGGTTTCCAGTCTTTTCCAGTTTCCAGCCAGAGTCTGGACAGGGCACAGGCTTGAGATGAGAGGTAGGGATCCAGGAAGTGATTTTGACTACCTTTACCCTGTAGGTGTTATAAGTAGCACCTGGTATGGTCCTTTTCAGGGGAGTTCCAGGGATGACACCAGATGTCGTCTTACATAGATGAAGTCTCTATTTGATATCGCTGTAGAGTCCCCTCATCCCCAGGTTGGTAGGCAGTGGCCATCTGTTTTCACAGGTGTCTCTGAGTTCTTTCAAGAGCTTTAAGTCTGTTAAGCAAGGGGGTGTGGAAGGAATCGTTAGGTCTTAGAGTTGGGGTAGGACCCTTACTGGAGGAGGGACACCATAGAGAATTTCACAGGGTGTGAGGTTACACAAAGAAATAGATTGAGTATTTCTTGCATGAAACAGTACATAAAGCAGGAGCATAGTGCAATCTTTTATGCCGGTCTCTAAGCTTAATTTCGTTATGGTCTCTTTAATGGTTCTATTCATTCTTTCTACCTGTCCTGAACTCGGGGGTCTGTAAACACAATGTAATTTCCAATTAATCCCCAGGGTCCTTGCTAACCTCTGAGTTACCTGGGCCACGAATGCCGGTCCATTATCAGACCCTATTACTTTAGGCAGGCCATACCTTGGAAAAATATCTTCCAGAATCTTCTTGACCACCATTTGCGCTGTTTCATTTTTTTTCTTTTCTTTTTTTTTGGGGGGAAAGCTTCAATCCATCCTGAAAATGTATCTACAAAGACTAGGAGATATTTAAGTCCATTCCTTGCTGGCTTAATTTCAGTAAAGTCCACTTCCCAGAATTGTCCTGGTCTGGTTCCTCGTAGGTGCTTTCCTGCAGGAAGCTTGGAAGGGTAAGAATTAACCAATTGATGGACCCAACAGGCTTTTGTTATCCATTCAGTTGTTTCCTTTCACTGTGAGTCGGTTAGTGGAAAACTGTTTTTGATCCTTCAAAAATGAATGCAGTTTCTTTGAACCAAGGTGAGTGATTTGATGTACATTTTCTACTGACATAGTTAGAGCCGTGATTATAGGAGTTTTTACTGAAGGATTTAGTAATTCCACTTGGGGGCCTTCAGGGTTAAAAGTTATTTTGGCCCAGAGCTTTGTGAGCAGATCTCTGCCAATCAATGGGGCCATGCATTCTGGGATTACTAGGAAGGAGTGATGGATTTTTCCTTTCCCCTGGTCCATGGTCCTCTTAGTTGTCCAAGCCTGATATTTACTGCCATTAGCCCCTTGAATTAGAGACCTTTTATTTGATAGAGGTTCCAATGGGGCCTTAAAGGCAGAATATATTGCCCCTGTATCCACTTCAATGTATACTGGGGTCCCCTCCACTTCAAAAGTTAACCTGAGCTCAAGGAGAGGATCTGAGCCCCGACTTTCTTAGTAATCCTACAGAGTCAGAATGTCCAGCTGGCCTGGCTGTCTCTTTCTAGGGCACTCTTTAGCCCAGTGTCCTTTTTTTTTAGAGTAGGCACATTGAATTGAGGCCAGGGGTGGCCTCTAGTGTGGTCCCCGGTGTCCCTTCCTGTCTCCATGTTTCTTAATTTCTGGTCTATTTGTTGTTGTGACCAGGACCTTAGTCAATGCCTTAGTCTGTCTTTTGTTTCTTTTATCATCCCTTTGCTCCATACTCTTCCTCAGTTTCTCTCTTAGTATACCTTCATGGCTTCTCTGACTAAACCTCTCAAAGTCATATCTTGTAATCCATCTAAGCATTGTAACTGTCTTTTAATATCCAGAACAGCTTGCCCAATAAAGGCCACCATGACAGATGCCTTTTGATTCTCTGCCTGAGGATCGAAAGGAGTAAATCTCTTATATGCCTCCATAATTCCCTGTAGGAACATGGAGGGACATTCATCAGTCCCTTGAATAATCTCTCTTACCTTGGCCAAAATAGTTGATCGCCTAGCGGCCACTAAGATACCCACTATTAGAGCCCGGCAATAAGAGGAAGGATGCTCATTACCTTCACAGGTTTTGGGGTCCCAGTTGGGTCTGTGCAAGGGAAAGGCGGCTTTGCATATGTTGGGAAGTTTTGTCGGTCACCCATCTGGTCCGAGAATATTTTTTTCTAGAATCCAGGAAGATTCTCTTTTGTTCCTCTGTCATGAAGAGAGTCCCTAGGAGTTGTTGGCAGTCATCCCAAGTAGGCTGGTGTGAAAACATCAATGATTCAACCACACCTGAGACCCAGGTGGGGTCCTCAGTAAAAGGGGGATTGTTATTTTTCCAGTTATTTAGGTCTGAAGAGGAGAAAGGTAAAAACTGGTAGGCTTGCACTTTTCCCCCATGGTTGTCATCAATCATTGTTCCTTAGAAATGGAGAGGGAGCATCACGGGAGTTCCAGGGATTTCAATCATTCAACGCCGGCAAATTCCTTTAGCCGGGCCAGCATCCTCCAGGGGAGGAGGGGGTGTGTTTGCTGCAGGGGAGTTATTTGGAGTGCGCTGGGCTCGCTTAGCTTCCTCCAATGGCGGACAGGCTGAGTCAGCAGCAGCGGAATTACTTAGAGGGTGTTGGGGGTTGGGGGACGAGGGCAGGGAATAAGTAGTAGGACGAGAGTCCAGTAGAGTCAAATCTTGTGACTCAGGGAGAACAGAGGTTGAAGGAGGAGGAGGAGCAGAAGGTTTGAGAGAGCATGAGGGAAGGAGTAGGAGTGGGGGCAGGGGCAAGGAAAAGCTTCACACATGGAGGAGGAGAATTGCAGATGTCCTGAAAAGTTAAGATATATGTCTCTTGATCCTGATGTCTATGTGGCGCTGGCTGAAAGTCAATATCTCTGACTTTTTAAATTAGTGGGAAGTAGAAAGATCCTTCTAGGGGCTATCTGAATCCAAAGGTGGGCCATTCTGAGGCACAGAGAGTCTGCCAGGTCCAGCGTTTTACTGAAAAAGAAAGATTCTGAGCCCTTAAGCGGACTTTGGTGCAATGATCAAGGGTCAGGGAAAGAGGCATTGAAGTGCTCTATCCCATTATGAAAGATAAACAATCAGTAAAAGCAACGACACACGACACAGACAAGACAAAACAATAAAGACAGGCAATGGACGTCCAACACTGAGACCAGGACTGAGTAGCCGGCAAAACCTGATGGGCTGGATATGCCGAATCTGAAACAAAATATCACTGAGTTGAGGAGACTATTGTTCCTCGATTTCCCGAGTTCTCTGGGGAGTCCCCCAGTGACGTGGCCTGTGGCTCTATGACATGTCTGTCAGCCATCGTCGGAGAGAGCTCACACTCTTCATCAACAGCCATTTTGCCAAGCCCTAACCTGAAACCTGAAACCAGAAAGAGGCGCCTTACATACCCCGAGAGGAGCCCGTTGGGGTCTCTCATCTGCCGCTGCTGGATCTCAGTGGAACCTCCATATGTAAAGGTCGGGCGAGCGTCCGGGGAAGAAACCACCAAGAGACTGTCTCATGCAAAAGCAAAGGGTTTATTATGGGTCCAGCATGCTGGGGCTCAGAGTTCACTTGAATAGAGCAGAGAGCACTGAGAACAGCTTAAGCAGAGCTTATATACTTTCCTTTGAGAGGGCAGGGCAGGATGTTTATTGATGGGTCCGGGCGAGTGAGCTGTTTGTGGGCAACTGGGTGAGGAAGTACTTTCTGCAGTTTGGCAGTTGAGGACAGAACATTCTGGGAACAAGATTAGCAAACAGTTCTCAAGATTTCAACAGTGTTTTATTAAGCATACAGAAAACAGGAAGTGATAAGTACCTATTATATTAACCTTTCGCTACCGAGTACACTTTTCCAGATTTCCTAATGTCTCTATTGATATCTGCTTTCCTACATATTTTCCCCAGTTCATCATTGTGACTGACTCTTCACATGTGGTGACATTTACATTCACTCTATACCCGAAACCCTATAGCTAAAGAACTTTTGGTCCAAATCCTATGCTCACTCTCCTTTCTAAACCTACCGACTATCTTCCTAATCCTACTGATTATCCCTTTTTGACTGGAAGTTCTCTTTGACAATCAATCATCCAAAATACATGGAACTTTGCCATTGTATATTGATGTATCTGAGACATCTGTGCAGAAAATAAATCAAAGCTCAGTATCACAATCAAGGTCCCAATGCTCTTCTGGGCTTCAAATCTTAAATAGATTTCTGTTTTCATACTTATGTTTCACCTATATATTGTTGTAAATATCGCAGGTTTCCAATACCATTATTCATCCAGCAGAATGATTCCTAATGCAAATTGAACCTGTTATTAACCCTAACCATACACTGTTCCCTCAATATAACTTTACAGAAGAGCAGGGACAGAGTAGGTCTTACAATATAGGAATGTAGGGGAACTTCCTATTGCTAAGAAACTCAAAGGTACATGTAAAAATGATCCCTGGAGAAGTTGTAGGCAGCTATGAAGGAACTGAGTGAGCAAAAGTCATCTTCTCTTGCAAACAACCTGGTCAGGATGAAGGGATATGTCTGAATCAGCCTCTTTCTTCTTAATGTAGAGAAGAAGAACCAAACCAGGCTGTGTGGAGAGCTGTTCCCGGTTGCCTATGGTTAATATACCATTCAAACTCGTGAAACTGTAACAGGAAGCAGGGGCAGCCTTCATTTCAGGGGACCCTTGGAAGCAACTGTTAGGACAAAGTGGTTGCAAATGGTGTGAGCTCATTCAGTTCCTAAAGGAAGTGACCTCAGACCTCACCTCACATCCTTGGTGATAGAACTCTCTGAATTTGGGATCAAAGAATCCAGGCACCCAAATCCCATTCCAGTCCCAGTAGCAGTGGTCTCACTTCTTTGGATTTACCAAGGACAGAATCAGTCTTTGTTGGTACCTACTGATATGAGGATTGCCAAAAGCCAGGAAAGCTCTGAAGAGTGGCCTTTCCTGAGAAAGCAGGTAGTGGATCACCGCTGCCTCCTGACAACTTTACAGAGTTGGCCAAGGAAACCAGATCTGAAACAGGACAGGCAATTTCGGGGGAACATAGTTTGGCCCAATAGTCAGAGGACACTCCGGATAGTCAGAGACCTACTTGGGGGAAGAAGGTGCTTTGTGGGTGTGGGTGTGTGTTTGTGCTTTTGTCTCATGTTCTCAGAATAGGTAGGAATGGCGGTTTGTTTGGTTTGGAGTGAACTGTTTCTAATAAGTGATTTGATAAAGCAAGTGTTTCTATGTCTGTGTATCCCATTGTGTCCTTGGTTGTAGACATTAGAAAAGAGAATGCATGAATGGATGTGTCCTGTCTGGTAGAAAGCTTCCCAGCATTCATCCAGCCGAATATATGAATGCACTGCGGCTTCCCTTATCGATGGGCAACACCTGCTATTTTCCTAAGTTCTGGTTTTATTTTTAAATTCTGGATACTCTCCAGAATAGGCTCATGGTTTTGTGTCCAAGAGAAGTACCACCTTCAAGCTCTGTGACATGGCCATGTACTGGATAGCTGAAGGGAATGGCGAGCAACTAAGAAAACTCAGATATCAGTGTGACCAGTAAAGTCTCAGTGGAAAAACCGTGCTTTGGGCCTTTTGCTTACCTTTTGTTCTATTCCCCTGTATGTCAGGAATTTCTTTGCCTCAGGCCACACCTTCGTGAAGCCGGAACAAAACACTTTTCAAATGGAAATGAATGGGCCTCACCTGTGGCTCTTTGCCTAATTGCTTTAGAAAGGGGTGTGTCTGAATCAGCCTCTTGGCCCTGTGTGAGGCTGTGGCTTAGATTCTTAGCACCTGATTTATATAAAGAAAGATCCCATGTGTGAATCCAAAACCAAAATGCCCAAAAGAGGAGTCATTGAGGATAAAGTCTCTTGCCTTCCACTGTAAGGTTCCTGAACTCCATCAAGTGAGAATAGGGATCATTTGGGTCAAATGATTTCTTCAAAGCCCTGCACATGCTAGCCCAGTGGTGTTTGTGTTTTCTTATGACTCCAATTCACATAAAGATTCTAAACCCCACTGTCAGTAGGCCTCAAATTGGAGAAGCAGAGCAGTATTACAGCAGGCCTATTTGATCACTCCTGGGTTACAGGAAGGGTGTTCAGGCCACCCTGACATTAGGAAAATAAGGGGCAAGGAAGCCTATTTTGGACACTGTCTTGGGCTGTGTCCTTCATGGAAACTTCCAGCCAGAGGTTAAGATGAGTGTCTATATGCAATAAGATGAGGATCATGTGGGAATGTTTTGGTTTAATTTTGGTCATTTGTGTTGGGGTTGGAAGAGATGAGTAGGTCAACCAGGACTTGAAATCTGGTGTGATTCCCCTTAGAGACTGAGTTATGGAACTGAACTCAGAGAAGTATTGGCATGAATTGTTTTGAGTTTTTAGGAGGCCACACATGAGACTCGCTCTTGGAAACTGAGACCTAGGCCCAGGCTGGCTTTCCACAGAGCACTGGGAATCTCACCCAGGATATCACAAGATTTTATTCTGAAAGACTTGGCAGCCATAGTGAAAACACACATAGACCTCACACTGTAGACCTCAATGGGCCTGGCTTCATGTGACCTTTTGGCGACTCTTTGGGAAGACTTGCCTTTGAGTGTCCTCCAGAGATTTCATTGAAATGAGCTTCCTCACAATTTAATGGTTCCTAAATGAATTGAAACCCACAGTGCCTCCAACTTCCACCTTAAAAAATGGCTAGATAAATACCATAAAATTTTTGAAATTCCTATGACCAGGTGGCACTGGAGAACCTTTGTATGCCCTATTGCTGATCATGAGTGCCTTTATTGACTGAGTTTCATTAAAATGGTGTAGAACAGAGATGCCAGTAAGTTGGATACTCCTCAATTGTAGGCGCAAGCTTTGGTGTGCAGGTTTGTGATAAAACATCCGTGGTGGGGCCATGTGGATCTGCCATTGCTTCCAAATGGCATGTGACTGACGTGGTGCAGCCAGGAAACCCTTATATGTAAAGGCATATTGGTATATGGAGAATTTTTAGGGCAATGTTCATAATCAAGTTGCTATGGACAAGGGGACAATCTATGTGGGCTAGAAGCCTGGTTGGTGCATTCTCCTGCAGTCCATGACCCACTACACATGACAGAACTCCCTTCAGCACTGTGTCCCAGTTCAACTCCTTGTATTTCGTGTAGAAAATACCAATCTCCCAGTGTAGCAGCAAGAAACACCACGAAAAGTGGAGAATGACCAAATGCCTTCACAGTCCACACGGGGAGACTCTTAGACCCCAGTGGTCACAGTTTACTTACAAAGAGAGAATTCAGTACTGTAGCCTAGTGTTCATTGGAAAATAAGAAACCACGTCCTCCCGGTCACATAGATGTAGACCCAGCTCTGATGGTCTCACTAGAAAGAAAGCTAAAGCTCCTGACAACAACATATATTTTGAGTTCCCAACATCAGAGGCAGTTTCTCAAGAAGACTTTAGGCCAGAAGAGCTACAAGTATGTGGAGTGTTTACCTTGTCCCTTACATTTGGAAACTCCTCTACCACATCCAAGGTTGTGAACTCCTTTGAATTTTCCATTCCAGATATATATTCACAGATTTTCCAACTCTTCTCCTCTAATTGAGTCTTATTTGGGGCGAAGGTAATGTGAAGCCATTGTTCTGGATGAGAGTGGGAAATTTATTGTGTAGCCCATATTTGCATGCACATTGGATTCATTTTCCTTTTTTCCATTCAAAATACTGAATCCCTGACACTAACCCATACCCTACTAGACTCTGACTACTAATCCTACTATGATGGAGAATAATAACACAAACAGAATAGAAATACAAGCCGTTCAGAGGAAGCATGGTGTATAGTTGGACTTGCCTTTTGCATGATAAAGGGTAGGTGTTATATATCTAGTCCATTTTTCATTGAAATAGTTCTCTATGTGTTTTTTTCCTTTAATTTTTATTGTTGGTTGTTCAAAACTTTACCTATTGCTTGACATATCATATTTCACACTTTGATTCAAGTGGGTTATGAACTCCCATTTTTACCCCGTATACAGGTTTCAGCATCACATCTGTTACACATCCACTGTTTTACGTATTGCAATAGTAGTGTCTGTTGTAGTCGGCTGTCTTTCCTATCCTCTACTATCCCCCATCCCCTCCCCTCCCATCTTCTCTCTCTACTCCATCTACTGTAATTCATTTCTCCCCCTTGGTTTTTTCCCCCCTTTCCCCTAACTTCCTCTTGTATGTAATTTTGTATAACCATGAGGGTCTCCTTCCATTTCCATGCAATTTTCCTTCTCTTTCCTTTTCTCTTCCACCTCTCACCCCCGTTTAATGTTAATTTTCTTCTCATGCTCTTCCTCCCAACTCTGTTCTTAGTTACTCTCTTTATATCAAATAAAACTATTGGCATTTTTTTTTTTTTTAGGGATTGGCTAGCTTCACTTAGCATAATCTGTTCTAATGCCATCTATTTCCCGGCAAATTCTATGATTTTGACATTTTTTAATGCAGAGTATTATTCCATTGTGTATAAATGCCACATTTTTTTTCCTTCATCTATTGAAGGGCATCTAAGTTGGTTCCACACTCTTGCTATTTTGAATTGTGCTGCTATGAACATCAATGTAGCAGTGTCAATGCAGCATGCACTTTTTAGGTCTTACAGAATACACTGAGAAGGGGAATAGCTGGGTCAAATGGTGGTTCCATTCCTAGCTTCCAAGAAATCTCCATACTTCTTTCAAATTGGCTGCACCAATTTGCAGTCCCACCAGCAATGTACAGGTGTACCCTTTTCCCCACATCCTCGCCAGCACTTGTTGTTTGACTTCATAATGGCTGCCAATCATACTGGAGTGAGATGGTATCTTAGGGTGGGTTTGTTTTCCATTTTTCTGACTGCAAGAGATGGTGAGCATTTTTTCATGTACTTATTGATTGATTGTATGTCCTCATCTGAGAAGTGTCTGTTCAGGTCCTTGGACCATTTGTTGATTGGGTTATTCGTTTTCTTATTGTTTAATTTTTTGAGTTCTTTGTATACTCTGGATATTAGGGCTCTATCTGAAGTGTGAGGAGTAAAGATTTGTTCCCAGGATGTAGACTACTTATTTACCTCTCTTATTTTTTCTTTTGATGAGAAAAAACTTTTTAGTTTGAGTAAGTCCCATTTGTTAATTCTAGTTATTAACTCGTGTGCTATGGGTGTCCTATTGAGGAATTAGGAGCCCAACCCCACAGTATGTAGATCATAGCCAACTTTTTCTTGTATCAGATGCAGTGTCTCTGATTTGCTATCAAGCTCCTTAATCCATTTTGAGTTAACTTTTGTGCATGACGAGAGAAATGGATTCAGTTTCATTTTGTTGCATATGAATTTCCAGTTTTCCCAGAACCATTTGTTGAAGATGCTATCCTTCCTCCATTGCATGCTTTTAGACCCGATTGGCATTGCATTTAACATATAGAGAATTTTGGTTATATTGCCATTTTGATGATGTTAGTTCTGCCTATCCATGAACATAGTATATTTTTCCATCTTCTAAGATCTTCTTCTATTTCTCTCTTTAGGGTTCTGTAGTTTTCATTTTATAAGTCTTTCACCTCTTTTGTTAGGTTGATTCCCAAGTATTTTTTTTTTGTGTGTGTGTGTGTGTGTGGATATTTTGAATGGAGTGGTTGTCCTCATTTCTATTTCAGAGGATTTGTTGCTGATATACAGGAATGCCTTTGATTTATGCGTATTGATTTTATATCCTGCCACTTTGGTGAATTCATTTATTAGCTCTAATAGTTTCTTTGTATACCTTTTTGGGTCTGCTAAGTATAGAATCATGTCATCTTCAAATAGTGATAATTTACGTTCTTCTTTTCCTATTTTTATGCCTTTGATTTCTTTAATCTCTCTAATTGCTCTGGCCAGTGTTTCGAGAACTATGTTGAACAGAAGTAGTGAGAGAGGGCATCCCTATCTTCTTCCAGATTTTAGAGGGAATGCCTTCAATTTTTCTCCATTCAGAATGATGCTAGCCTGAGGCTTAGCATCGATTGCTTTTACATTATTGACGTATGTTCCTGTTATCCCTAGTTTTTCCAGAGTTTTGAACATAAAGGGATGCTGTACATTGTCGAATGCTTTTTCTGCATCTATCGAGATGATCAAATGGTTCTTATTTTTAAGTCTATTGATGTGATGAATAACATTTATTGATTTCTGTATATTGAACTAGCCTTGCATCCCAGGGATGAATTCTACTTGATCATGGTGCACAATTTTTTTAATATGTTTTTGTATCCGATTCGCCACAATTTCATTGAGGATTTTTGCATTTTTCCTGAAATAGCTTGAAAAGTAATGGTATTAATTCCTCTTTAAAGGTTTTGTAAAACTCTACTGTATACCCATCCGGTCCTGGGCTTTTCTTAGCTGGTAGTCTTTTGATGGTTTATTCTATTTCCTCAATTGTTATGGGTCTGTTTAGGTTGCCTATATCCTCCTGACTCAATCTGGGCAGATTATATGACTTGAGAAATTTATCGATGCCTTCACTATCTTCTATTTTATTGAAGAATAAGAATTCAAAATAATTTCGGATTATCTTCTGTATTTCTGAACTATCTGTTGTGATACTGAATTCTCCCTATTCTTTTCTTTGTTAGCTTGGCTAAGGGTCGGTCGATTTTATTTATTTTTGCAAAGAACCATCTTTTAGTTTTGTCAATTTTTTCAATTGTTTCTTTGTTTCGATTTCATTAATGTCAGCTCTGATTTTAATTATTTCTTGGCTTCTACTTCTTTTGCTGTTGTTTTGCTCTTCTTTTTCTTGGATTCTGAGATGAAGTATGAGATCATTTATTTGTTTTTTTTTTCCTTTTTTTAAGGAATGAAATCCAAGCAATGAATTTTGTTCTTAGAACTGCTTTCAATGTGTCCCATAGATTCTGATATGTAATGTCTGTGTTTTCATTTATCTCTAAGAATTTTTTAATTTCCTCCTTGATGTCTTCTATAACCCATTGATCATTCAGTAACCTATTTTTCATTCTCCATGTGATACATGATTTTTCCTTCTTTCTTTTATTGTTGATTTTCAGTTTCATTTCCTTATGATCAGATAAGATGCCTGGTATTATATCTCCTCCTTTATATTGTCTAAGAGTAGCTCTGTGACATAATATATGATTTATTTTTTGAGAAGTATCCATGTGCTGCTGAGAAAAAAGTGTAACTGCTTGATGTTGGGTGGTATATTCTATATATATATATATCATAAGTCTGGGTTATTAATTGTGTTATTGAGTTCTATAGTTTCATTATTCAACTTTTGTTTGGAAGATCAGTCCAGTAGTGAGAGAGGTGTGTTTGAGTCTCCCATGAGTATTGTATATTGGTTTATTAGAATCTTGAACTTGAGAAGAATTTGTTTGATGAACATAGCTGCACCAATGTTTGGGGCATATATATTTATGATTGTTTTGTCTTGTTGGTGTATGGTTTCCTTGAGCAGTATGTAGTGTCCCTCTTTATCCCTTTTGATTAACTTTGGCTTGAAATCTATTTTATTTGATATGAGTATGGACACTTCTGCTTGTTTCCGAAGTCCATATGAGTGATATGATTTTTCCCAACTTTTCACCTTCAGTCTATGTATATCTTTTCCTAACAAATGTGTCTCCAGTAGGCAGCATATTGTTGGGTCTTGTTTTATGATCCATTCTACTAGCCTGTGTCTCTTAATTGGTGAGTTTAAGCCATTAACATTTAGGGTTATTATTGAGATATGGGTTGTTCTTCCAGCCATATTTGTATATATATGTTACTAAGCATGGTTTGTTTTCCTCCTTGATTATTTCCCCCCCTTTACTCCTCTACCTCCCACTGTTGGTTTTCATTGTTATTTTCCATTTCCCCTTCCTGTGATGTTTTGCCAAGGATGTTTTTAAGAAATCGTTTTCTAGCTGCAAATTCTTTTAACTTTTGTTTATCGTGGAAAGTTTTAATTTCATCTTCTATCCTGAAGCTTAATTTCGCTGGATACACAATTCTTGGATGGAACCCATTTTCTTTCAGTGTTTGAAAAATGTTATTGCAGGATCTTCTAGCTTTCAGAATCTGTGTTGAAAGATCAGCTGTTATCCTGATTGGTTTACCACTAAATGTAATCTGCTTCCTTTATCTTGTAGCTTTTAAAATTCTCTCCTTTTTCTGTATGTTGGGCATCTTCATTATAATATGTCTAGGTGTGGATCTCTTATGATTTTGCACATTTGGCATCCTGTAAGCTTCTAGGATTTGCGATTCTGTCTCATTCTACAAGTCTGGGAAGTTTTCTCCTTTATTTCATTGAATATATTGCTCATTCCTTTTGTTTGGACCTCTATACCTTCCTGTATCCCAATGACTCTTAAGTTTGGTCTTTTTATGTTATCCCATATTTCTTGGATGTTCTGCTCATGGTTTCTTAAAAGTCTTGCTGAGCTGTCTGTGTTCTTTTCAAGTTGAAATAATTTGTCTTCATTGTCTGTTGTTCTATCTTCTAAGTGTTCTACTCTGCTGGTAGTATTCTCAATTGAGTTTTTAAGTTGGTTTATTGATTCCTGCATTCCTAGGATTTCTGTTTGTTTGATTTTATAATCTTTATCTCCCTGTATAGTTGATCTTATGCTTCTTGGATTTTTTTTATGTAATTCATTATCAAGGTGATCTTTCATTGTCTGATTTTGCTCTCTAATGTCTTCCTTGAGACTCCAGATCATCTGAAGCATGTATATCCTGAGTTCTTTATCTGACATTCCATCTTCTGCAGATATTACCTCTTCTAACGTTGACTTTACCTGCATTGCTTATGGTCCTTTCTTTCCTTGTCTTTTCATACTGTTCATATTCCTTTCTGCTTGGTGAAACTGTTGTGTTATTGAATTTTTCCCCTATATATTTATATTGCTCTTGTATAGTTTCAAAATCTCCCTCGCAGGCACGGGTGGTGGCTCTGCCCCTCCTACAATTGGGACAATGTGCCTACCACACCAGCAGGCTGCTGGGCCTGTTCTGTAAGTCGGTAGCTGGTCCGCCTACCTTGAAGGTGCGAGCAGCAACTCTGCCCCTCTGCAGGCACTGGGCCTGTTCTGCCAGTGGGTCGCAAGTCGGGCTACTTTGCAGGCGTGGGCGGCAGCTTTGACCATCCGCGGGCCACTGGGTCTGTTTTGTCTGTCCCTTGCAGGTCTGTCTACCTTGCAGGCGCCTGTGGCTGCTCCGCCCCTCCCCCAACCGGGACGATGTGTCTACCATGCTGGCGGGCCATAGGCCTGGTCTGTCGGTGGTTGCAGGTCCACCTACCTTGCAGGCGCAGAGGGCGTCTCTGCCCCTCCGCAGATTGCTGGGCCTGTCCTGCTGTGGGTCACAGGTCTGCCTACCTTGCAGGCCCGGCGGCATTGCCCCTCCCCCAACCAGGGCGATGTGTTTTCCACGGTGGCGGGCCACTGGTCCTGTTCAGCCGGTGGGTCGCAGGTCCGCCTACCTTGAAGGAGCGATTGGCAGATCTGCCCCTCCCTCTCTCAATGTGTTTTTAAAGTTGACAAATATGTGAATTCCTGTCTCCCTTTCTCTGTAGCATATTCAGCACATGTATTTTTATATGCACATATAGAATCCTACCTGGTATCACACGTACATTTTTGTGAGGTTGCTGACTTGGCAGATACAAATTATGAGAAGAGATCACTCCTTCTAAACGATGTTGTAACTGAAAATTTAAGCTATGGGTGAGCTTCCTAGTTAAACAATATTACACATAAATCCACGCTCAGTAAAATGAAGATTTTTGGATCTGTGGATGATATATATTTCATGAAGAATTTCAATTGGCATATATATTGCTACTTTTTAATGTCTGTTTTGTGTGTGTGTGTGTGTGTGTATACACACTCTTGTGTATATATATATATATATATATATATATATATATATATATATGCACACTCTCCATATATTTCAAAATATGAAATAGATGTGTCTTATGTACAGTCCCAAAATTCATTCATGTTCATGTATGTGGAATTATAATCAAATTTTCAAATTCATTCATGTTCATGTATGTGGAATTATAATCAAATTTTCACAAGATTATTCTCAGAAATATTCATCCACCTGAAATACATATTTGTTTCTTAGGACTGAAAACTAAATTCAGTGAATGGTGCATTCAAATCCTAATATTTCTACATTAACTGACTCAGTTTAACATCAATGCAAGAAGATTCCTATGGGACATGATGTTTATTTTGACGTTCATTTTTACTCAACACTGGTACATTACTATTCCTTCAGTGAATGCACATCAGAGGATATGTATTTCATCTACAATTTCACAAATTTATAAGCATTTGTTTCACTTTCAGTCACTTCCTGCTTCAGAACACATGTATTTCTCCAGGTTTCTTGACTGGTCTTTTTATGAGTCTTTTTTCCAAAAAAAATATTTTCAATTTCCATAATCAATTTTAAGCAAAACTCACACACTCTTCATGATAAACCATAATCCTCATATTACCATTAGATGTAAAACGGGTTGGAATGAATGGTTGTATATCAATATAAGATTTCCTGTATATTTTCACATTTCAATTCAATCCATTATTTGAAGTTGGAACCAGTTATATTATTTATTCACAGTATGGTCTATACATGCATATTCTCCATATTCAAAGACAAAGAGTGCACCTGTTTGTTCCCCGAATACTAATTTATACATCTTCAAAATATTGCTCCCAGAAATGGTGGAAGAAATACTCAGGTCACCTTATCTACATATACATTGTATCACAGTAATATTCTGGACACAAAAAGCAAAAGTCACACTTATGATTGTACCAAAGCCTAAATGGAAACTGAACATGGATTCCTAAAAACATCCAGGTCCAGTTTGCCTAATAGTCTCAAATATCAATCCTATTGGTGACTACGTATTTGTTTCTTCCTAAAATTATATATTCAAACTAAATGCAGTTAATAATGTCTAATCCTATCACTCACTCTATACTTTGCCTGATTTCCTAATGTCTCTATTGATGTCTGTTTTCCTAAATATTTTCCCCAGTTCACCATGTGAGTGACTCTTCACATGTGATGATATTTACTTTCACTCTCTAAGCGAAACCCTATTGATAAAGAATTTTTGGTCCAAATCCTGTACTCACTCTTCTTCTGAAAGCTACTGACTATCTTCCTAATCTTACTGAGTTTCCCTGTTTGAGTGGAAGTTCTCTTTTCCATTCAATCATCCAAGGTACAAGGTCCTATGCCATTGATTATCGATTTATCTGAGACATATATGCGGAACATAATTCAAAGCTAAGTATCACAATCAACAGCTCAATGCCCTTCTGAGCTTCAAATCTTACCTAGATTTCTGTTTTCATACTTATATTTTATGTCTATGTTTTAATAAATATCACAGGTTCCCAATACCATTATTCATCCAGCAGAATGATTCCTAACCCAAATCAAACATGTTATTAAACCCTAAACATACACTGTTCCCACAATCTCACTTAACAAAAGACCAGGGACAGTGTTGGTCTTACAATACAGGAATGTAGGGGATATTCCATATGCTGAAAAACTCAAAGGTCCATGCAGATGTGATCCCTGGAGAAGATATAGGCAGCTATGAAGGACCTTAAAGAGCAAAACTCATCTTCCATTGCAAACAACCTGGTCAGGATGAAGGGTTGTATCTTAATGAGCCTCTCTGTTCTCAATGTAGAGAAAATGGACCAAACCAGGCCTGTGTGGAGAGCTGTTCCTGGGTGCCTATGGTTGATTCACCATTCTAACTTGTGAAAGTGTCACAGGAAGTAGGGGCAGCCTCTATCTCATGGGACCCTTGGAAGCAACTGTTAGGACAAAGTGATTGCCAAGGCAGTGTCCTCATTCACTACCTGAAGTAAGTGATCTCACCTCTCTTCCTTGGTGATGGAACTCTCTGAACTTGTGTGCAGAAGCCAGGCAACCAGAGCCAGTCCCAGTCCCAGTCCCATTGAGGTCACTTGTTTGGATTTACCAAGGACAGAATCAGTGTTTCCTGGAACCTACTGATGTGAGGATGGCCAAATGCCAGGAGAGCTTTGTAGAGGGGCCTTTCCTGAGAAAAAGGTACTTTCCCATTTCTGGCTCCTGACAACGTCACAGATTTGGCCAAGGAGACCATATCTGAGACAGGACAGGCCATTTGGGGGTACATAGTATGGCCTACCAGTCAGACGACACTCAGGATAGTCACAGAATTACTTGGGGGAAGGAGGTGTCTTTGTGGGTGTGGGAGTGAGTTTGTGGTTTTTTCTCATGTTCTGAGAATAAGTAGGAAAGGCAGTTTGTTGGGTTTGGAGTGGACTGTGTCTAGTAATTCCTTTGACAATGTGAGTGTTTCTATATCTGTGTAACTCTCTGTGTCCGTGGTTGTATTCATTAGAAAAGAGAATTCATCTATGGATGTGTCCTGTCTAGTAGAAAGAATTCCAGCATTTATCCTGCCTAATTTATGAATGGACTGTGACTTGCCTTATCAATGGGCAACACGTACTATCTTCCTAAGTTCCTGTTTTCTTTCTGAATCTGGCCACTCTCCAGAGTAGGCTCATGGTTTTTTGTCCAAGTTATGTACCACCTCCAACCTCTGTGACATGGCCAATGTATTCTATAGCTGAAAGGAAAGGGAGCATCTCAGAAAACTCAGATACCAGTGTGACAAGGAAAGTCTCAGTGGAGAAAACCGGCTTTGGGCCTTTTGCTTCCCTATTCCTCTGTTGCCCTGAATGTCAGGAAGGTCTTTGCCTCAGGCCACCCCTTTGTGAATCCTGAAGAAAACAGTTTTCAAATGGAAATGAATGGGCATCACCTGTGGCTGTTTGCTAAAATGCTTTGAGAGATATGTGTGTGAATCAGCCTCTTGGCCGTGTGTGAGGCTGTGTCTTAGATATTCAGCGCCTAATGGATCTTAAGAAAGATCCCATGTGTTCATCCAAAACCAAAATGTCTAAAAAATCAGTCATTGTAGATGAAGTTTATTGCCTTTCTCTGTTAGGTTCCTGACCTCCAACAAGTGAATTTGGGGATCCTTTGAATTAATCGAGTTCTTCAAAGCCCTGCAGAGGCTAGCCCATATGTGCTTGGGTTTTCTAATGAATCCAAATCACATAAAGAATCTATACATGACAGTCAGTAGGCCTCAAATTGGAGAAGCAGAGCAGTATTAGTGGCAGGCCTATTAAATCACTCCTTGTTTACAAGAAGGGTGTCCAGGTCACACTGACTTTAGGCAAATGAGGGCAAGTTAGATTATTTCAGACTCTGTCTTGTGCTTTACCCCTCATGGAAACCTCCAGCCAGAGGTAATGATGAGTGTCTATATGGAAGAAGATGAGGGCAATGTGGGAGTGTTTTGGATTTAATTGTGGTCATTTATTTGGCTGTTGGAAGATAAGACTGGGTCCACCTGGGCTTTAACTCAGGTTTGATTCACCTTAGAGACTGAGTTCTGGAACTGACCTCAGAGAAGTATTCACATGAATTGTGTTGGGATTTTAGGAGGCCACGCATTAGACTTGCCCTTTGAAACTGAGATCTAAGCCCAGGGTGGCTTTCCACAAAGCACTGAGAATGTCAGCCAGGATATACCTGGATTTTATTCTGAAAGACTTGGCAGGCATATTTGAGAGTCAAAACACCCATGGACCTCACATTGTAGACCTCAATGGGCCTGGCCTCATGTGACCTTTAGGCCACTCTTTGGGAAGCATTGCCTGTGAGAGTTCTCCAGATCTCTCATTGAAATGAGCTTCCACAACATTTAATGTTTCATGAATGAATTGAAACCCACTGTGGCTCCAAATTCCTCTTTGAAAAATGGCTAGATAAATACCATGAAATTTTTAAAATTCCCATGACCAGGTGGCACTGGAGAACAGTTAGATCTCCTGATGCTCATCATGAGTGTACCAGACTGGGCCTTGATTTACTGGGTTTCATGAAAATGGCATAGAACAGAGATGCCAGTAAGTTGGAACCTTCTGAGTAGTGCGCCTTGAGCAGTTGTGGGCAGGTGTGTGAAAAAACATCTGTGGTGGGGCCATGTGGATCTGCCATTGGCTTTCAAATAGCATGTGATTGACTTGCAGCAGCCAGCAGACCCATTTATGTAAAGGCACCTTGTTATATAGAGAGGTTTCAGGGCAATGTTCAGAATTGGGTTGCAATGGAAAAGGGGGCAATGTAGCAAGCAATGAGTGATAGAAGCCTGGATGGTGCATTCTCCTGCAGACTCTAACCCACCACAAGTGACAGAACTCCCTGCAGCACTGTGTCCCAGTTGAACTCCTTGTATTTTGTAAAGCAAATATCAAACTCACTGTGCAGCAGCAAGAAACACCACGAAAAGTGGAGGATGACCAAATGTCTTCACAGCGACACGGGGAGACACTAAGCCCCCAGTGGCCACAGTTTACCTACAAAGAGAGAATTCAGCACTGCTGCCCCATGTTCATTGGAAAATAAGAAAACATGTCGTCCAGGTCACATAGATGCAGACCCATCTTTGATGGTCTCACTAGAAAGAAAGCTAAAACTTCTGACAACAACTTATATTTCAAGTGCCCAATCTCACATGCAGTTTCTCAAACAGTCTTTAGGCCAGAAGAGCTCCATGTTGGTGTTGTGTTTACCATGTCCCTTGCTTTTGGAAACTCCTCTACCATCTCGAAGTTTGTGAACTCCTGAGCATTTTCCATTCCAGACATGTATTCACAAATTTTCTAACTCTTCTCCTCTAATTGTGTCTTCCTTGGAGCGAAGGTAATGTCAAGGCATTGTTCTGGATCAGAGTGGGAAGTTTTGGGTTGCACATATTTGCACACACATTTGATACAATTTCCAATTTTCCATTCAAAATACAGAATCCCTGACACTATCCCATACCCTACTTGACTCTGGCTACTATTCCTAATATGATGGAGAAAAATAACACAAACAGAATATAAATACAAGCAGTTCAAAGGAGGCATGATGTATATTTGGACTTGCCTTTTACATGATAAAGTTTATGTGTTATAAATCTAGTCAATTTTTAATTAAATAGTTCTCCATGTGTTTTTAAAGTTCAAAATATGTGTATTACTGACTCCCTTTCTCTGTAGCCTATTCAACATATGTATTTTTATATGCACATACTGAAAGCTACCTGGTATCACACCTATATTTTTGTGAGGTGGCTTCCTCAGCAAATACAAATTGTGAGAAGAGATCACTCCTCCTAAACGCTTTGGAACTGAATATTCAACCTATGGGTGAGCTTCCTAGTTGAACAAAATTATACATAAATCCATATTCTGTAAAATATATATTTTTGCATTTGTGGATGATATATATTTCATGATGGATTTCGATTGGCATATATTACTACATTTTAAAGTCTGTGTGTGTGTTTTGTGTGTGTGTGTGTGTGTGTGTGTGTATATATATATATATATATATATATATATATATATATATATATATAGTCTCCATATTTTTCAAAATATGAAATATTTGTGTCTTATTTAGAGTCCCAAAATTCATTCATGTTCATGTATGTGGATTTATAATAAAATTTTCACAAGATTATTCTCAGAAATATTCATCCACCTGAAGTACATATTTGTTTCCTAGTACTGAAAACTAACTACAGTGATTGGTGCCTTCAAATCCTAATATTTCTACAGTAACTGAACCAGTTTAACATCAATGCATGTAGAATTCTATTGGACGTGTTGTGTATTTTGACGTTCGTTTTTATTCCACACTGGTACATTACTCTTTCTTAAGTTTATGGACATCATAGGACATATATTTCATCAAAAATTTCGCAAATTTATAGGCATTTGTTTCACTTTCAATCGCTTCCTGCTTCAGAACACATGTATTCCTCCAGGTTTCTTGACTGGTCTTTTCATGAGACTTCTTTCCAAACAAATTATTTTCGATTTTCATAATCAATTTGAAGCAAAGTCACACACTTTTCATGATAAACCAAAATCCTCATATTTCCATTAGATGTATAATGGGTTGGAATGAATGATTGTATATTAATATAAGATTTCTTATTTGTTTTCAAATTTATTTCAATCTATTATTTCAAGTTGAAACAAGTTTTATTATTTATTCACAGTATGGTCTATTCATGCATTTCCTCTGTATTCATAGACACAGGGTGCACCTTTTTGTAGCCCCAATACAAATTTATACATCTTCAAAATATTGCTTCCAGAAATGGTGGAAGAAATACTCATGTCACCTGATCTACATATACATTTCATCACAGTAGTATTCTAGACACAAAATTCAAAGGTCACACTTATGATTCTACAAAATCCTAAATAGAAAGTGAACATGGATTACTAAAAACATCCATGTCCACGGTGCCTTATGCTCTCAAATGTCAATCCGATTGGTGACTACATATTTGTTTCTTCCTAAGATTATATGTTCAACCTCAACCCTGTTGAAAATATCTAATCCTATCACTCACTTTATACTTTGCCTGATTTCCTAATGTCTCTATTGATATCTGCATTCCTACATATTTTCCCCACTTCATCATTGTTAGAGACCCTTCACATGTGCTGTTATTGAAATTCACTCTCTAACCGAAACCCTATTGCTAAATAACTTTTGGTCCAAATCCTATACTCATTGTTCTTCCGATACTTACCGACTATCTTCCTGATCCTACTGACTATCTCTGTTTGAGGGGATGTTCTCTTCTACATTCAATCATCCAAGGTACAAGTTCCTATGCCATTGTATATCAATTTATCTGAGATACCTGTGCAGAACGTAATTCAAGCTAAGTAATCCAATCAAGGACCCAATGACTTTCTGGACTTCAAATCTTACCTGGATTTCTGTTTTCATACTTATATTTCACCTATATATTCTTGTAAGTATTGCAGTTACCCAATACCATTATACATCCCGTAGAATGATTCCTAACCCAAATCGAACTGGTTATTAAGCATAACCATACACTGTTCCCTCAATATAACATTACAGAAGAGCTGGAACAGAGTTGGTCTTACAATGCAGGGATGTAGGGGATCTTCCACCTACTTAGAACCTCAATGGTCCATGCAGAAATTATCCCTGGAAAACATGTAGGCAGGTATGAAGGACCTGAGAGAGCAAAGGTCATCTTCCATGGCAAACAGCCTGGTCAGGATGAAGGGTTGTGTCTGAATCAGCCTCTCTCTTCTTAATGTAGAGAAGATGGACCAAACCAAGCCTGTGTGGAGAGCTGTTCCTGGGTGACTATGGTTGATATACCATTCTAACTTGTAAAAATGTCACAGGAATTGGGGCAGCATCCATCTCATGGGACCCTTGGAAGCAACTGTTAGGGCAAAGGAGTTGCCAAGGCAGTGACCTCATTCAGTTCCTGAAAAAAGTGACCTCACCTCACTTCCTTTGTAGTGGAACTCTCTTAACTTGGGAACCAGGAAGCTAGGCCCCCAGAGCCAGTGCCAGTCCCAGTTGGCACACTTGATTGGATTTACCAAGGACAGAGTCAGTCTTTATTGGTACCAACTGATGTGAGGATGGCCAAATGCCAGGAAAGCTATGAAGACAGGTGTTTCCTGAGAAAGCAGGTAGTTGTTCTGGCAAAGACACCAAATCTGAGAAAGTACAGGCCATTTCGGGGGAACATGGTATGGCCCACCAGTCAGAGGAAACTCCGGATAATCAAAGACCTACTTCTGGGAAGGAGGTGCTTTGTGGGTGTGGGTGTGAGTTTGTGGTTTTGTCTCATGTTCTGAGAATAGGTAGGGATGGTGGATTGTTTGTTTTTGAGTGGATTGTTTCTAGAAAGTCGTTTGACATGGCGAGGGTTTCTAAAAGTGTATCCCACTGTGTCCGTGGTTGTTGACATTTGAAAAGAGAATGCATCAATGGAAGTGCCCTGTCTAGTAGAAAGCTACCCAGCATTCATCCTGCGCAATTGATGAATGGACTGCAGCTTGCCTTATGAATGGACAACACCTACTATCTTCCTAAGCTCCAGTTTTCTTCCTGAATTCTGGCCACTCTCCGGAATAGTCTCATGGTTTGGTGTCCAAGATATGTACCGCCTCCAAGCTTTGTTACATGGCCATGTACTGGATAGCTGAAGGCAATGGGAGCATCTCAGAAAACTCAGATATCAGTGCGACCAGTAAAGCCTCAGTGGAGAAACCCTGCTTTCTGCCTTTTGCTAACCTTTTGTTCGGTTGCCCTGAATGTCAGGAATTTCTTTGCCTCAGGCAACCCCTTTGTAAAGCCTGAAGAAAACAGTTTTCAAATGAAAATGAATGGGCATCACCTGTGGCTGTTTGCTTAATTGCTTCAAAAGGGATGTGTCTGAATCAGCCCCTTGGCCCTATGTGAGGCTGGGGCTTAGATTCTCGGCACCTGACAGATCTACAGAAAGATCCCATCTCTGAATCCAAAACCAAAATGGCCATAAGAGCAGTCAATGTGGATGAAGTCTCTTGCCTTCCTCTGTAAGTCCTGACCTCTATCAAGTGAGAATAGATATCATTTGGGTCAAATGAGTTTTTCAAAGCCCTGAAGAGGCTAATGCATAGGTGCTTGGATTTTCTCATGACTCCAATTCACACAAAGAATTTATACTCAACAATCAGTACAGTCAAAATGGAGAAGCAGAGCAGTATTAAGGGCAGGCCTATTTGATCACTCCTGGTTCACAGGAAGGGTGTCCAGGCCACCCTGACTTTAGGCAATTGAGGGGTAAGTGAGCTTATTTTGGACACTGTCTTGGGCTGCATCCCTCATGAAAACCTGCAGCAAGAGGTTATGATGATTGTCTGTATGGCAGAAGATGAGGGTCATGTGGGAGTGTTTTGGTTTCAATTGCGGTCATTTGTGTGGCAGTGGAATAGGCCACTAATGAGATTCGCCCTTCTAAACTGAGATCTAGCTCACTCCTTGGGAAAAATTGCCTGTGAGAGTTCTCCAGATCTTTTATTGAAATGAGCTTCCTCACCATTTAATGGTTCCTGAATGAATTGAAACCCACAGTGCTTCCAACTTCATCCTTGAAAAGTGGCTACATAAATACCATGAATTTTTTGCCATTCCAATGACCAGGTGGCACTGGAGAACATTTGATGTCCTTTTGCTCATCATGAGTGTACCAGATAGTGCCTTGATTGTGTGGGTTTCATGAAAATGGTGTAGAACAGAAATGCCAGTAACTTGTAGCCTACTGAATAGTGGTGTGTGTGCAGGTGGTGTGCAGGTGTGTGATAAAACATCTCTTGTGGGGCCATGTGGATCTGCCATTACTTCCAAAGGGCTTGAGACTGACATGATGCATCCAGCAGAACCTTATATGTCTGAAACCTCTCCATGTAAAGGCATCTTTTTATATGAAGATTTTCAGGGCAATGTTCAGAATCAGGTTGCTATGATCAAGGGGGCAATCTATGTGGGATAGAATCCTGGTTGGTGAATTCTCCTGCAGACCCTGACCCACCATACATGACAGAACTCCCTCCAGCACTGGGTCTCAGTTGAACTCATTTTATTTAGTGAAACAAATACCAAACTCCCAGTGCAGCGGCAAGAAACACCATGAAAAGTGGAGGATGAACAAATGGCTTCACAGTCCACACGGGGAGACACTTAGCGTTCAGTGGCCACAGTTTACCTACAAAGAGTGAATTCAGCACTGCCGCCTCATGTCTTTTGGAAAATAAGAAACCATGTTCTCCAGGTTACATAGATGCAGACACAGCTTTGATGCTTTCACTAGAAATGAAGCTAAAGCTCCTGACAAAAACATATATTTCAAGGATCTTCTAGCTTTCAGAGTCTGTGTTGAAATATCAGCTGTTATCCTGATTGCTTTACCCCTAAATGTAATCTGCTTCCTTTCAATTGTAGCTTTTAAAATTCTCTCTTTATTCTGTACGTTGGGTATCTTCATTATAATGCGTCTAGGTGTGGATCTCTTATGATTTTGCACATTCGGCGTCCTGTTGGCTTCTAGGACTTGGGAGTCTGTCTCATTCTTCAAGTCTGGGAAGTTTTCTCGTATTATTTCATTAAATACATTGCTCATTCTTTTGGTTTGGACCTCTATACCTTCCTGTATCCCAATGACTCTTAAGTTTGGTCTCTTTATGTTATCCCATATTTCACGGATGTTCTGTTCATGGTTTCTTAACAGTCTTGCTGAGCTGTCTATGTTCTTTTCAAGTTGAAATACTTTGTCTTCATTGTCTGATGTTCTATCTTCTAAGTGTTCTACTCTGATGGTAGTGTTCTCAATTGAGTTTTTAAGTTGTTTTATTGCTTCCTGCATTACTAGGATTTCTGTTTGTCATTTTTTACAACTTCTATCTCCCTGTATAATTGATCTTTTGCTTCTTGGATTTGTTTGTGTAATTCATTGTCGAAGTGATCTTTCATTGTCTGATTTTGCTGTCTAATGTCTTCCTTGAGACTCCAGATTATCTGAAGCATGTATATCCTGAGTTTTTTATCTGACATTCCATCTGCTGCAGCTATTACCTCTTCTAAAGTTGTGTTGACCTGCATTGCTTGTGGTCCTTTTTTCTTTGTCTTTTCATACGGCTCGCGTTTCTTTCTGCTTGGTGAAACTGTTGTGATTTTGAAATTTTCCCCCTATATATTTATATTGCTCTTGTATATTTGAAAAGTCTTCCTTGCAGGTGCGGGGTGTGGCTGTTGTGCTCTTCCAATTGGGGTGATCTATCTACCATGCTGATGGGCTGCTGGGCCTGTTCTCCTGATCGGTCGCAGGTCTGCCTACCCTGCAGGCGCGGGAAGTGGCTCTGCTAAGCCCCTCCTCTAATTGGTGTGACGTGTGTACCACACCCATGGACCCCTGGGGTGTTCTGCCAGTCGGTCTCAGGTCTGCCTACCTTAGAGGCGCGGGCGGCGGCTCTGCTCTGCCCCTACTCCAATTGGGGTGACGTGACTACCATGCCGGCGGGTGGGTGGGCCTGTTCTGCCGTCGGTCGCAGGTCTGCCTACCTTACGGGCATGGGCGATGGATCTGCTCTGCCCCTACTCCAAATGGGGTGAAGTGTCTGCCGCGCTGGCAGGCCGCTGGGCCTCTTCTGCTGGTCGGGTGCAGATTTGTCTACCTTGAGGGCGCGGGTGGTGGCTCTGCTCTGCCGCTACTCCAATTGGGGTGTCGTGACTACGAAGCCGGCAGGTTGCTGGGCCTGTTCCGGGCACCATGGGCAAAGACTCTGCTCTGCGCCTACTCCTATTGGGGTTATGTGACTACCATGCCGGTGGGCCACTTGGATTGTACTATGTGCTGGAGAAGGCTCTGCTCTGCAATTACTCCAATTGAGGTGACGTGACTACCATGCCTGCTGGTCGCTAGGCCTGTTCTGGACACCTGTGGTGGCTCTCCTCTGCCTCTATTCCAATTGGAGTGAAGTGAGTATCATGCAGGTGTGTCGCTGGGCCTGTTCCAGGCATGGGCAGCGGCTCTGCTCTGCCCCTCTGGCTTGATGACAAAGTGAGAGAGACTTGAGTGTTTCTGACTCACTTTCTTTACCAGGAGACCAACTGTTTCTGTCACCGCTGGTATTAATGAAGTTATCTCCTCCGCTGCTTTCTGATGACATCAGATCTCTGCCATGTTGGTATCCCATGCAAAAGGCAGCATTTCGTTCCCTTTGCTGGGTGACCAAAGCAATGGGTGAGTCCTGACTTGCCCTCACAAGCCTCGTCTCAATCCTGTTGCCACTGCCTATGAAGGCTCGGTTGATATTTACCTCCACATTATTCAGCAAGACCCGGACCGGGAAGCAGTTTCCACGGGTTCTTGAGCCCTGGGCCAGATCAGTTCAGGGAGGCCAAATTTGGCCGCTCTGGGCTCAGTGTATGTTCTAATAGGAGCAGGCTCCAAGACGCAGTTTCTGCGGGTTCTTTAGCACTGAGCCTGAGTAATTTGTCTGCGAAGCAAAGGTGAATGGAATCCTGAAATTACCTGTTCTATAGCTGAATGAGCTGCGATCAGTCGAAAACAGGGATGGTGACGTCAGCTCTTCAAGATGGTGGACGCTGGCTTCCTCTGTGGTCTGACCGGTATGGAGAACGGAATTGGACCACATCCATCCCCGTCTCAATCCCAGAATTCAGCACTGAGCACAGTAATTGCATAGCGGGCAGAGGCCCATAGAATCCGCACCACTGTATATTTGCGATGCTATTTCGTCTTTTCCCAGTGCGCGCCACAAACTCTAGCTGCAGGGCAATTTGCTGAATAAGCAGCATGACCCTCCGTGCGGAAAAATCACTCGCGTTTGAGCCCCCATAGCTGATCCTCGTGAGATGGATATATGTCCACTAGGTTTTGGAGCACCCCAAATTTGCTGGAAATTCCTAAAAAGATAGGTTTTAGCCGTTCTAACTCGTCATTTTCCCGCACAGTGACGTGGTACATGGGGGTAATGCACTCCATTCGCCGCCATCATGTGATCCCCCAAAGTTAGTTTTCAGTAGAAGGAAAAAAATATGTATTTCAGGTGGAGGAATATTTCTGAGAATAATCTTGTGAAAAGTTGATTATAAATCCACATACATGAATATGAATGAATTTAGGGAGGGTATAAAAAGAAAAATATACTAAATATTTTGAAAAATCTGGAGAGTGAATATATATATATATATATACACACAGACACACACACACACAGACATTAAAAAGTAGCATTATGTATGTGAATTGAAATTCACCATGAAATATATATCATCCACAGATCCAAAAATATTCATTTAAATGTACATGGATTCATGTTGTTTAACTAAAAAGCTCACCCATATGTTGAATTTTCAGTTCCAACAGCGTTAAGTAGGAGTGATCTCTTCTCACAATTTGTATCTGCCAAGCCAGCCACCTCACCAAATGTACGACTGATACCAGGTAGAATTCTGTATGTGCTTATAAAAATACATGTGATGAATAGGCTACAGAGAAAGGGAGACAGTTATTCACATATTTGTTAACTTTGAAAACACATGGAGAACTATTTCAATTAAAATTCGCTAGATTTATAACACCTACAATTTATCATACGAAAGGCAAGTCCAATTATACACCATGCCTCCTGTGAACCTCTTGTATTTGTATTCTGTTTGGGTTATTATTCTCCATCAAATTAGGATAAGAAGTCAAAGTCTAGTAGGGCATGTGTTAGTGTCAGGGATTCAGTATTTCGAATGGAAAATTGGAAAATGTATCCAATGTGTATGCAAATATGTGCTACACAAAAATCTTCCCACTCTCATTCAGAATAATGACTTGACATTACCTTCGCCGTACATAAGACACAATTAGAGGAGAACATTTAGAAAATCTGTGAATACATATGTGGAATGGAAAATGCTCAGAAGTTCACAAATTTGGAGTTGGTAGAGGAGTTTCCAAAAGTAAGGGACAGGGTAATCACTCCAAAAACATGAATTTCTGCCAGCCTAACATCTGAAGAAACTGCCTGTGAGGTTGGGCAATGAAATATATGCTGTTGTCAGAAGCATTAGCTTCATATGTAGTGAGACCATCAAATCTGGTTCTGCATCTATGTGACCTGGATGACATGGTTTCTTATTTTCCAATAAACATGAGGCAGCAGTGCTGAATTTTCTATTTGTAGGTATACTGTGGCCACTGGATTCTAGGTGTCTCCCCGTGTGGACTGTAAATTCATTTGGTCATCCTCCACTTTCGTGGTGTTTCTTGCTGCTGCACTGGGAGTTTGGTATTTGCTTCATTAAATACAAGGGTTCACCTGGGACACAGTGCTGAAGTGAGTTCTGTCAAGTGTGGTGTGTCGAGTTCTGCAGGAGAATGCACCAACCAGGCTTCTATCCCACATAACTTGCCCTATTGACCATAGCATCCTGATTCTGAACATTGCCCTGAAACCTCTCCATATAACAATATGCTTTTACATATAAGGTTCTACTGACTGCAAAATGTCAGTCACAATCCATTTGGAAGCCAATGGCAGATCCACATGCCCCCACCACAGATGTTTTATCACACACCTGCCAACCACTGCTCTAGAGCAACTACTCAGCAAGATCCAACTTACTGGAATCTCTGTTCTACACCATTTTCATAAAACCCAGTCAATCAAGGCACTGTCCTGTATACTCATGATCAGCAAGAGGACATCCAAATGTTCTCCAGTGCTACCCGGTCATGGGAATTTCAAAAATTTCATGATATTGATATAGCCAATTTTCAAGGATGAAGTTGGAGGCACTGTGGATTTCAATTCACTCAGAAACCATTAAATGAAAACTCTGGAGAATTCTTACAGGCAAGGCTTCCAAAAGTGGCCAAAAGTCAGATTAAGCCAGGCCCATTGAGGTCTACAAAGTATGGTCCATGTGTGTTTTGACTCTCAAATATGGCTGCCAAGTCTTTAAGAATAATATCATGTGTTATTCTGGCTGAGATTCCCTGTGCTCTGTGGAAAGTCAACTAGGGCCTAGATGTCACTTTCCAAGGGCAACTCTCATGCATGGCCATCTAAAATTCCAACACAATTCCTGGCAATAATTCTCTGAGATCAGTAAAAGAACTCAGTCTCTAAGGGGAATCACACCAGAGTGCAAGCCTAGGTGGACCCAGTGATCTCTTCCAACCGCCAGACAAATGTCCACAATTAAAACCAAAACACTCTCACATGGCCCTCATCTTCTTCCATATAGACACTCATTATATCCTCTGGCTGGAGGTTTCCATAAGGGATGCAGCCCACGACAGTGTCCAAAATAAGCTCCTTGCACCGCATTTGCCTAAAGTAAGGGTGGCCTGGACTCTCTTCCTGTGAACCAGGAGTAATCAAATAGGCCTACCTTTAATATTGCTTGGCTTCTCCAACTTGAGGCCTTCTAGCTTTGGGGTTTAGATTCTTTAAGTGAATTGGAGTCATGATAATCAAGCACCTATGGCCTAGCCTCTGCAGGGCTTTGAAGAACTCATTTGACCCAAAGAATCCCTATTCTCACTTGATGGATATCTGGAACCTACCAGAGGAAGGCAAGAGAGTTCATCAACAATATCTGATCTTTTTGCCATTTTGGTTTTGGATGCACGCATGGGATCTATCTTTAGATCCATCAGGTGATGAGAATCTAAGCCACAGCATCACACAGGGCCAACAGGCTGATTCAGACATATCCCAATCCTAAGCAATTAAGCAAAGAGCCACAGGTGATGCCCATTCATTTCCATTTGAAAACTGTTTTCTTCAGGGTTCACAAAGTGGTGGCTTGAGGCAAAAAACTTCCTGACATTCAACAGAACAATAGTTAAGCAAAAGGACCAAAGCAGGGTTTCTCCACTGAGACTTTCCTGGTCAACAGATATCTGAGATTTCTGAGATGCTAGCCATTTCCTTCAGCTATCCAGTACATAGCCATGTCACAGATCTTGGAGGTGGTACAAATCTTGGACACAAAACCATGATACTATTCTGGAGAGTGGGCTGAATTGAGAGAGAAAACAGGAAATTAGGAAGCTTGTAGGTGTTGCCCATCCATAAGGCAAGCCAGAGTCCACTCATGAATTGGGCAGGATGAATGCTGGGAAGCTTTCTACTAGACAGGACACATCCATTGATGCATTGTCTTTTCTAATGTCTACAACAATGGACTCAGTGGGATACACACACATAGAAACACTCACCTTGTCAAAGGACTTAATAGAAATATTCCACACCATACCAAACAAACCGCCTTTCCTACCTATTCTCAGAAAATGATCCACTACCTGCTTTCTCAGGGAAAGCCCCTCTTCAGAGGTTTCCTGGCATTTGGACATCCTCACATCTGTAGGTACCAAGAAAGACTGACTCTGTCCTTGGTAATTCCAAACATGTGAGACCACTGGGACTAGAACAGGGACTGTCTCTGGGTGCCTGGCTTCCTGGATCCCAAGTTCAGAGAGTTCCCTCACCAAGGAAGTGAGGTGAGATCACTTTCTTCAGGATCTGAATGATGTCACTGCCTTGGCAACCACTTTGTTGCTTCCAAAAGTACCATGAGGTGGAGGCTGCCTCGATTTTCATGTGGCACTTTCTCTAGTTAGAATGTTATATCAACCATAAGCACCCGGGAACAGCTTCCACACAGGACTGGTTTGGTCCATGTTCTATACATTAAGAAGAGAGAGAATGATTCAGACACAACCCTTCATCCTGACCAGGATGATTGCCATGGAAGTTGATTTTTGCTTTCTGAGGTACTTCATAGCTGCCTTCATCTTCACCAGGGATTATTTCTGCATGAACATTTGAGTTTCTCAGCAGGTGAAGATCCCCTAGATTCCTGTAGTTTAATACCCACACTGTTCCTGCTCTCCTGCAAAGTTAGTGTATGGTTAGGGTTAATAATATTTTCGATTTGGGTTAGGAATCATTCTGCAGGATGAATAATGGGATTGGGAACCTGTGATATTTATAAGAATATATAGGTGAAATATATGTATAAAAACGGGAATCTAAGAAAGATTTGAAGCCCAGAAGGGCATTGGGCCCTTGGTTTGGATACTTAGTGTTGAATAATGTTCTGTACAATTGTCTCAGTTAAATCGAAATACAGTGGCATAGGACCTTGTACCTTGGATGATTGAATGTAGAAGAGAACATCCAGTCAAAAAGGGATAGTTGGTAGGATTAGGAAGATAGTCAGTAGGTTTAGGAAGAAGAGTGAGTATATGATTTGGAAAAAAAAGCTTCTTTAGCAATAGGGTTTTGTTTAGAGAGTGAATGTAAATGTCAGCACATGTGAAGAGTAAGCCAAAATGATGAACTGGGGAAAATATGTAGGAAAGCAGGTGTCAATAGAGACATTACTAAATCAGGCAAAGTAAAAAGTGAGGGATAGGATTAGACATTTTCAACAGGCTTGAGTTTGAATATATAATCATAGGAAAAAACAAATATGTCGTCATGAATGGGAATGACATTTGAGAGCATTAGGCAACCTGGACATGGATGCTATTAGTTATCAACATTCACTTTCCTTTTAGGCTTTGGTACAATCATAAGTGTGATATATTATTTGTTTGTTGTTCAGAATATTACTGTGATAAAATGTATATGTAGATCAGGTGACATGAGTATTTCTTTCACCATTTCTGGGAGCAATAATTTGAAGACGCATACATTAGTATTAGGGGCACAAAGAGGTGTAACCTCTGTCTATGAATATAGAGATAATGCATGAATAGACCATACTATGAATAAATAACATAACTGATTCCACTTTAAATAATGGATTGAAATGACATGTGAAAATATATAAGAAATCTTATATTGATATACAATCATTCATTCCAACCAGTTATATATCTAATGGTAATATTAGGATTATGATTTATGATGAATGGTGTTTGAGTTTTGCTTTATAAGTGATGATGTTAAACGAAAGTAATGTGTTTGGAAAGAAGTCTCATGAAAAGACCAGTCAAGAAACATGGAGGAATGCATGTGTTCTGAATCAGGAAGTGATTGATCGTGAAACAAATGCCTATAAATTTTCTAATTTGTGACTGAAATATATATCCTATGATGTGGATAAACTGAAGACATAGTAACGTACAAGTGTTGAATAAAAATGAAAGTCAAAATACACATCATGTCCCCTAGGAATCTACTTGCATTGATTTTAAACTGGCTAAGTAAATGTAGAAATAATAGGGTTTGTATGCACCATTCACTGAATTTAGTTTTCAGTACTAGGAAACAATATGTATTGCAGGTGGATGATTATTATGAGAATAATCTTGTGGAAAGTTGATTATAAATCCACAGATATGAATATGAATGAATTTAGGGAGTGTATAATAAGACACATATATTTCATATTTTGAAAAATCTGAAGAGTGTGTGTATATATATATATATATATATATATATATATATATATATATATATATTTATATATATATACAAACACGCACATGCACAGATATTAAAAAGTAGCAATACAGGAGATCCATTATGAAGGCAGGCATGGAGAAATCAAGTCTCTGATCTCTTCAGCTGCACGGGCATAGGAAGTCATAAACTGTCTAAATGCTGTTTGCTCAGAATCACTAGGCAATGTTGACCTGTTGTGAATCTGGGGCGAACAGTCTGGGCCCCTCAGAACACACACAGAGCCCGGATTGGCTGCATTCAAGCTTAGATTCGTCTGGTTTTTGTGACTCAGCACTAACATTCCCGCTGAAATAACTGGTTGGGCTTTCTGAATTGACAGAGTTAAAAGACAACTGAGCCTTCATAGGCAGTGGCCACAGGATTGAAATGGGGCTTGGGAGAGATAGTCAGGACCCACCCATTGCATTGGTCACCCAGCAAAGGGAACAAACGGTCACCATTTTAATGGGATACCACCATGGCATAGAACTGACATTACAGGCGGAGGAGATAACTTCATTGAAACCAACGCGACAAGTGTGTAATCCCATTGCCATCTCTCTCAACACCACGGGGAAACCTCAAGGGCCCCTCCCAGCTCTCCCAGGAGCACGATAGCCAGACCTAGGGAAACAGGATTGGCTCGGGACTTGCGGCGTGGAATTCCCGGCTACCACTCCCACCAGTGCTGACAATTGAGGTCTCTTACACCACCTACCAGGGGCATGGCTCCCGGAAGACAGGAAAATTCGCTGGCGGTTCTCAGGACAAAGCTCTACAAACTTAGGGTCTGAGGGAGGCAAACAGGGAGAGTGTGCCCAGGCGTTCATTAAAACAGGGCTACCAGGAGCAGAGGCCTGGTGTGTAACCAGTATTGTGGTGAGCGTCAAAGGTGATCGGGGCCTGGCTTGAGGAAGCACAAGAGAAGGCCCTAGGCACTCAGGATTGGAGACCCGCCGAGTCTGGGAGGAAGAGCTGCTGCACAGTGATTTGTTCCCACTTATTTAGAGGAGAAGCTTGGCCCAGTGCACACAGCTCCACCTACTGGAAGAGAAGTTAATTGAACTCTAGTACTGCATGTATTATTATTATTATATTATTTGTATGTTTTTCTTTTTCTTTCATTTTCATTTTTGTTGTTGTTCTTTAACTTTTTTAATGTTTTTTATTTTTTTAATTTTTTATTTCATTATTATTATTATTATTTTAAATTTTAATTTTCATTTTTTAATTATCATTATTACTTAAAATTTTCTTTCTTTATTTTCTATTTTTTTCTTTTGTCTTTTCATTTCTTTTCAAATTTATTATACCCCTTCCTTGAATTCTACCTGGATACTCTCATTCTCTTTAGTGACTTCTTCCCTTCCCTTCTAATATCTTTCCTTCCAAGCATCAAATAAATTTATAAGAGTAAGCAGTAACTCAGTAGTCAAACAGAACAAGAAGTAACACGAGCAGCATAAAAAAGCAAGGAAGAAAAAAAGTACAAACAATGAAGGACAGCCTAAATATTCAAGAGCATCTGGAGTCATCAGAAAAATGGTCATATAAAGAACTCAAGGAATACCTTAGACAGATGTAATGGAACATTAAAGAGGATACGAGACAACAAAAACAAACAGTGAAAGAACGCATTGAAAATGAATTACATAAACAGATAAAATAAGAAATTAAGCATCTTTATCAGGAGATAGAGATTATTAGAAAAATCAAACAATAATTCTAGAAATGAAGGAAATGATAAACCAAATTAAAAACTCAATTGAGAGTATCACTAACAGAGTGGAGCAAGTAGAAGACAGAATGTCAGATAATGAAGACAAAATATATCATCTTGAAAAAACTCTATCCAAGAAAGAAATGCTGTAAAAAATTATGAGAAAACATCCAAGAGATATGGGATAACATTAAAAAAACAAACTTATGAGTCATCCCGAAAGAGGAAGGTACAGAGATTCAAACCAAGGGAATGAGTAACCTGCTGAATGAAATAATTAGAGAAAACTTTCCAAAAATAAAAATGGAAACAGATAAACAAATTGTAGATGCTTACAGGACACTGAGCACACAAAATCACAGTAGACCAATGCCAAGACACATTGTTATGAAGATATCCAATATACAAAACAAAGAGAAAATATTAAAACCTACCAGAGAAAGGAGGCGGATTACAATCAGGGGTAAAACAAAAAGGTTAACAATGGTTTTTTTTTATCACAGATGCTGGAAGTGAGAAGATCCTGGAACAACGTACTTCAAACACTGAAAGACAATGGATGCCAACCAAGAATTATGTATCCAGCAAAATTAAGCTTAATGTAAGACAACAAAATAAAAATATTTCATGATAAACAAAAGCTAAAAGAATATGCAGCCAGAAAACCAGCATTGGAAAGCATCTTGAGCAAAACACTACACGAGGAAGAAATGAAAATCAACAATGTAAACCATCAGTGGGAAGTGCCTCAGTAATGACAGAGGGCGGGAAAAGCTAATCATGGAGAAACAAACTAATTTAAAAAAAAGATATAAGCAAATATGGGTGGCAGTACAAACCATATATTAATAGTTACTCTAAACGTTAATGGCTTAAACTCTCCAATAAAGTGACATAGGCTTGTAACTTGAATTAAAAAAAACAAATCCAACAATAAGTTGCCTCCAGGGGACACATCTGAATGGAAAAGACATACACAAGCTGAAGGTGAAAGATTGGGAAAATTTATACCATGCACACAGTCCTCGTAACCAAGCAGGGGTGGCCATCCTCCTATAGAATAAAATCGACCTCAAGACTAATTTAATCAAAAGGGATAAGGAAGGACATTATATACTGTTAAAAGAAACCATTCACTGACAAGACATAACAATTATCAATATTCACGCAGCAAATAATGGTGCTGCGACGTTCATTAAACAAATTCTCCTCAAGTTCAAGAATCAAATAGACCACAGTACAATAATTATGGGTGACTTCAACTCACGTCTCTCACCATTGGACAGATCCTCCAAACAAAAGTTGAATAAAGAAACTATAGAACTCAATATCACAATCAATACCCTAGACTTAAGTGACATATATAGAATATATCAACCATCATCAAGTGGATATACTTTTTTCTCAGCAGCACAGGGATCCTTCTCAAAAATAGACCATATGTTTTGCCATAGGGCAACCCTCAGTAAATATAAAGGGGAGGAGATAATACCATGAATTTTTTGTGATCATAATGGAATGAAACTGGAAACCAATGATAAAAGAAAAAAGAAAAAATCATACATTACATGCAAAATGAACAATATGTTACTGAATGATCAATGGGTTACAGAAGACATAAAGGAGGAAATCAAAAAATTCTTAGAGATAAATGAAAATACAGACACAACATATCAGATTCTATGGGACAAAATGAAAGAAGTTTTAAGAGGTAAATTCATCTCCTGGAGGTCATTCCTCAAAAAAAGAAAGAAAAAAAAAAACAACAAATAAATGAGCTCACACTTTATCTCAAAGCCCTAGAAAAGGAAGAGCAAAACAACAGCAAATGTAGCAGAAGGCAAGAAATAATTAAAATCAGAGCGAAATTGAAACAAAAGAAACTATTGAAAAAATTAACAAAACTAAAAGTTGGTTCTTCAAAAAGATAAATAAGATCGACAGACCCTTAGCCATGCTAATGAAGAGAAGAAGAGAGAGAACTCAAATTACTAACATACGGGATGAAAAAGGCAATATCACAACAGATGCAACATAAATACAGAAGAAAATTAGAAATTATTTGGAAACCTGTATTCCAATAAAATAAAAAATAGTGAAGACATTGATAAATTTCTTAAGTCATATGATTTGCCCACACTGAGTCATAAGGGAACACACAATTTAAACAGACCAATATCAATGGATGAAGTAGAAGAAGCAATCAAAAGACTACCAACCAAGAAAAGCCCAGGACCGGATGGGTATACAGCAGAGTTTTACAAAACCTTTAAAGAAGAATTAATACCATTACTTTTCAAGTTATTCAGGAAATAGAAAAACTGGGAGCTCTGCCAAATTCGTTCTATGAGGACAACATCACCCTGATTCTGAAACCAGACAAAGACACCTCAAAGAATGAAAACTACAGACAAATATCTCTGATGAACCTAGATGCAAAAATCCTCATTAAAATTCTGGCGAATTGGATACAAAGGCACATCAAAAAAATTGTGCACCATGATCAACTAGGATTCATCCCTGGGATGCAAGGCTGGTTCAATATATGGAAATTAATAAATGTTATTCACAACATCATTGGACTTAAAGATAAGAACCATATGATCATCTCGATAGACGCAGAAAAAACATTCAACAAAGTAGAGCATTCCTTTATGTTCAAAACATTTTAAAAACTAGGGATAACAGGAACTTACCTCGACATTGTAAAAGCTATCTATGTTAAGCCTCAGGTTAGCATCATTCTGAATGGAGAAAAATTGAAGGCATTCCCTTTAAAATCTGGAACAAGACAGGGATGTCCTCTATCACCACTTCTATTCAGTATAGTTCTCGAAAAACTGGCCAGAGCAATTAGAGAGATGAAAGACATTAAAGGCATAAAAATAGGAAAAGAAGAACTTAACTTATCACTATTTGCAGATGACATGATTCTATACATAGAAGACCCAAAAGGGTCTACAGAAAAAACTACTAGAACTAATAAATGAATGCAGCAATGTGGCAGGATAGAAAATCAACATGCATAAATCGAAGGCATTTCTGTATATTAGCGACAAAACTTCTGAAACAAAAATGAGTCAAAACACTGCATTCCCAATTTCCTCAAAATAATTAAATACTTGGGAATCAACCTAACAAAAGAGGTGAAAGACTTATATAATGCAAACTACAGAACCCTAAAAAGAGAAATAGAATAAGATCTTAGAAGATGGAAAAATATACCCCGTTCATGGATAGGAAGAACTAACATCATCAATATGGCTATATTACCAAAAGTTCTCTACAGGTTTAATGCAATGCCAATCAAAATCCCAAAGGAATTTTTTGTAGAAATAGATAAAGCAATTATGAAATTCAAATGGAAAAATAAAAGACCCAGAATAGCAAAAGCAATTCTAAGCAGGAAGTGTGAATCAGGCAGTATAGCAATACCAGATTTCAAACTATATTACAGAGCAATTATAATAAAAACAGCATGGTACTGGTACCAAAACAGGCGGGTGGACCAATGGTACAGAATGGAGGACACAGCGACTAATCCAAAAAGCTACAACTATCTTATATTTGATAAAAGAGCTAATGGCCTGCAATGGAGGAAGGATGGCATCTTCATCAAATGGTGTTGGGTAAACTGTAAATCCATATGCAACAAAATGAAACTGAATCCCCTCCTCTTGCCCTGCACAAAAGTTAACTCAAAGTGGATCAAGGAGCTAGATTCAAATCAGAGTCTCTGCGTCTGATAGAAGAAAAAGTTGGCTCAGATCTACATATTGTGTGGTCAGGCTCCAAATTCCTTAATAGGACACCCATAGAACAAGAGTTAATAACAAGAATCAAGAAATGGGACTTACTTAAACTGAATTTTTTTTTCTCAGAAAGAGAAACAATAAGAGAGGTAAATATGGAGCCTACATCATGGGAACAAATTTTTAGTCCTCACCCTTCACATGGAGCCCTAATATCTAGAGTATACAAAGTATACAAAGAACTCAGAAAATTAGACAATAATATAACCAATAACCCAATGGGCCAAGGACCTGAACAGAAACTTCTCAGAGGAGGACATAGAATCAATTAACAAGTACATGAAAAAATGCTCTCCATTTCTAGCAGTAAGAGAAACGCAAATAAAAACCACCCTAAAATACCATCTCAATCCAGTGAGATTGGCAGCCATAATGAAGTCAAACAACAAGTGCTGGCGAGGATGTGAGGAAAAGGGTACTGTTGTACATTGCTCGTGGGACTGAAACTGGTGCAGCCAATTTGGAAAGGAGTATGGAGTCTCCTGTGAAAGCTTGGAATGGAAGCACCATTTGACCCAGCTATTGCCCTTCTTGGACTATTCCCTGAAGACCTTAAAAGAGCGTACTACAGTGATACTGCCACATCGATTTTCATAGCAGCACAATTCACAATTGCTACACTGTGGAACCAACCCAGATGCCCTTCAATAGATGAATGGATAAAAAAAAATGTGACCTTTGTATACTATGGAGGATTACACAGCACTAAAATATGACAAAATCATGGAATTTGCAGGGAAATGCATGGCAATAGAGAAGATTATGCTTAGTGAAGCTAGCCAATCCCTAAAAAACAAATACCAAATATCTTCTTTGATATAATGAGAGCAACTAAGAACAGAGCAGGGAGGAAGAGCATGAAGAAAAGATTAACATTAAGCAGAAACATGAGGTGGGAGGAAAAGGGAGAGAAGAGGGAAATTGCATGGTAATGGAGAGAGACCCTTATTGTTACACAAAATTACATATTAGAGGTTGTGGGAAAATAAACAACGAGAGAAATGAATTAGAGTAGGTATGGTAGAGAGAAAAGATGGGAAGAGAAGGGAGGGGGGATAGTAGAGTATAGGAAAGGTAGCAGAATACAACATTAACTAATAGGGCATTATGTAAAAATATGGATGTTTAACTGATGTGATTCTGCAATCTGTATTTGGAGTAAAAATGGGAGTTCATAACCCACTTGAATCTAATGTATGAAATATGATATGTCAAGAGCTTTGTAATGTTTTGAGCAACCAATAAAAAAAGTAGTGATATATATGCCAATAGAAATTTATCATGAAATATATATAATCAACAGACTGAAAAATATTAATTTTACTGAACATGAAATTATGAATAATGTTATTCAACTAGGAAGCTCACCCAGAGGTTGAATTTTCAGTTCCAACAGCGTTTAGGAGGAGTGATCTCTTCTCTCAATTTGCATCTGCAAATTCAGCCACCTCACAAGTGTATACGAGTGATATCAGGTAGGATACTATATGTGCATATAAAAATACATGTGCTGAATAGGCTACAGAGAAAGGGAGACAGGGATTCATATATTTGTTAATTTTAAAAACACATGTAGAACTATTTCAACAAAAAATTGACTAGATTTATAACTCCTACAAAATATAATGCAAAAGGCAATTCCAACTATACACCATGCCTCCTCTGAACTGCTTGTATTCTATTCTTTTTGGGTTATTTTTCACCATCATATTAGGATCATAATTCAGAGGCTAGTAGGGTATGGGTTAGTGTCAGGGATTCAGTATTTCAAAATAAAAATTGAAAAATGAATCCAGTGTGTGTGTAAATATGTGCTACACAAAAATCTTCCCACTCACATCCAGAACAATGCCTTGACATTACCTTCACCCAAGTAAGACACAATTATAGTAGAAAAGTGTGAAAATCTATGAATACATATATTTAATGGAATATGCTCGGGAGTTCACAACCTTGGAGGTGGTAGAGGCGTTTCCAAAAGTAAAGGACAGGGTAAACACTCCACAAACAAAGAGCTCTGCTGGCTTAAGACTTCTTGGAATACGGCTTCTGAGGTTGGGCACTTGAAATATATGTTGTTGTCATGAGCTTTGGCTTCCTTTGTCGTGAGACCATAAAAGCTGGGTCTGCATCTATGTGACCTGGAAGACATGATTTCTTATATTTCAATGAACATGAGGAAGCAGTGCTCAATTTTCTCTTTGTAGGTAAACTGTGTCCACTGGAGGCTAAGTGTCTCCCGGTGGGGACAGTGAAGACATTTGATCATCCTCCAATTTTCGTGTGTTTCTTGCTGCTACACTGGGAATTTGGTACTTGCTTCACACAATATAAGAAGTTCATCTGGGATACAGTGCTGGAGGGTGTTCTGTCACGTGGGGTGGGTTAGCGTCTGCAGGAGAATGTACCAACCAGGCTTCTATCCCACATAGCTTGTCCCAATAACCATAGCAACCTGATTATGAACATTGCCCTGAAACCTCTCCATATAACAAGATGCCTTTACATACAAGGGAAAGGGGGCTGCGCCATATCAGTCACAAGCCATTTGTAAGCCGATAGACGATCCACATGGCCCCACCATGATGTTTCATCACACACCTCCCCACCACTGCTCTAGGCCCACTACTCAGCAGGCTCCAAATTCCTGGCATCTCGTATTCTACACCATTTTCTGAAACCCAGTCAAACAAGGCACTTTCTGGTATACACATGAACAGCAACAGGACATCCAACGTTTCTGCAGTGCCACCTGGTCATGGGAATTTCCAAAATTTTATGGTATTTATCTAGCAAGTTTTCAAGGATGAAGTTAGAGGCACTGTGGGTTTCAATTCATTCAGGAACCGTTAAGTGTTGAGAAAGCTCATTTCAATGAATGCTCTGGAGAACTCTAAAGTCAAGGCTTCTCTAAGAGTTGCCAACAGGTCACATGAAGCCAGGCCAATTGACGTCTACAATGTGAGGTCCATGTGTGTTTTGACTCTCAACTATGGCTACCAAGTCTTTCAGAATAAAATCATGTGATATTCTGGCTGAGATTCCCAGGCCTCTGTGGAAAGCCACCCTGGGCCTAGATCTCAGTTTCCAAGAGTGAGTCTCATGCGTGGCCTCCTAAAATCCCAACACAATTCATGGCAATACTTCTCTGAGGTCAGTTCCAGAACTCAGTCTCTAAGGGTAAATCATACCAGAGTTCAAGCCCAGGTGGACCCAGTCATCCCTTTCAACTGCCACAAAAATGACCAAAATTAAAATGAAATCACTCCCACAGGGCCATAATCTTCTTCCTTGTAGACACTCATCATAACCTCTAGCTGGAGGTTTCAATGAGCACAAGGTAGTGTCCAAAATAAGCTCACTTGCCCCTCATTTGCCTAAAAACATGGTGGCCTGAACACTATTCCTGTGAACCAGGAGTGATCAAATATTGCTGCTGTTAAAGTGTTCCGCTTCTCCAATTTGAGGCCTACTGGCTGAAGCCTATAAATTCTTGATGTGATTTGGAGTCATGAGAAAACCCAAGCACATATGGGCTAGCCTCTGCAGGGATTTCAAAGACTCATTTGACCCAAAGGATCCCTATTCTCACTTGATGGAGGTCAGGAACATAAAACAAGAAGGCAAAAATATTCATCCACAATGACTTCTCTTTTTGTCATTTTGGTTTTGAAATCACATGGGATCTTTCTTTAGATCCATCAGGTGCTGAGAATCTAAGCCACAACCTCATTCAAGGACAAGAGGCTGAATCAGACACATTCCATTTCAAAGCAATTAAGCAAAGAGCCACAGGTGATGTCCATTCATTTCCATATGAAAACAGTCGTCTTAAGGCTACACAACAGGGTGGCCTGAGGCAAAGACTTTCCTGACATTCAGGGTAATAGAAACAGAAGTAAGCAAATGGCCCAAAGAAGGGTTTCTCCACTGAGACTTTACTGGTCACACTGATATCTGATTTTTCTGAGATGCTCCCATTCCCTTAAGCTATCCAGTACATGGCCATGTCACAGAGCCTTGTGGTGTTACATATCTGGGACTCAAAACCATGAGCCTATTCTGGAGAGTGGCTGGAAAACACGAAGAAAACAGGAACTTAAGAAGATAGTAGATGTTGCCCATCCATAAGGCAAGCTGCAGTCCATTCATCAATTGGGCAGTAAGAATGCTGGGAAGCTTTCAACTAGAGACAACACATCCATTGATGCATTGTCTTTTCTAATGTCTACAACAACGGATACAGTGGAATACACAGACATAGAAACACTCACCATGTCAAACGACTTACTAGAAATAGTCCACTCCAAACCAAACAAACCACCTTTCCTAGCTATTCTCAGAACATCAGAAAAAAACACAAACTCACACCTACAATGGCAAAGGCAATTCTTTCCCCCAAGTAGGTCTGTGATTATCCGGAGTGTCTTCTGACTGGTGGGCCATATTATGTTCCCCAAAAATGTCCTGTCCTGTTTCAGTTCTGGTCTCCTTGGCCAATTCTGTGAAGTTGTCAGGAGCCAGTGGTTCGCCACTACCTACTTTCTCAGGAAAGGCCCCTCTTCAGAGCTCTGCTGGAATTTGGCCATCCTCACATCAGTAGGTACCAAGAAAGACTGACTATGTCTTTGGGAAAAGCAAACAAGTTAGCCCACTGGGACTCAGAGTGAGACTGACTCTGGGTGCCTGGCTTCCTGGATCCCAAGTTCAGAGAATTACATCACCAAGGAAGTGAAGTGAGGTCACTTCTTTCAGGAACTGAATATGGTCACTGCCTCGGTAACCACTTTGTCCTAACAGTTGCTTCCAAGGTTCCCATGAGATGGAGGCTGCCCCAACATCCTGTGACACATTCAGAAGTTAGAATGGTATATCAACCATAGGCACCCAGGAACAGCTCTCCACACAGGCCTGGATTGGTCCATCTTCTCTACTTTAAGAAGACAGAGGCTGATTCAGACACATCAATTCACCCTGACCAGGTTGTTTGCCATGGAAGATGACTATTGCTCTCTCAGGTCCTACATAGCTGCCTATATATTCTCCAAGGATCATTTCTCCATGGATCTTTTAGGTTCTCAGCAGGTGGAAGATCATCTACATTCCTATATTGTAAGACCCACTCTGTCCCTGCTCTTCTGTACGTTATATTGAAGGAACAGTGTATAGTTAAGGTTAATAATAGGTTTGATTTGGGTTACGAATCATTCTGCGAGATGAATAAGGGCATTGGCAACCTGTGATATTTATAAGAGTATATATGTGAAATATAACTATGAAAGCAGAAATCTAGGTAAGATTTGAAGTCCAGAAGGGCACTGGGGACTTGAGTGGGATACTTAGCTTTGAGTTATGTGCTGCACAGATGTCTCAAATAAATCAATATACACTGGCATCGGACCTTGTACTTTGGATGATTGAATGTTGAAAAGAACATCCAGTCAAAAAGCGATAGTCGGTAGGATTAGGAAGGTAGTCTGTAGGTTTAGAAAGAAGAGTGAGTATAGGATTTGGACCAAAAGTTCTTTAGCAATAGGGTTTCGGGTAGAGAGTGTATGTAAATGTCAGTACATGTGAAGAGTCAGTCACAATGATGAACTGGGGAAATCATGTAGGAAAGCAGATATCAATAGAGACATTAGGAAATCAAGCAAAGTATAAATTGTGTGATAGGGTTAGACATTTTCAACAGGTTTGAGGTTGAATAGATAATCTTAGGAAGAAACAAATATGTAGTCACCAATAGGATTGATATTTGAGAGCATTAGGCAACCTGGACATGGATGTTTTTAGTAATCCATGCTCACTTTCTATTTAGGCTTTGGTACAATTGTAAGTGTGACCTTTGCTTTTGGTGTCCAGAATATTTCTGTGATAAAATGTGTATGTAGATCAGGTGACATGAGTATTTCTTCCACCATTTCTTGGAGCAATATTTTGAAGACTTATAAATTAGTATAGTCGTACAAAGATGTGTACCCTGTTTCTATGAATATACACATAATGCATGAATAGACCATACTGTGAATAAATAATATAACTGGATCCACTTTAAATAATGGATTGAATAGATATCTGAAAATATGTAAGAAATGTTATATTGATATACAATCATTCATTCCAACCAGTTATATATCTAATGATCATCTTAGGGTTATGGTTTATCATGAAGGGTTTGTGAGTTTTGTTTCAAAATTGATTATGGAAATCAAAAAAAATGTATTTGGAAAAAAAGTCTCATGAATAGACCACTGAAGAAACGTAGAGAAATTCATGTGTTCTGGAGCAGGAAGTGATTGAAAGTGAAACAAATGCCTATAAATTTGTTAACTAGTGAATAAAATATATATTCTATGATGTACATAAACTGAAGGAATAGTAATGTACCAGTGTGGAATAAAAATTAACGTCAAAATACACATCATGTTCCATAGTAACCTACATGCATTGATGTTAAACTGGGTCAGTTAATGTAGACATATTAGGATTTGTATGCACCTTTCACTGAAGTTAGTTTTCAGTACTAGGAAACAAATATGTATTTCGGGTGGATGAATATTTCTAAGAATAATCTTGTGAAAAGTTGATTATTAATCCACATACATGAACATGAATGAATTTAGGGATTGTATATAAGACACATATATTTCATATTTTTAAAAATCTGGAGAATATATATATACACACACACACACACACACACACACACACACACGAACAGAGACATTAATAAGTAGCAATATATATGCCAATCGAAATTCATCATGAAATATATATCATAAAGATGCAAAAACATTCATTTTACTGAACATGGGTTTATGTATAATGTTGTTCTACTGGGAAGCTCACCCATAGGTTGAATTTTCAGTTCCAACAGGGTTTAGGAGGAGTGGTCACTTCTCACACTTTGTATCTGCTAAGTCATGTAACTCACAAGAATGTACGTGTGATATCACGCAGGATTCTATTTGTGCATATAAAAATACATGTGCTGAATAGGCTCCAGAGAATGGGAGACAGTAATTCACATATTTGTTAACTTTGAAAACACATGGAGAACTATTTCAATTAAAAATTGACTAAATTTATAACACCTACCCTTTATCATGCAAATGGCAAGTCGAACTCTGAACTGCATGTACTTATGTACTGTTTGGGTTATTTTTCTCCATCATATTAGGATTAGTAGTCAGAGTCTAGTAGAATATGGGTTAGTGTCAGGGATTCAGAATTTCGAATGGAAAATAGGAAAATTAATCCAATGTGTATGCAAATATGTGCTACAACAAATTTTCCCAGTCTCATCCAGAACCATGCCTTGACATTACCTTCGCCCCAAGTAAGACACAATTAGAGGAGAAGAGTTACAAAATCTGTGATTACATTTTTGGAATGGAAAATGCTCAAGAGTGCACAAACTTGGAGGTGGAATAGGAGTTTCCAAAAATAAGGACAGGGTACACACTCCACAAACATGGAGCTCTGCTTGCCTAAAACTTTTTGAGAAACTGCCACTGAGGTTGGGCACTGAAATATAGGTTGTTGTCACGAGTTAAGCTTCCTTTGTAGTGAGACCCTCAAAGCTGGGTCTGCATCTATGTGACCAGGAGGACAAAGTTTCTTATTTTACAATGAACACGAGGCAGCAGTGCTGAATTCTCTCTTTGTAGGTAAACTGTGGCCACTGGGGCTTAGTGTCTCCAAGTGTGGACTGTGAAGCCATATGGTCATCCTCCATTTCGTGGTGTTTCTTCCTGTTGCACTGGGAGTTTGGTATTTGCTTCACGAAATACAAGGAGTTCAACTGCAACAAAGTGCAAGAGGGAGTTCTGTCACGTGTGGTGGATCAGGGTCTGCAGGATGATACAAGAACCAGGCTTCTATCCCACATAGCTTGACCCCTTGACCATAGCAACCTGATTCTGAACAATATCCTGAAATCGCTCCATATAACAAGTTGCCTTTACACAGAAGGTTCTGCTGGCTGTGCCATGTCAGTCACAAGCCATTTGGAAGCCAATGGCAGATCCACATGGCCCCATCACAGATGTTTTATCACATACCTGCCCAACACTGCTCTAGGCCCACTACTCAACAGAGTCCAACTTACTGACATCTCTGTTCTACACCATTTACATGAAACCCAGTAAAACAAGACACTGAAATATTCATGACCAGCAACAGGTCATCCAAAGGTTCTCCAGTGCCACCTGGTGATGGGAATTTCAAAAATTTCATGGCATTTATCTAGCAATTTTTCAAGGATGAAGTTGGAGGCACTGTGAGTTTCAATTCATTCAGGAACCATTAAATGGTTAGGAAGCTCATTTCAATGAAAGCTCTTGAGAACACTCACAGGTAAGGCTTCCCAAAGAATGGTGAAAAGATCACATGATGTTTAGCTCATTTAGCTCTACAATGTGAGGTCCATATGAGTTTTGACTCTCAACGATGGGTGCCAAGTCTTTCAGAATAAAATCATGTGGTATCCTGGCTGAGAGGCCCAGTGCTCTGTGGAAAGCCACCCTGGGCCTAGAACTCAGTTTCCAAGGGCGACACTCATGCCTGGCTTCCTAAAATCTCAACACTATTCATGGCAATACTTCTCTGAGTTCAGTTGCAGAACTCAGTCTCTAAGGAAATCACACCAGAGTTCAAGCACATGTGAACCAAGTCATCTCTTCTAACCACCACCCAAATGACCACAATTTAAACAAAAACACTCCAACGTGGCGCTCATCTTCTTCCATATAGACACACATAATAACCTGTGGCTAGAGTTTTCCATGAGGGGCACAGCTCAAGTCCGTGTCCAAAATAAGCCCCCTTGCACCTAAATTGCCTAATTCAGGGTGGCATGGACACCCTTCTTGTGAACCAGGAGAGATCAAATAGGCCTCCCATTAATACTGCTCCACTTCTTCAATTTGAGGTCAACTGACTGTGGGGTTTGGATTCTTTATGTAAATTGGAGTCTTGAGAAAACCCAAGCAACCATGGGCTAGCCTCTGCAGGGCTTTGAAGATCTCATTTGACCCAAAGGATCCCTATTCTGACTTGATGGAATTCAGGAAAGTTACAGAGGAAGGCAAGAGACTTCATCCACAAGGACTGCTCTGTGGCCATTTTGGTCTTGGATGTACACATGGGATCTTTCTTTATATCCATCAGAACGTGAGAATCTAAGCCACAGCCTCACACAGGGCAAATAGGCTGATTCAGACACATCCTCTCCAAAGCAATTAAGCAAAGAACCACAGGTAATACCCATTCATTTCCATTTGAAAACTGTTTTCTTCAGGCTTCACAAAGTGGTGGCCTGAGGAAAAGACCTTCCTGACATTCAGGGCAACAGAAGATTAGGTAATCAAAAGGCCCCAAGCAGGGTTTCTCCACTGAGACTTTACTGGTAACATTGATATCTGAGTTTTCTGAGATGCTCGCCATTCCCTTTAGCTATCTAGTACATGGTCATTTCAAAGAGCTTCGTGGTTGTACATATCTTAAACACAAAACCATGAGCCTATTCTGTAGAGTGGCCAGAATTCAGGAAGAAAACAGGATCTTAGAAAGATAGTAAGTGTTGCCATCAATAAGGCAAGCTGCAGTCCATTAATAAATTGGGAAGGATGAATGCTGGGAAGCTTTCTAGCTGACAGGACATATTCATTGATGCATTCTCTCTTCTAATGTCTACAACCACGGGCACAGTGGGATACACTGACATAGAAACACTCGCGTTGTCAAACGACTTACTAGAAACCGTTCACTCCAAAAAAAAAAACAAACCTTCTTTCATACCTATTCTCAGAACATGAGACAAAACCACAAACTCACACCCACATCACAAAGGCACCTCCTTCCCCCATGTAGGTCTGTGACTATCTGGAGAGTCCTCTGACTGGTGGGCAATACTATGTTCCAGGAAATGGCCTGTTCTTTCTCAAATCTGGTCTTTTTGGCCAACTCTGTGAAGTTTTTAGGATCCAGTGGTGAGCCAATGCCTGCTTTCTCAGGAAAGCCCCCTCTTCATAGCTTTTCTTGCATTTGGCCATCCTCACATCAGTAGGTCCCAAGAAAGACTGAGTCTGTCCTTGGTAAATCAAAATAAGTTTGACAACTGGGACTGGGACTGGGACTGGCTCTGGGTGCCAGGCTTCCTGGATTCCAAGTTCAGAGAGTTACATCACCATAGAAGTTAGGTGAGGTCACTTTCTTTAGGAACTGAATGAGGTCACTGCCTTGACAACAACTTTGTCCTAACAGTTGCTTCCAAGGTTCCCATGAGAAGGAGGCTGCCCCTACTTTCTGTGACACTTTCACAAGTTAGAATGGTATGTCACCCATTGGCACACAGGAGCAGCTCTCAACACATCCCTGCTTTGGTCCATCTTCTCTACATTAAGAAGAGAGTGGCTGATTCAGACACATCCCTTCATCATGAGCAGGTTGTTTGCCATGGAAGACTTTTGCTCTCTCAGGTCCTTCATAGTTGACTACATCTTCTCCAGGGATCATTTCTTCAAGGACCTTTGAGGTTCTCAGCAGGTGGAAGATCCTCTATATTCCTGTATTTTAAGACCAACTCTGTCCCCGCTCTTCTGTAAAATTAGATTGAGAGAACAGTGTATTGTTAGGGTTAATAACAGGTTCAATTTGGGAGAGAAAAGAAACTACATGGTTGAGCAAACAGGGTCCTACAGTTAACAATAATATGAGAATTATTAATGGACTAGCCTGGGTGGATAAAAGTGTAGTTAACTAGGTGGACTATGTGAACCAAGACTCAAACCTCCCTTTGGGGGCCTCTGTCTTTCTTTGACACTCTTCAAATAATTTTCTTAATTTACTCATAGATTCTTTTACAACTCCAGTATTGTCGGCATAAAAAACATCATTCTTTCCTCAATGCAAGCAAAAAGGCACCCTTCTCTCATGAAGAGGAGGTCCAACACTCTCCTGCTCTGTAAACAACTTCAGAGAGAGAGAGGTTAAAATTCCTGTAAAGCTGTGATGTCGGTTTTTAATGTCTTTAAGCTTTGGTCTATTTCTGCTTCTAATTGTGTCTTTGTTGTGTCTCATGGACTAGGGCAGTTGTTCCTGTGCCCACCCCTTCAGCAACTATTATTCCTAATAGGATGGCTAAAGTGAGGGATACAGGTTCCCGGTGGAACCGGGTTGTATGCCCCCCCTATTTGATCTTTAAATGAACCTGTGTCCTGATAGAGCACTCTGGAAAACATCTGCATCATTACATAATTAATCGCAACTATTGACCACTTTATGAAAACATAAATAATGTTAAAGTGTATAGAATTATACTGTTGTAGAGACGGACAAGGAAAGGCACCTAAGATAGCACCAAAGACAGGAAAGGAGTTTTATTTGTTTGCATCCGTATTGAGAGGGCATTGCTTCTGTTGTAATCAATTAATCCCCTGAACCCCAAGTTTTGGTAGTTTTAGTATTTGTACCCAACATGTAAGGGAAGGGGCTCAGAAGTTCACAGTCTGCAGAAATTCACACAAATCAGTTTTTGTTTCTGTTTTTTTTCCTCTGTTCTGTGCACGTTAACTTTTCAATTACACCTTGGAATGGAAGAGCTTTTTTGTCTCTTTTTTTTCCTCCTTGCCAGCTGTCACCATGGAGCCCAGTTGGTAACTTTTTTATCTTAGAATGTAGCAATCTCTCTGAAGCCCCAGCTCAAGGCCAGAGTCCTTGTTCACATATTTTGTGAAAAACTGGTAAGGCGATGTCTAGCTTAGGGGTGGTGATTTTTCCAGCCAGTGGCCAAGTAGAACAGGGCAACATGAAGAGTGGAAGTTTATCTCCATTGAACTTTTTCAGAGGGACTCTTTTGCTGAAAGCCCTAAAGTAAGCCTTGGTAAAGACTTCTGGAGAAGGTCATTTAAGACATTTCTGTGGACCTGGTACAGAGGGGGATGACAGGGAAGGCGTTGCTGAGTGCAGCTCCGTGGATCTGAGAATGAGGAAGGAGAGATGCCAAAGAATAATGGGAAAGGGGTTTGGGATTTTCCTAGAACAAAAACTTGAGCAGTAGAACAGGTAGAGCAGAGGGGAAGACGGGAGTGAGTATTCCAAAAAGCCTGTGAGGGACTTTAAATTCTTAGAAACCTGTTTTCAGTGATGACAAATCAACTTTAAAGGTCATTTTCATTACATCTTGGATAGGGGTCTGAGGGCTCTTCTCAGCTGGTTTGAGCTTTGGCTAAGCTTGCTAGAGGACTTGGTGGGACCTAGTGCAGACACTGACAGGAAAAGAGAGGAGTGGGTGGAGGGGTACCTCGGTACCTGCTTCCTCAGCAAGGGGGCAATGTTCTGAGATCCAGCGGAGGTTTGGGTTTTTGATCTAGTAATTGGAGGGGAGAAATCAGGTTGCTGAGGTGGGAGTGAAAGCAGAGAGTCTAGAGCAGAAGGCTGAGGGTGAGGAACTATTGGGGAAGCATAGTACAGGATGTGAGCGAAGGAGGAAAAAGGATTCCACATAGGGGAATTTCCCCCTTTTGAGCACTTGCCGAAGTTAAAAATGTCATGCAGAATTTGAGGATCTAGAGAACCCTCTGGGGGCCATAGTTTTTGGTTGTCTAATTGGTAATATGGCCAATGCTGTGTACTGAATTTGATGAGGAGTTTGGGTTCCACCAGGCAGTCCCTGTATGCTCACATCCCCATGACTTACACAAGAAGTCGGCTTTTCCCCCACACAGCCATGGCTGTTTGTCGCTTTGATAGTCTGCCGGGCATACATAGTAATATAGGCTAGCCAACCTGCATCTGGCTCGCGTGTCCCTGCATCCATAATGTTTGTTTCAATTATCTATGGTACGGAAGGGATTTAATGGAATTTTAGTGAGATCCTCTTCATCAGGCATGTCTCAATAGGAAAGACCTATACTGAGCTGAAAAATGTCTGGGTGGAGAGATAGTCACCAGGTCCCTAAGGGGGCCGTTAAGGTCTCTTTAATGGTTCTATTTATTTTTTCTACCTGTCCTGAGTTCTGGGGTATATAAGCATAATGTAACTTCCAATTAATCCACAGGGTCCTGGTTAACACCTGACTTACCTGGGCCATGAAAACCAGTCCATTATCAGTCCATTAGGCAGATCGTATCTTGGAAAAATATCTTTCAGGATCTTCTTGAAAACCATTTGCGCCGTTTTTTTTTTTTTTTTTTTTTTTTTTTTTTTTTTTTTTGTGTGTGTGTGTGTGTGTGTGTAAGGCTTCAATCCATCCTGAAAATGTATCTACAAAGATTAGGAGATATTTAAATCCATACCTTGCTGGCTTAATTTTAGTAATGTCCACTTCCCAGAATTGTCCTGGTCTGGTTCCTCATAGGTGCTTTCCTCTAGGAAACTTGGAAGGGTAAGCATTACCCAATTGACGGACCCGACAGGCTTTTGTTACCCGTTCAGTTATTTCCTTTCATTGTGAGTTGGTTAGTGGAAAACTCTGTTCTTAATCTTACAGTAATGCCTGCAGTTTCTTTGAACCAAGGTGAGTGAGTTGATGTACATTTTTAACGTAGTGTAGGGCTTGCTCTAATTGCAGGCTGAGCTCAGTGAAATTGAGGCGTTCAGTGTCAGTGTCCTTAGATGTTATCAAAAACTTCCTGGTCCTCAGGGTTTCATTGGAATTGGGCATCTTCCTTTAACAGCGGGTATAATGGAGCAGCTAAGGACGCAAACCCAGGCATCCATAACCTGCAAAAGCCAGCAGTCCCAAGAAATTCTCTGAGTTGTCTGCTGTAAGATGGGGGTGGTATCTACATAATGGTTTGTTTTCTGGGCTCAGTGAGCCATCGTTTACTGCCCCTAAGGGAATAGCCCAGGAAGATTACTTCATGCTAGCAAATTTGGGCCTTTTTGGTCGAAACTCTATACCCGAGTTGAGCAAGCTCATATAATAGTGCTTGGGTCCCAGACTCACAGTTTTCCTTGGTGTTGGCTGCCAGTAGCAGGACATCCACGTATTGAAGCTGGGTAAATTCAGGGTGCGTAGTTCTGAAGTTGTTGAGATCTCTGTGGAGGGCTTCATCAAAGAGAGTGGGGGAGTTTTTGAACCCCTGTGGGAGTCTAGTCCAAGTTAGTTGACCAGACGTTTTGGTTTCTGGGTCTACCCACCCGAAAGCAAACAGCAACTGACTATCTTTATGCAGAGGCAAGCAAAAGAAAGCATCTTTTAAGTTCAGAACAGTATATAATTTCCCCTCAGGGTTCAGAGTGCTAAGCAGATTGTACGGATTAGGTACCGTGGGGTGAATGTCCTGCCCTCTTTTGTTGATCTCTCTTAGCTCTTTAATGGGGCGATAGTTCCCGGTCCCTGGCTTTTTTTTTCTAGTAGCAGGGGAGTGTTCCAGGCCGATTGACAGGGCCTTAGGACCCCTAATGCCAGATATTTCTGAATATGGGGCCTTATCCCACCTTTAGTTTTTTTGCTTAGAGGATATTATTTGACATTGACTGGGGAGACTGAGGTTTTTAACTCCACTGTTATTGGAGATTGTTTCACGGCCAGGCCTAACCCAGCAGTTTTTGCCCAGGCATCTGGGTAATCTGTTATCCATTTTTGGGGTAGCTTGCCTGTTTGATCAGACTTGGGGCATGTGAATGGTGGATGTTCATCTTCTACTAATATAGTTAAAGCCGTGACTATAGGAGTTTTTGCTGAAGTATTTAGAAATTTCATTTGGGGGCCTTCATGGTTAAAAGTTATTTTGGCCCGGAGCTTGATGAGCAGATCTCTGCCCATCAATGGGTCCAGGCATTCTGGGATTCCTAGGAAGGAGTGATGGATTTTTCCTTTCCCCAGGTCCATGGTCCTCTTAGTTGTCTAAGCCTGATATTTACTGTCATCATCCCTTTGAACTAGAGACCTTTTATTTGATAGAGGGCCCAATGGGGCCTTAAGGGCTGAGTATACTGCTCCTGTATTCACTTCAAAGTTTACTGGAGTCCCCTCCACTTCAAAAGTTACCCTGAGCTAGGGGATGGGTTCTGAGCCCTGACTTTCTTAGTCATCCTCCAGAGTCAGAATGGCCAGCTGGCGTGGCTGTCTCTTTATAGGGAACTCTATGGCCCAGTATCCTTTTTCTTTAGAGTAGGCACACTGATCTGAGGCCAGGGGTGGCCTCTGGCATGGGCCCTTCCTGTCACCCTATGTCTTAATTTCTGGCCTCTTTCTTGTTGTGATTAGGACCTTAGTCAATGCCTTAGTCTGTCTTTTGGTTCTCTCATCCTCCCTTTGCTCCCTTTCTTTCTCCCTGTTTCTCTCTTATAGTATACTTTCTTGGCTTCTTTGACAAAATCTCTCTTTTAATTTTTTTTTTAATATCCATGGCAGCTTGCTCATTTAAGGCCATCGTGACAGATGCTTTTTAATCTGCTGCCTGAGGATCGAAAGGAGTATATCTCTTATATGCCTCCATGATTCTCTCTAGAAACATAAATGGAGATTCATCAGGCCTTTGAATAATTTCTCTTACCATGGCCAAATTAGTTGGTCACCCAGCGGCCACTTGGAGACCCGCTGTTAGAGCCTGGCAATAATTGAACAGATGCTCCCTATCTTCAAAGGTGTTGGGGTCCCAGTTGGGTGGGTTTAAGGAGAAGCCAGTTTTGATTATGTTGGGAAGTTGTGTTGGTCGCCCATCAAGTCTGAGGATATTTTTTTCTACATTCCAGGAGATTTTTCTCTCATTGCTCTGTCATGAAGAGAGTCGCTAGGTGGTGTTGGCAGTCACCTCAAGTAGGCAGGTGTGAAAAGGTCGGTGAGTTCTCTGAGTTCTTTTAGCCGGGCCAGCTTCCTCCAGGGAAGGAGGGGCTGTGTGTGCCGCGGGACAGTCATCTGGATGACGCTGGGCCAGCCTAGCTTCCTCGAATGGTGGAGAGGCTGAGTCAGCAGAAGGGGAATCACTTAGAGGGTGTTAGGGGTTGGGAGACGAGGGCAGATGATAAGAAGGGGGTGGTGAGTCCAGTAGAGTCTTGAGACTCAGGGAGAACAGAGGGTGGAGGAGGAGGAGCAGAGAGGTTGAGATAGAATCGTGGGGGAAGGAGTAGGAGCAGGTGCAGGGACAAGGAAAGGCTTGACCCATGGAGGAGGAGATTTGTAGAGGTACTGACAAGTTAAGATATATGGCTGTTGATCTGGATGTCTATGTGGCACCTGCTGAAAGACAATATCTCGGACTTTTCAAATAAGTGCGAAGTTGAAAGATCCTTCTAGGAGCCATCCGACTGCAATGGTGAGTCATTCTGAGACACAGAATCTGCCAGGTCTGGCGTTTTACTGAAAAAGAAAGATTCTGAGCCCTTAAGCAGATTTTGGTCCAGTGATTAAGGGTCAGGGACAGAGGCATTGAAATGATCTGTCCCATAATGAAATATACACAGACACCTAAAGGAACGACACACAACACAGACAAGACAAGACAATAAAGACAGGCAATGGACGTCCAATACTGAGACCAGGACTGACTAGTCGGCAAAACCTGAAGGGCTGGCAATATCGAATCAGAAACAAAATATCACTGAGTCGAGGAGACTATTGTTCCACGATTTTCCGAGTCTATCCCCCATTGACATGGCCTGTGGCTCTGTGACATGTGTGTCAGCCACCATGGGAGAGAGCTCACGCTCTTTACCAATAGCCGTTTTGCCATACCCTAACCTGAAGCCTGAAACGAGAAAGATGGGCCTTATTTACCCCCAGAGGAGCCCGTTGGGGGTATTTTGTCTGCAGCTTCCGGATCTTGCTAGGGCCACCAGATGTAAAGGTTGGGCGAGCATCTGCGGCAGAGACCACTAAGAGACTGTCTCATGCAACAGCAAAGGGTTTATTGGGAGTCCGGCATGAAGGGCTCAGAGATCACTTGAACAGAGCAGAGAGCCCTGAGAACAGCTTAAGAAATGGTTATATATTTTTCTTGGAGAGGGCAGGGAGAGAAATTTATTGATGGGTAATGGCGAGTGTCAGTTTGCGAGCAACTGGTTGACGGAGTACATTCTGCAGTTTGGCAGTTTGGGACAGCACATTCTGGGAACAAGAATAGTAAACAGTTCTCAAGATTTCAATGGTGTTTTGTTAAGCATACAGAAAAACAGGAAATGACAAGTATCTATTTTATTAACCTTTCAATATAAATATGAAAACAGAAATCTAGTTAAGATTTGAAGTCCAGAAGTTCATTTGGCCCTTGATTGGTATACTTAGCATTGAATTACGTTTTGTAGAGATGTCCCAGAAATATGGATATACAATGTCATAGGACCTTGTACCTTCTCGGAGGTCAGTTCCAAAACACAGTCTCTAAGGGGAATCACACCAAAGTGCAAGCCAAGTTGGACCCAGTTATCTCTTCCAACTTCCACACAAATGACCGCAGTTAAAACCAAAACACTCTCACATGACACTCATCTTCTTCCATATAGACACTCATCATAACTTCTGGCAGGAGGATTCCATGAGAGGCGCAGCACAAGACAGTGTCCCAAGTAAGCTCCCTTTCCCCTCATTTACCAAAAGTCAGGGTGGCCTGGAAACCCTTCCTGTGAACCAGGAGTGATCAAATATGCCTGCCGTTAACACAGCTCTGTTCTCCAATTTGAGGCCTACTGACTGTCGGTTTAGATTCTTTATTTGAATTGGATTCATAAGAAAACCCAAGAACCTATGGGCTAGCATCTGCAGGGCTTTGAATAACTCATTTGACCCATTGGATCCCTATTCTCACTTGAGGGAGGTTAAGAACCTTATGGAGGAATGCGAGAGACTTCATCCACAATGACTGATTTTTGGCCATTTTGATTTGGATCCACACATGGGATCTTTCTTACGATCCATCAGGTGCTGAGAATCTAAGCTCTAGGCTCACACAGGGCCAAAGGGCAGATTCAGACACATCCCTTTCCAAAGGAATTAAGCAAACAGCCACAGGTGATGCCCATTCATTTCCGTTTGAAAACTCTTTTCTTCAGGAATCTCGAAGGCGTGGCCTGAGGCAAAGACCTTCCTGACATTCAGGGCAACAGAACAATAGGTAATAAAAAGGCCAATTGCAGGGTTTCTCCACTGAGACTATCCTGGTCACACTGGTATCTGAGTTTTCTGAGATTCTTGCCAATTCCTTCAGCTATCCAGTACATGTCCATGTCACGGTGCTTGGAGGTGCTACATATCATGGACACAAAAGCATGAGTCTATTCTGGAGAGTGGCCAGAATTCAGGAAGAAAACAGGAACTTAGGAAGATAGCCGGTGTTGCCCATTGATAAGGCAAGCCCTAGAGTATTCATTAATTGGGCAGGATGAATGCTGGGAAGCTTTCTAATAGACAGGAAACATCCATTGATGCATTCTCTTTTCTAATGTCTACAACCACGGACACAGTGGGATACACAGACATAGAAACACTCACCTTGTCCAACAACTTACTAGAAACAGTTCACTCCAAACCAAACAAACCGACTTTCCTACCTATTCTCTGAACATGAGACAAAACCACAAACACACATCCACACCCACAAAGTCACCTCCTTCCCCCAAGTAGGTCTCTCACTCTCCAGAGTGTCCTCTGACTGCTGGGTCATACTGTGTTCCCCCGATATGGCCTGTCCTGTTTCAGATCTGGTCTCCTTGTCCAACTCTGTGAAGTGGTCAGGAGCCAGCTGTGAGCCACTACCTGCTTTTTCAAAAAAGGCCCCTCTTCAGAGTTTTCCTGGCATTTGGCCATCCTCACATCAGTAGGTACCAAGAAAGACTGACTCTGTCCTTGCTAAATCGAAGCAAGTGAGACCACTAGGACTGGGACTGGGATTGGCTCTGTGTGCCTGGCTTCCTGGATCCCAAGTTCAGAGAGTTCCATTACCAAGGAAGTGAGGTGAGGTCGCATCCTTCAGGAACTGAATGAGGTCACTGCCTTGGCAACCACTTTGTCCAAACAGTTGCTTCCAAGAGTACCATGAAAAGGAGGCTGACCCTACATTCTGTGGCACTTTTGCAAATTAGGATGGTATATCAACCATAGGCACCAAGGAACAGCTCTCCACTCAGGCCTGGTATGGTCCATCTTCTCTATATTAGAAAGAGAGCCTTTAGTCCCGGGAGCATTGCAGTGAACCTCTGCACTAAAACTATTAGCAAGCACCTGATGGAGGAGGCCTCCATAGGTAAGTGGCGCCTTTATAACATCTGATATCCGCTTAAGGGAGATCTCTTCTGATGACAGAGATGTGGCCTGGGGAGGCTCACATATACTCCTGTCCAGGACAGTAACAAGAATCGTTCTGTCCTCTGTTCTGTTCTGTAGGAAATTCCTCTGGAAGTGTAGAGAGGTGCCGACGGGCACGCACGCGCTCCTACCCTGGAGCTTTAGCAAGATGTTGCACTGTACCACTGTTTTTCTGTTTAGGCGCCGGGTTTCTGTTTTTCTTTTTGTGTGTGTGTGGTGTGTTTTGTTCTCCGTTCTATTTTTTTTTGTTTGTTTGTTTGCTTTTGTTCATTTTGTTGTGTGATTTTGGTTGTAAAAACTTAAGGATATTGGACGTGAAAATGGGTAATAAAGAGAGTAAGCCTGACACCCGTTTGAACTGTGTTTTAAGGAACTGCGATGAACTTTACCCCCCTTTGTTTAGCAGGATGATAGAAGCCCCTAGCTGGCTGCCTGGAGCACAACCATTGCAGAGGGCAATGCCTGCTGGGGACCTAAGAACTGAGTATCTCCCAGGTTAACAAGTGAAACTCCTTTAAAACCCCTTGTCCCTCCAGATCAAGAGAGTCACAACATTTGGCAGAGTCCCCTGTGTTTCTCCTTTGTTAGCAAAGCAATTAGCCTCCCCTTTTCTTTTTCTCAGAACCCATTCCTCATTATTTAATTGGTATAAATTGGCTTCTAGGTCAGGAACCGAACTTTAAGTTACATATTGGTACCCCCCCTCTGCCCCAGAATTTTGTGAGAGCTGTCTACTGAAATGTTAGGAGATGGAGCTTGCTTGGGGTGGAACTGAACCAGAGGAGCTAATCCTGTAAGTAAAAGGAGGGACTGAGGGACCCCCAGCAGCTGCCAAAGCTCTGTTGATTCAGGGAATACCCTCCTTCCTTCCGTGCACTGTAAGTATTATGCCACCTCTGTCTTGTTAAAAAAGAGAAAAAGAAAAAGGGGACACTAAATTCAGTAAAGTCACCATATAGACACTTTATTTTACATTTCAGGTTGCCCCTCTGTTAAAACATCTGGTCCCCCCCTGGGTGCCACTGGTGTAGTAGATTTTTTCTCTTATCTGCTCTGGTTTAAAGGATTCTGTCTGACAACCATAGTCTCTACCTCCTTTCTGTCTGTCTTGTGTCTTTGTTTCTGGTCCTTTAAGACATGTGCAATAATGTGTTGATATTATAAATTTTTTCTTGGGAATGATCTTAGCTGAATGTGTGTCTAAATGATGATGTTTTATCATAAAAAAACTGGTATCTGAATGGGTTTTTGAAGCATTGCACAATCTTGCAGTTAAAAGTCGGGTTTAGGTCATTGTTTAGTTTAAGATTTCAGGTAATTCATGCCAGAGAACTTAAATACTTAGGATGGAAAACTGAAGAACTCTACTTCCAAGTTGGCAAGTAACTTCCCAATCATTCACTTTTTTTTTTTTTAACCAATTTTGAATTCGGTAGCCAGAGAAAATGTCACTGTGTGTACCAGTGCATTAATTTGGACAAGGATAGTAAACCATAGTATGTTATCTGTTGACAAAATAAGATGTAAAGACATAAAATTTTGTGAATTGTACCTTGAACTTGTATCATAATTTTCAACACCCCAACTGGAAAATTATGGTTAATATGCCTTAGGCCTGAGGTGTCTGCTCAGAATAGCATTTTTTTTCCTGCTCCTTCCAGACCTCAGCCATGACTCATGTTGAAATGCAAATGAAAAAAGCCTGCAAGCTTAGTAGGAGACTGATTTGATGCCTAACGGAAAAAAAAAGTAAATTGTATGGTATTTACTAATTACTGGCCAGTCATTTTTTCTAGGACTCTTATTGTTTTCCTTAGATACTTTATTATTTTTGAGCTCATGATTCTGAGCATACAGACCTAGGTTAATGTTTTTCTGATCAGTTCTATCTTTGACCAACTGTGGACTTTTTGAAACATTGCAATAGATATTTAACCTGTGAAAAACTACAAGGCCTTTACTATTATTATGTGTGCACAATTTTGTTATGTGTTGTCTGTCTATATAGACATATATCCGTATATCATATATATGATACACAAATTAACATATATAAGGAGCGCTCATTAAAAAAAGTGCTCATAAAAACAAATTTTAAAAAGTGGATCCAAAGATCTTTAGTTCACGTGGTTTAAATGTTTCAATTTAAATCGGATAAACAGATAAAAATAAATGTTTTTAAATTTAAGCTTACAAATTTTTCTAGGTGTTCAAAAATCTAATAAAATATTAATATCTACAAAACGTCTAATGTGCCTTGGTTCTAGAACATTTTCTTCAACATAAAAATGGTTTACACTGTTCAATACATTTCTCTAATATTTTGATAAATAAGTAAAGTAAATTTGATATGGGATTACTCATTCGTGAGTACTTTTGTTAGAAATCTGATTCATTTACTAAGGTCTGTATAAGTTTTTACTAAACTCTATATAAGGTTTTAAAAATCAGTCATGTGTTAATGAGACAAAAATTTTTTGAAACATAAGTTTACCCATAACATTGTGTTTATTAAGTTTTATTTTTTCTAGAGCAAGGAACCATAAAAATTAAAAAACTTATTAAATCAGAACTGTTATTTTAGAGCATTGTACTGCCATTTCTTTAAAAGCTAAACTTGGTTAATGTAGAAACATCAATGTAATTGTGATGCTATTAATGTTTTCATATCTTACAGGTATGCAAGTCTGTAAGGTAGAAACTTTAAAAGAGCATTATATCAAGCTCGTGTTCTGAAGTTGTATGGTAAAAAAATATATTGGAGATTTATTTACCTGTTATCAATAAGATATGTAAAGTTTTATGTTACTTTTTACATTGTGGAACAATTTAAATGTATTTTTAAGTTAATGAGAGCCTAATCTATGTAAAAGTTGAAAACTTTCAGGCTTTCTTTAATTCATGTTTTAAATGTGATATCATATGGTGTTAGCTAATGTTCATGAGACCACAAACAATTTATGTAAACTTTGTCAATGTTGCTTTTAATTTTTACTTTTTAATAAAAACAACCCCATACCATTATTGTCATCTGGTAATAACAAAAGGGTAATCAAAGCAATATAAACAAATACTTTAGGATTATACTCCTAAACAAAAACACCTAAAAAAACAAAACTGCCTTCTCAATAATTCATGACTTCATTGATCATTTCTAGTTAGAGACACTTGGTAGCAGAGTAATATTATCTCCTTTTGGTACACAGTGACCCAGTTCTGTTCTTTACTTTGTTTTAAATCAATTTCTTCTGCATCATCTGATGAGAGGTTCATATACTTCTTAAAACCAATGATTGAGCCCTCAACCTGCACATTCACTTGCTCATAGAGCCAAACCTGAAATTGGGAACTATTTTGCAAGTGTCTGAAGATGAAGTTGATGGGTTACACCTTCACTGTCTGTACATTTTGACCTTGGCCACAGTACACTAAAATGGAAGTTCACAAACACCACGATGACCTAGAGGCTCCTCACATAGAAACTTACAGATCTGGTATACTGTTTTCTAGAAACCCTTCCAAATTATAAAGTAATTCTAATAATCCATGTTTATCATAATTTTCCTACCAAAAACCAATCCTGAGTATGAACTATTAGTTTCTTAAGGAGTAGATCTTCCCAGACCCCCAAACAAAAAAAAAATAAAGATCAGCTTTAGAACTAAAATGCTTAAGATTTATAAAGAGCCCTGCCTTACCTGAGATAAGGCTGTGTGTCCCATCTTACTATATGTGAGAATGACTATGAAACAAGTACGTCAGATAATATTTCTTTAAAGTTATGTTAAAAACATAAAAAATGTCAAGATTCCTAGGATCTCAAACAGGGGATATAATGTAATACTCAGCCAAAAAATTTAGGGTAGCTATTACACGAACTAAGTATTTTTACTTTTGTTAATTTTAGTTGAAATTTTCTTATAAGTTATCTAAAGATTCCCTGTTAGTGTTTTACAAATGTGTTGCTTTAAGAACACAACATGGGTTTATTCAAGATAATAAGTCATCACCTACAATACAGACAGAATAATACAGATCCCAATTAATAAAAAGATAATTATAAAGTTATAGACATTAAAGTCCAGTACTCTTAATATAAGGCTGTTAAAATTAATTTGCTGTATGTTTAAGATTAGGATTTAAAATTAAAGTTAAATGAAAAGGGCCAAGAAAACCAATATTTGGCTCTTACCCTCTGAGTCAATCTGAATCCAGGGAACAGGGGACTTCTCTAAAGAGCTTTGCAACTCTGAGCCACATAACCTCCTGATCAGGGAGATTAATGAGACCACTGGAGAACAGAAAGCCAATCAGTGCATTTGTTATGAAGAGGAGAGTCATCAGAGAAAGGAGATATCCCTGATGCTTCTGAGGGAAGATAAATGGTCAAGCAAGACCTGGACCCACCTAGCACAAATGGCACTAGCAGAATTGAAAATGTGCTCTCATTTTTCCAGAATTGACTCCCATAAAGCTCAGCTGACTGTTAACAATAGATAGAAACAAAAGTCCGTTTGACTGCTTCATCTTAAACACTTTGGAAAGACAGTTAAGACGAAAATTCAGCCATTCCTGGGCATTTTAAATAATAATAATAATAATAATAATAATAATAATAATAATAATAATAATATTTTAAGGTATGCACTTTATTTTAGCCTCCCAAAATAAGTAAGACTGGAGGCTACAAAGAAGGATTCTCAGACAGGAATGCCTGATACTTATAAAAAGAGACTATCAAGAAGAGCTGCCAGAGGCAGAAATTTTTAATTTAAGGCCTGCAGATATTCCTAACCAACACAGGTAGGCTTGGTGTTTGCTAGTACGATTATCCAGCCCTGAGTAACAGAATTAAAGGTTTCTCTATTAGACGCAGAGGTCATACTAGAAAAAGGATTTTACAAGATCAGATGACATTACATTGTTAAACTGTATCTTATGGGGAAGGACAACTGTAACACTAAAAGTTAAATATTAATTTGATAGTCCTGATAACTGGGGATATTAAAGACTGGTGAGGGAACTTCTATACACTAACATGTTCCGGCTGCTGCAACATTTATTCAGTACTCATGGTTTTTGTTTCTCTCATAGAAGAACCCATCCCCAGATGACTTTACAACCTGTTCTTCCCCAACCAGACTTCAATCCGAAATGACTTCTAAAAGGCAACTCATGTCCCCCAACTGACTTATAAAAGGCAACTCATGTCCCTCACGCCATGCTCACTCACTTCACCCTGTCTCAGGTCAGAAGAAGAAATAATGATTGACGCCACTCTTCTTACAACAATGGAGAGAAAGATAAGTAGACTATCAATATAAGTAATTAATTAAGTCTGGTAAAATCAGGGAGATCGGTTTTGGGTAAGTTCTAAAAATTTGGAGAATCTTACCTGAGGGATTAAAATTTCCTCAGTGCTCTTCCCCTAATCTATTAAAGATTTGAAAGGGACACAGCGAAAAGGGGGAAATGATAGACCCAACCTGATCTTTTATTAAAATTGAGAGCCATCTTGCCACAAAGCCATGAAAAGGTAATTTTGGCTTTACCATAAATTACTGCAAATTCTGAACCTGCTTGAAATGCCTGCCCGTGCCTTGAACTCACGCATGCCCGGCTCTCTGACCAGATAGCAGCCCTCTCTGAAACTTTAGTGACACATCATAAATATTTGCCTTCTCTGGCCAGACAACATCCCTCTCTGAGGCTCTAATGGTCCTCTGAATTCTGATGTAGGGACAGCAAAAAAAACCTAAACTACCATTAGTGTGATGCTTGTCAGAGTTCTGTTATCTGTAACACCCCTTTTGTGTAACTTTCTGGGCTATAAAGCTGGGCTGTAGGAAAGCTGGGGTTGCTGTCTTGTTCCGGCTGTTTTGGGAGGGGAGGCAGCATGAAAGGTAGAAATAATAAGATTAATTTAATATGATTTTAATTAGAGTCAGTGGTCTTTTCTTGTGTCGTGGTCTAACAATTAACACTCCAAAAACATGGAGCTCTGACGGCCTAAAGACTTCTTGAGGAACTTCCTCTGAGGTTGGGCACTTGAAATATATGTTGTTGTAAGGAGCTTTAGCTTCCTTTCTAGTGAGACCATCAAAGATGGGTTTGAATCTATGTGACCTGGAGGACATGGTTTCTTGTATTCTAATGAACATAAGGCAGCAGTGCTGAATTTTCTCTTTGTAGGTAAACTGTGGCCACTGGGTGCTAAGCGTCTCCCCGTGTGGACTGTGAAGCCATTTTTTCATCCTCCACTTTTCGTGGTGTTTCGTGCTGCTGCACTGGGAGTTTGGTATTTGCTTCATGAAATACAAAGAGTTCAACTGGGACCCAGTTTTGGAGGGAGTTCTGTCACTTGTGGTGGGTCAGGGTCTGCAGGAGAATGCAACAACCAGGTTATATATCACAGAGCTTGCCCCCTTGTACATAGAAATCTGACTCTGAACTTTGCCCTGGAACCTCTCCATGTAACAAGATGCCTTTACATAGAAGGTTCTGCTGGATGCACAATGTCAGTCACAAGCCATTTGGAAGGCAATGGCAAATCCTCATGGCCACACCACAGATGTATTATCACACACCTGCCCACCACTGCAAAAGGCCCACTACTCAGCAGGCTCCAACATACTGGCATCTTTGTTCACACCATTTTCATGAAACTCGGTCAATCATGGCATTCTCTTGTACACTAATGATCAGCAACAAGACATCCAAAGGTTCTCTAGTGCCACCTGATTATTGGAATTTCAAAAATTTCATTGTATTTATCTAGCCATTTTTCATGGATGAAGTTGGAGACACTGTGGGTTTCAGTTCATTCAGGAACCATTAAATGGTGAGGAAGCTCATTTCAATGAAAGCTCTGGAGAACTCTCACAGGCAAGTCTTCCCATAGAGTCTTCAAAAGGTCGCATGAAGCCAGGCCCATTGAGGTCTTCAATGTGACGTCCAAGGGTGTTCTGATTCTCAACTATGGCTGCCAAATCTTTCAGAATAAAATCATGTGATATCCTAGCTGAGATTCCAAGGCTCTTTGGAAAGCCACCCTGTCCTTGATCTCAGTTTCCAAGGGCGAATCTCATGCGTGGCCTCCTAAAATCTGAACACAGTTCATGGCAATATTTCTCTGAGATCAGTTCCAGAACTCAGACTTTAAGGGGAATCACACCAGAGTTCAAGCCCAGGTAGACCCAGTCATCACTTCCAACCGCCACACAAATGACCACAATTAAAACCAAAGCACTCCCACAAGGCCCTCATCTTCTTCCATATAGACACTCATCATAACCTGTGGTTCGAGGTTTCCATGAGGGGATCAGTCCAAGACAGTGTACAAAATAACCTCCCTTGCCCCTCATTTGCCTAAAGTCAGGGTTGCCTGGACACCCTTCCTGAGAACCAGGAGTGATCAAATAGGCCTGCCATAAATACTGCTCTGCTTCCCGAATTTGAGGCCTCCTGACTCTCGGGTGTATATTCTTTATGTGAATTGGAATCATGAGAAAACCCAAGCACCTATGGGCTATCTTCTGCAGGGTTTGAAGAACTCATTTGACACAAAGGATCCCTATTTTCAATTGATGGAGGTCAGGAACCTTACAGAGGAAGGCGAGAGACTTCGTCCACAATGACTGCTTTTTTGGCCATTTTGGTTTTGGAAGCACACATGTAATCTTTCTTTAGATCCATCAGGTTCTGAGAATCTATGCAACAGCCTCACACATTGCCACGAGTCTGATGCAGACACATCCCTTTCCAAAGCAATTAAGCAAAGAGCTACAGGTGATGCCCATTAATTTCCATTGAAAACCATTTTTTCAGGCTTCACAAAGGGGTGGACTGAGACAAAGACGTTTCTGACATTCAGGGCAACAGAACAATAGGTAAGCAAATGGCCCAAAGCAGGGTTTCTCGAATGATATCTGAGTTTTCTGAGATGATCCCATTCCCTTCAGCTATCCAGTACGTGGCCATGTCACAGAGCCTGGAGGTGGTACATATTGTGGACACCAAACCATGAGCCTATTCTGGAGAGTGGCCCGAATTCAAGAAGAAAACAGGAACTTAGGAAGATAGTAGTTGTTGCCCATCTATAAGGCAAGCCACAGTCCATATATAAATTGGGCAGGATGAATGCTGTGAAGCTTTCTACAAGACAGGAAACATCCATTGATGCATTCTTTTTTCTAATATCTACAACCACAGACACAGTGGGATAAACAGACATAAAAACACTCGCCTTATCAAAAGACTTACTAGAAACGATCCAATCCAAACCAAACAAAGCGACTTTCCTACCTATTCCCAGATCATGAGAAAAAACCACAGACTCACACGCACACCCACAAAGTCACCGCCTTCCCCCAAGTAGGTCTGTAATATTCCGGAGTGTCCTCTGACTGATGGGCCATACTATGTTCCCCCAAAATGGGCTATCCTATCTCAGATCTGGTCTCCTTGCCAACAATGTGAATTTGTCAGGTGCCAGTGGTGAGCCACTACCTGCTTTCTCAGGAAAGGCCCCTCTTCAGAGCTCTCTTGGCATTTGGCCATCTTCACATCAGTAGTTACCAAGAAAGACTGACTCTGTCCTTGGTAAATCCAATCATGTGAGACCACTGGGACTGGGACTGGGACTGCCTCTGGGTGCCTGGCTTTTCGGATCCCAAGTTCAGAGAGTTCCATCACCAAGAAAGTGATGTAGGTCACTTCCTTCTGGAACTGAATGAGGTCACTGCCTAGGCAATCACTTTTTCCTAACATTTGCTTCCAAGTGTCCCAATAGATGGAGGCTGCCCCTACTTCCTGTGACACTTTCACAAGTTAGAATGGTATATCAAACATAGCACCCGGAAGCAGCTCTCCACACAGGCCTGGTTTGGTCCATCTTCTCTACATTAAGAAGAGAGAGATTGCTTCAGACACACCCATTCATCCTGACCAGGTTGTTTGTCGTGGAAGATGACTTTTGCTCTCTCAGGTCCTTCATAGCTTCCTCTATCTTCCCCAGGGTTCATTTCTGCATGGACCTTTGAGGTTCTCAGCAGGTGGAAGGTCTCTTATGTTCCTGTATTGTAAGACCAACTCTGTCCCTGCTCTTCTGTAAAGTTAGATGGAGGGCAAAGAGTATGGTTAGGGTTAATAACATATTTGATTTGGGTTAGGAATCATTCTGCTGGATGAATAATGGTATTGGGAACCTGCGATATTTGTAAGTATATATAGAGGTGAAATATATGTATGAAAACAGAAATCTAGGTAAGATTTGCAGCCCAGAAGGGCATTGGATCCTTGATTGGGATACTTAGCTTTGAATTATGTTCTGCACATGTGTCTCAGATAAATCTATACACAATGGTATAGGACCTTGTACTTGGATGATTGAATGTCGAAGAGAACATCCAGTCTAAAAAGGATAGTTGGTAGGATTAGGAAGATAGTTGGTAGAATTAGAAAAAAAGAGTGAGTATAGGATTTGAAAAAAAAGTTCTTTAGCAATAGGGTTTCAGGTAGAGAGAAAATGTAAATGTCAGCACATGTGAAGAGTTGGTCACAATGATGAATTGGGGAAAATATGTAGGAAAGCAGATATCAATAGAGACATAGGAAATCAGGCAAATGATAAAGTGATTGATTGGATTAGACATTTTCAGCAGGCTTGAAGTTGAATATATAATCTTAGGAAGAAACACATATGTAGTCACCAATAGGATTGACATTTGAGAGCATTAGCCAACCTGGACACGGGTGATTTTTATAATCCATACTCATATTCCATTTAGGCTTTGGTACAATCGTAAGTGTGACTTTGCATTTTCTTGCCAGAATATTACTGTGATAAAATGTATATGTAGATCAGGTGACATGAGTATTTCTTGCACCATTTCTGGGAGCAATATTTTGAAGAGGTATAAATTAGTATTGGGGGCACAAATAGGTGTACCATGTGTGTATGAATATAGAGAGAATGATTGAATAGACCATACTGTGAATAAATAATATAACTTGTTCCAACTTTACAAATTGGAATAAATTCATATCTCAAAATACATAGCAAATCTTATATTGATATACATACATTCATTCCAACCAGTTATACATCTAATGGTAATATTAGGGTTGTAGTTTATCATAAATTCTGTGTGAGTTTTGCTTCAAAATTGATTATGGAAATCGAAAATAATGTATTTGGAAAGAAGTCTCATGAAATGAGCAGTCAAAAACAAGTAGGAATATATGTGTTCTGAAGCAGGAAGTGATTGAATGTGTTACAAATGTCTTTAAATTTGTGAACTTGTGGATGAAATGTACATTTTATGATGTACAAAAACTGAAGAAATAGAAATGTACCAGTGTTGAATAAAATTGAACGTCAAAATACACATCATGTCCCATAGGAATCTAGTAGCATTGATGTTAAAGTGGGTCAGTTACTTTAGAAATATAAGGATTTGTTTGCACCATTCACTGAAGTAAGTTTTCAGTACTAGAAAACAAATATGTATTTCAGGTGGATGAATGTTTCTGAAAATAATCTTATGAAAAGTTGATTATAAAACCACATACATGAACATTAGTGAATTTAGGGAGTGTATAATAAGACACATGTATTTCATATTTTGAAAAATCTAGAGTGTATATATATATACACACACACAAATACATTGGAAAGTAGAAAATATATGCCAATCAAAATTCATCATGAAATATATATCATCCACAGATCCAAAAATATTAATTTTACTGAACATGGATTTATGTATAATGTTGCTCAACTAAAAAGCTCACTCATAGTTTGAATTTTCAGTTCCAAAAGCATTTAGGAGGAGTGATTTCTTCTCATACTTTGTATCTGCCAAGTTAGCCACCTCACAAAAATGTACATGTATTCCAGGTAGGATTTTGTATGTGCATATAAAAATACATGTGCTGAATTGGCTACAGAAAATGGGAGACAGGAATTCACATGTGTGTTAACTTTAAAAACACATGGAGAACAATTTCAAGAAAAAAATTGACAAGATTTATAACTCCTACCCTATATCATGGAAAAGGCAAGACCAACTATTCACCATGCCTCCTCTGAACTGCTTGTATTTCTATTCTGTTTGGGTTATTTTTCTCCATCATGTTAGTATTAGTAGTCAGAGTCTAGTAGGGTATGGGTTAGTGTCAGAGTTTCAGTATTTCGAATGAAAAATTGCAAAATGTATCCAATGTGTATGTAAATATGTGCTACACAAAAATCTTCCCACTCTTATCCAGAACAATGTCTTGACAATACCTTCGCCCCAAGTAAGAAACAATTAGAGGAAAAGAGTTAGAAATTCCGTGAATACATATCTGGAATGGAAAACAATCAGGAGTTCACAATCTTGGAAGTGGTAGAGGAGTTTTCAAAAGTAAGGAACAGGGTAAACACTCCACAAAAATGGAATTCTGCTGGCCTAGAGACTTCTTGGGAAACTCTCTGTGAGGTTGGGCACTTGAAATATATGTTGTTGTCAGGAGCTTTAGCTTCCTTTCTAGTGAGACCATAAAAGCTGGGTCTGCATCTATGTGACCTGGTGGACATTGTTTCTTTTTTTCCCAATGAAAATGAGGCAGCATTGCTGAATTCTCCCTTTGTAGGTAAACTGTGGCCCCTGGGGGCTAAATGTCTCCCCATGTGGACTGTGAAGCCATATGGTCATCCTCTATTTTCGTGGTGTTTTTTGCTGCTGCACTGGAAGTTTGGTACTTGCTTCACGAAATACAAGGAGTTTAAATGGAACACAGTACGGGAGGGAGTTCTGTCACGTGTGGTGAGTCAGGGTCTGCTGGAGAATACAAGAACCAGGCTTCTATCCCACATAGCTTGCCCCCTTGACTATAGCAACCTGATTTTGAACAGCGTCCTGAAACCTCTCCATATAACAAGATGCCTTTACATATAAGGGTCTGCTGGTTTGACCATGTCAGTGACAAGCCATTTGGAAGCCAATGGCAGATCCACATGGCCCCACCACAGATGTTTTATCACACACCTGCCCACCATTGCTCTAGGCCCACTACTCAGCAGGATCCAACTTTCTGGCATCTCTGTTAAACACCATTTTAATGAAAACCAGTCAATCAAGGCACTGTCTGGTATACTCATTGTTGGAAAAAGTATAAACGGCAGCCATACCCCAGAGAAAAACCCCAACATGGCGCCTAAGGACTTCTTCTTCCTACCTTCTTCTTTTCTGAAGTGGCGCGAAAAGTTCCCGCCGGGTGAACTCTCCCACTGGTGCCAATTTCAAATCTCGCTGGCGGGGAACCTTAGCCCCAATGAGAACTAACTCCTGGGCTCCGGAGCTGATATCTGAAAGAACTTGCCAATAAACGGGTTGCCTGCCATTTATCTAAGTCCTTTCATCTCCTCCTTAGTTCTATATAAGCACACAGCTTTTTGCAATAAAATTGGAATTCTCCCGGCGAAGTGCCTTTGAGTGGGGAGTTCTTTCATTTTGGTGCCCCGTTTGAGGATACGGGTGAGCTCTTTCCAACAAGAGCCCCGTCCCCCGTTCCGCCCAGACACTCCGTCCTGGTCCGCTCTTTTCAGAGGCCAGCTTCCTGCACTCACCACTGATCTGATGCATGTAAGCTTCCCCTGACCCCGGCTCGCCAACTTCCTTCGGGCTACCGCTAGTTTTGTGACCCTGATCGTCCAGCACACTCTAGACGCCCGGTAGGGGAGAGGGAATTCCTCCCATCAAGACCTTTACTGGTCACAGTGGACCCTCTAGTGATCCGTTTCCCTTTGGGGCATGAGGGTTCTGAGTTTACACTAGAGGCTCTGTGGTTTTTCCTCATTTGCTGCCACTGCTGCTGCCGGCTAGATTTGCTGTTTCCTGCAGGGCTGCTGTGTCTGGCTGAAGCTGCCTCTCTGCTCAGGGAAAACTGAACTCCCGTCCTAGAACTGCATTCTGCTGGAGCTGGAGTTCTGTTTTCATTACTGACTTCTTCAGCTGCGTTCGAAAACTTTCCTGACGTCAGGTTGCCCATGGCTCCAAACCCATTGGGTCTTCCAGATCGCACTTCACTGGTGACGACCAGGTAGTACCCTCTGTATTTCCTCGCGACAGCTGGTCATTTTGGGGACACCCACGTGACCCCCATTCGCCCTGAATTTCCTGGAAGCCGTTCCAGCTCGGGTTTTCTCTTTGTCTCTCTCGCTTACTCTTATTCTCTCTCTCTCTCTCTCTCTCTCTCTCTCTCTCTCTCTCTCTCTCTCTCTTCCATCTCTCCCTGTGACAATGGGCACCTCTTCATCTGTACCTGAAGCCTCACCTCTCAAATGTTTAATAAAAAATCTGGCCACACTCTCCCTCACACCAGACATCAAGCCCAAACTTTTAATTAAATTCTGTACCCAAGATTGGCCTCCATATCCACTGGATAATGGCAATCATTGGCCTCCAGAAGGCTCCTTAGATCCAAACCTCCCCTGGGACCTTTTTAACTACTGCCAGCGTCTGGAAAAGTGGAGGGAGATTCCCTGCATTGAAGGTATTAGCCTTCCCACACAGCACCTTGTCTCTGCTCCTCCTGCCCTCCCCGTCAGGTCCTCCTTGCTTGCAATCCCCTCTCTTTCCCTACTTCTACTTCTGACTTCACAGATTCTTCCTCATTCAACCCAGCAGATGAACCCCCACCTTCTCCCCAGCCCCATCTGCCCCTTCTCTTTTGCAATACCCTCGTCATCCTCTGCCTGATTCCATGGATCCTCAGCCTTCCATTTTATCCCCCTCCCCTCCGTCCTCTTCTGCCTGCTCCAATTCCTCCTCTTCCAAAGAGACACTCCCTTCCCCTCCCTCTCCTTCCTGTCCTCCGCCTGCCTCTCTCAGTCCTCCTTTTACCAGGTCTAAAGGACTCCTTCCCACCCCTAAGACAATCGCACCCCTTCGTGAGGTAGCTGGTCCCGAGGGTGTCATCAGAGTCCACGTGCCCTTCTCCAGGTCAGACATTACTCAGCTAGAGAGCAAGTTAGGCTCAATCACCACTAAACCCACCACTTACATTCGGGAGTTTCAATGGGTCCTGCAAGCATATAGCCTCACTCATTATGCCATATACATGCTCTTGGCCAATACACTTCTCCCCGAGGAAAGGCAATGGGTCTGGGAGCTAGCCCAAGCCCATGCTGATGAAAATCATAGGACCAATCCTGACCACCCCACGGGCTCTCATGCTGTCCCAGAGCAGGAACCCTATGGGATTACAACACCCCTGAAGGCTTACAGACTCATGACCTTTTTACATCCTGCCTCTTGGCGGGCCTGAAAAAGGCGACCCACAATGCTGTTAACTTTAAAAAGGTGCAGGAGGTCATTCAAAGGAAGGAGGAAACACCTTCAGAATTCCTGGATAGACTAACCAAGGCCCTTCAACACTGCACATAACTCGACCCAGAAACCCCTGATGGCCGTCATCTCTTAATGACATATGTTCTGGCCCAAAAATACTCTGACATTAAAGCCAAGCTTAAAAAGCTTGAACAGGGCCCTGCTACTCCTCAGACCGAAATCCTCGCTGTCTCTTTAAAGGTTTTTCATGGTAGAGAGGATGAAAGTGAATGTCCTAGGAAGAGAGCTGAAAATGCCAAATTCCAAATGTTGGCCCAGGTCATTCAGAGAAGGCCATCACCACGCCGTCCCAATGTGACACCCCCTGGAGCTTGCTTCAAATGTGGTAAGGATTGTCCTTCGCCGAGAACACCCTACAACCCCTGCCCAACATGCCATCAAAGGAGACACTGGGGGGAAGACTGCCCAACAACCCGGAAGGGAGGTTGGTCAGCCACCCGGCAACCCCAGCCTCTCCTGGGCTTGGCAGAGGAGGAATGATGGAGCCCTGGGCCTTCCCTCCAGATTATTACCATCAAGAATCAAGAACCTAGGGTCACCTTCCTGGTGGATGGACGCTTCATTACCTTCCTTTTGGATACTGGTGCCACTTTTTCGGTCTTGAGGGAGTATTGGGGTTCTACCACACCCTCAAAAACTCCTATTGTCGTGGTAGGAGGTAAACATATTTTCCCTCAAAATCCCTTTTGTCCTTCACTCACTCTTTTCTCGTTATGAGCCATTGCCCCATTCCCCTTCTGGAAAGGGACATACTCTCACTATTAAAAGTCACCATTCACATATCACCCCACACCTCTCCTACCTCTCATTTCCTCATGATGTTCCTAGGGGCAGATACACCTCCTCCATGCACTCTCCCACGACTATCTAAACCAGTTAACCCTGAGTTTTGGGACACAACTACACCCTTTATGGCTAAATGCAGTCCTATTCATATTGTCTTACTGGAGCCTTCAAGATATATTAGTCAACCATGATATCCACTCACAACCACAGCCTTCCTCGGATTAGAAGCCATCATCCAGGATTTATAATTAAAGGGGTATCTTAGGCCTACACACTCTCTTTTCAACACCCCCATTCTGGCAGTTAAGAAACCTAACGTGTCCTACAGGCTGGTTCTAGACCTTCCCCTTGTCTACTCCTCTGTGGTCCCCATCCACCCGCTAGTGTCCAACCCTTACACCCTCCTCTCTCAGATCCCTGCCACTACTACCCACTTCTTGGTTCTAAATTTGAAACATGCATTCTTTTCTATTCCCTTGTTCTCAGAATCTCAGGATATCTTTGCTTTTACTTGCACTGACTCTCACACCGGCCATTCTCATCAGCTTACCTGGACTGTCCTCCCACAGGGATTCAGGGATAGCACCCATCTCTTTGGCCAAGTTCTTGCCCAGGACCTCACATCCTTTCACCCGACCTGTCCTGACTCTACTCTCCTTCAATATGTCGATGATCTTCTTCTATGTAGTCCCTCTGGGAACACTCTCAATCCCACACTGCACAGCTTCTTAATTTCCTAGCAGACAAGGGAAATAGGAAGTCTCCCCACAAGGCCCAGGTTTCCCAGTCTTCTGTCACCTTTCTTGGTTTTTGCCTTACACCCAGAAAAAAGGAAATAACACTGGATAGGAGGCAACTCCTCTCTGATCTTCCAGTGCCCCATACAAAAGCCAAAATACTATTATTCCTAGGACTAGCAGGTTATTTTAGGGCCTGGATCCCAAATTATTCTCTTCTATACAAATCCTGTATGAACTAGCAAAGGGACCCCCTAGTGAATCTCTTGCCTCCTCCCCAAACTACCACTTGCGCAGGCTTCAGCAACTTGTCTTAAAGGCACTTGCCCTTCACCTTCCTGATCTTTCAAGACCATTTCATGTATATGTCCATGAAAAAGGGAGGCAAGAACTTGGGGTCTTAGGTCAAAACTATGGGCCTACATTTGCACCTGTGGCATATTTGTCCAAGCAAATTGACCCTACCATCCGTGAGTGGGCCCCTTGCTTAAGAGCTCTGGCTGCTGGACAAATTTTACACAAAGAAGCCTCTAAGCTTACTTTTGGGGCCCCTTTAACTATCCACTCCCCACATCACTTGAAGGATCTTTTAGCTTATAAGGGCTTTCAAACCCTTCCTCCATCCAGAGTTCTGTCACTCCTCACTTCCTTTCTGGAAAACCCTAACATTACTTTCCTCCCCTGCTCTGCACAGAACCCTGCCTCACTGCTCTCAATGACTCCCACGTCTAACACACCAACTCATAATTGGTTGGAAACCTTAGATGATTTCCTCCCCTGTCATTCTTCCATTTCTGAGAGACTACTAGCCAAGCCTGACCTTATCTGGTTTACTGATGGCAGTTCCTTTAGGCAGAATTGCACTCATTACTTTGGATACACTGTAGTTTCAGCCACTGAGATTATAGAGGCCAAAGCTCTGCCTTCAGGAACTACCAACCAGCAGTCTGAACTTATAGTAGCCACTCGTGCCTGCCTTCTAGCACAAGGAAAATCCCTAACCCTTTATACTGATTCAAAATATGTCTTCCATATCTTATCCCATGCTGCAATATGAAAGGAGCGAGGCCTACTTACCACCAAAGGTAATGTGATCACTAATTCGGCTCTTATAACCAATCTGATAAAGGCCTCCCACTTACCCACCCAGGTGGGAGTTGTCCATTGTAGGTCTAATTAGAAGGACGTCTCTCTTATCACTGAGGGCAATGCCAAAGCTGACCAGGCGGAACAAATGGCTGCTACCACTTCCAATGATGGACCCCCTGGGGGACATATAATGGCCACTTTAGACAGCTCATCTGAAGCCCCTACTTCTTCCAGTAAGAACAAGGATCTCTTCAAGTTCCTTCATACTCTATTCCTTTCCAATTCTCAGTCTTTGACCCTCTTTTTACAGAGCTTCTTCTCGCTCACCCTCTCTGACAAAGCCATGCTACAGAATATAGCCTCTAATTGTCAGATCTGTCAGTGGACCAACACTTATACTCCTTTAAGGCCCAAACCTTTTCCTTCCCACCAAGCCCGGGGACACATTCCCACTGCTGACTGGCAGGTAGACTTCACCAACATGCTCACAGTATGGCGCACTAAATACCTCCTTGTCTTTGTGGACACTTTCTCTGGTTGGATTGAGGCATTTCCCACTTCCAATAAAACGGCTTCCACTGTAGCTTTAATCTTACTGACAGACATCATCCCCAGGTTTGGTATGCCCACTTCTCTACAATATGACAATGGCCCTGATTTTATTTCTAGAATCACACAAAAGGTCTCTCAAGCCCTCTCCTTCAAGTGGCATTTCCACTGTCCATATTATCCACAAGCTTCAGGGAAAGTGGAAAGGGTAAATTGTACTCTAAAGGAAGTCCTTACCAAAATGACAATGGAATTAAACTTAGACTGGGTCAAACTCCTTCCCTTGGATTTGCTTCGAATCAGAGCTCTCCCTAAAAACCATCTTTACTGTCTCCCTTTGAGATAATATATGGAAGACCTCTTATACCCCCTGGGTTGGTCATTTCACAAGGACCTCTCACCCGAGATTTGTCTTTGCCTCTTTTGTATCATCTCCGCTCGGAACTCTGGAAATATCAGGACTGGCTTCATCCGGACCCAGTGTCCTCTCCAAACACTCCTCCCTTAACACCTGGGAGTCTAGTATATTATAATACCCCAGAGGAGAAAGGGACTCTTGCCCCAAAATGGGAAGGCCCCTATCCTGTCATTCTCTGTACCCCCACTGCCGCCAAACTCTCCTTACCAGACAACCATCTAACTCCCTGGATTCACATTTCTAGGTTGAAGCCATATCACCAGGAGGCCCCACCTGCTGACGACAGGACCAACCCAGAGGAACTCCAAGAATCACCTCCTGAACCTCCCATTAACTCCTGCTCTCCACACTCATCTCACCCATTTAAGTTGCGGCTCACACGGTGTTCCATGCAGCCCAATTCCTCTTAAAAAAGTCACAATGGGCTCTCTCAACACCCTAATCTTCTGTAACTGCTTGTTTTTTGTGCTCTGCTTATTTTCTGTGCTCTATCGGGACTGGTCTTTACCCTCCTCTCCTACCATGTATTTATTCACTCTTCAGGAACGATACTCAGAACATGGCATGTAGAAGGTCCGTGCAGTGGATGCAACTACTTGCTTCATCCACAACTGCACCTCTATTTCCCTAAAATTGTCACCTTCAAGGACCTTCGTCCCTGGTAGCTGGAACTGGCTTTTCATTTGCTTCCTTTTTGATCAAACAAAAGACTATTGTCATTGGTGGCCTGAGATATATAATGGGTGCCCCTATTGGTCATACAGGTTCCATGATGAACATGGTAGCTATTCTTACCACTCACTTTGTTACCCTAAAGTGTGGACTTCTAGTTACCTAAAGTGGGATAAAGTCTCTTTATCTGATAACAATGGATGGTATACTTTAGATATACCTGACCCCAAGGCCAAACGTTGGGACTATGTTGAGTTTGCTGTCTATGCTCGGACAACCTCAGCCAGACCCACAGGGTGGATGACAGTTGGCCGCACCCTGATTATGCCACCTAAGGCAACCATCCAGGTAGTTGAACACATTAAGGAGTCAGAATCAAAACTTTTAGATCTTATCCATAGCTCATCCACAAAGGATTCAGACCCTTCAACCCCCTCAGGTCCCCCTGACACATGGCTCAATTTGTTACACCAATCTCTTCGATTATTAAACTCCACCCCTCTTTTTGTGCCTCCTTCTCAGTGCTTTCTCTGTGCTTCACTTAGTCCCATTAGCGGCAGGAAATATTTCAGCAAAAACCTACAATTTCTCTAAGAAAGGACAACCCCTACATGTGACACGTATCCCACTGTGGGAAAGTTATTTCACCAATACTTTATTTGCTTTCATCTGTTTCCACCTGCCAATAATGAATCCTTTACCCATTTGTTCCTTGCGCTTAAGCACCCAATCGAGCCCTGCATTTATGCAACCTGGACATTTCCTCTGGTGTAATGGGTCTTTAAGTACCTCAACGATCAATGTCTCTGGCACCTGTTTCTTGGTTACTGTAGTTCCTCAGCTGTCTTTGTATACTCCCACCGAATTCCGACAGTTGGCCCTACCTTCCTGAACCCGTAGGGCAGTCTTTCTGCCGGTTCTGGTAGGCCTCACTTTAACAACCTCAGTGGCGGGTCTCGGATTCTCTGGTGGAGCTATAGGTCATGCTCTATGGGCATTCAAAGACCTGCAACAAAAACTGCAGGAAGCACTCGATACCACTGCTGAGTCTCTGGGCTCCTTGCAGCGCCAGGTTACTTCATTGGCACAAGTGGCTTTACAGACCCAAAGGGCAATTGATCTTCTCACTGCAGAAAAAGTGGGTACATGCCTATTCCTCAGAGAGGAATGTTGCTCTTATGTTAATGAATCTGGGCTGATAGAAAAAAATGTTGTTAAATTGCAGAAATTATTGACCAAATTGCTCAAACCTAGCTCCTCCAATCCCTTAACAGGGTTCTTCCAATCCTATCTTGCCATGTACTTACTACCTATCTTGGGGCCCCTTATTGGGATGCTCCCTTTTTTTGCTCTCTTGCCATGCATAATGAAGTTCCTTCAAACCCAACTGCAAAAAATTTCTAATCAAAATTTCAACCAGCTTTTGCTTAGGCACTACCATCCTCTGATGACCGATGAACCCCTAACATCTCCAAGAGAACAGTTCACTCAGTGATGAAGCTCACTACCAGGCACGATGGAATGCAACGTACATCAGACAGCGGGAGGCAACGAGCTTGGAGAACCTCTCAAGCTGCCATCCTGGATTCATGAGTCTTTATGACCTTCTAAGCTTCCTCATGGCCCTTGGCCTCTTCTATGTCAGTCCCCCAACATGGAACTTCTGCCAAAAATTGACCTTTGCTTTAATTTTTATCTTCATTCTGTTTTTATTCGCTCTGATCTTCTTCAAGTGCTGGTGACACCATGACCAGGCAACGCTTCCAGTATTTCCTAGAGTCTCTGTTACAGGACCAGTAGCTGATACCAACAATCTCCTCCATCCAGGACTGGTTTCATGCCATCAACAACTTGTGGCATCAGGGAACTTTCATAGACTTTACCCCTACTGAAGTAGCTATCTATACCACTGGCTTTTATTTCTGGCTGCCATGATATCCCCAGACCTGGCCCCCGAGCATTTGTCCACTTCCCTTTCTAGGCCCCACAGCACCCCCACACAGCAGGCAGCAGCCAGAAATGACAAACAATGCCCCACTTTCTAAGAAAACAAAAAGGGAGGAATGTTAGGAAAAGTATAAATGGCAGCCATACCCCAGAGAAAAACCCCAACATGGCACCTAAGGACTTCTTCTTCGTACCTTCTTCTTTTCTGCAGTGGCGTTAAAAGTCCCTGCCCTTGTTAACTCTGCAGCCAGCGCCAATTTCAAATCTCACTGGTGGGGAACCTTAGCCCCAATGAGAATTAATTCCTGGGCTCCAGAGCTGATATCTGAAAAAACTTATTCTCAGAACATGAGACCAAATCACAAACCCACAACCACACCCACAAAGGCACCTCCTTCCCCCAAGTAGGTCTGTGACTATTCGGAGTGTTCTCTGACTGCTGGGCCATACTATGTTCCTCCGAAATGGCCTGTCTTGTCTCAGATCTGGTCTCCTTGGTCAACTCTGTGAAGTTGACAGGAACCAGTGGTGAGCCACTACCTTCTTTCTCAGGAAAGGCCCCTCTTCAGAGCTCTTCTGGCATTTGGACATCTTCAAATCAGTAGGTACCAAGAAAGACTGACCCTCTCCTTGGTAAATCCAAACAAGTGAGACAACTGGGACTGGGACTGGGACTGGCTCGGGGTGCCTGGCTTCCTGGATCCCAAGTTCAGAGTGTTCCAACACCAAGGAAGTGAGGTGAGGTCACTTCCTTCAGGAACTGAATGAGGTCACTGCCTTGGCAACCACTTTGTTTTAGCAGTTGCTTCTTATGGTCCCTTTAGATGGAGGCTGCCCCTACTTCCTGTGACCCTTTCATAAGTTAGAATGGGATATAATCCATAGGCTCTCAGGAACAGCTCTCCAAAAGGCCTGGTTTGGTCCGTCTCCTCTACATTAAGAAGACAGAGGCTGATTCAGACACCAAACTTCATCCTACCAGGTTGTTTTCCATGGAAGATGACTTTTGCTCTCTCAGGTCCTTCATAGCTGCCTACATCTTCTCAAGGAATCATTTCTGCACATACCTTTGAGGTTCTCATCAGGTGGAAGATCCCATACATTCCTGTATTGTAAGACCAACACTGTCATTGCTTTTCTGTAAAGTTAGATTGAGGGAACAGTGTATGGTTAGTGTTAATAACATTTTCAATTTTGATTAGGAACCATTCTGCTCGATGAACAATGGTATTGGGAACCTGTGATATTTATAAGAATATAGAGGTGAAATATATGAACGAAAAGAGAAATCTAAGTAAGATTTGAAGCCCAGAAGGTCATTGGGTTCTTGATTGGGATACTTAGCATTGAATTACGTTCTGCACAGATGTCTCAGATAAATCGATATACAATGGCATAGGACCTTGTACCTTGGATGATTGAATGTAGAAGAGAACATCCAGTCAAAAAGGGATAGTCGATAGGATTAGGAAGACAGTAGGTAGGTTTAGGAAGAAGAGTGAATATAGGATTTGGACCAAAGTTTTTTAGCAATAGGGTTTCGGTTAGAGAGTGAATGTTAGTGATAGCACATGTGAAGATTCAGTCACAATGATGAACTGGGGAAAATATGTAGGAAAGCAGATATCAATAGACACATTACAAAATCATTCAAAGTGTAAAGTGAGTGACAGCTTTAGACGTATTCAAAGGGTTGAGTTTGAATATATAATCTTTGGAAGAAATAAATATGTAGTCACCAATAGGATTTTCATTTGAGATCATTAGGCAACCTGGACATGGATGTTTTTAGTAATCCAGGATCACTTTCCATTTAGGTATGGTACAATCATAAGTGAGAACTTTGCTTTTTCTGTTCAGAATATTACTGTGATAAAATGTATATGTAGATCAGGTTACATGTATTTGTTCCACCATTTCTGGGAGCAATATTTTGAAGACGTATAAATTAGTATTGGGGGTACAAAGAGGTGTACCCTGTGTCTATGAATATAGAGATAATACATGAATAGACCATACTGTGAATAAATAATATAACTGGTTCCACTTTAAATAATGGATTGAATTGATATCTGTAACTAAGTAAGAAATCTTATATTGATATACAATCATTCTTTCCAACCACTTATACATTTAAAGGTAATATTAGGGTTATGGTTTATCATGACGGGTGTTTTGCTTCAAATATGATAAAGGAAATCGAAAATAATGTGTTTGGAAAGAAGTCTCATGAAAAGAGCAGTCAAGAAACATGGAGGAATACATGGGTTCTGAAGCAGGAAGTGATATGAAGTTAAACAAATGCGTATAAATTTGCTAAATTGTGGATGAAATATTTATATATCCTCTGATGTGCATAAACTGAAGAAATAGTAATGTTCCAGTGTTGAATAAAAATGAACGTCAAAATGCACATCATGTCCCATAGGAATCTAATCTACTTGCATTGATGTTAAACTCGTGTCAGTTACTGTAGAAATATTATGATTTGGCTTTTTTTTTTTGGTGTTATAATACAATTTATTTTAGTACTAGCATGCCACAGAATGTAGAGGAAGGAACAATGGATTATTATTATCATTGTGATAATTTAAGGTTTTATATCACATTAAGCTATAATATGGCATAATATATCTTATGAATTAGAGAAAAATTTTTTTTAAAAAACCTATTATTTAAGGACCATATGCACTGACAATTTAAATGGCTTTCTCGAGATTTCAATTTCTATCAATTGTGTATTAATTGCCAAATATTTATTTTAGTACTTTTCATATTCATAATTGATATAAAGTCAATTGTTTAATTCTTCTTGTAAGTAGTTACTTATTACAGCAGGGACATTATTAATAATTCTAAATCTTTATAAGAAAAATGGTACAAAGTTATTTTCATGCAAAATTAAGAATAATTGCCTTCTCTGAATGTTTGATTGTTAATACATATAACAAAGAGCTTTTGATGAGTCTCTTCCGCAGTAAAACATAAAATGCAAAGATATAGTTGGGTATGTATGTCCAAATAAAGATAAGAAGAAATACACATTATTAGCTAGAAACAATTAAATAAAAGATGAAAAGAAAAATCCAATACATTGTACGAACTTGTCAGATGAGGTAGTATTCTGGAAGAATAGCCTAAGGCTAGACATGGTCCATGACAAAATACTAACTAAAAAAATGAAATATGAAAAATATAGGAAATGCTATGAATTTTTCATGAAGGTAGGTGAATTATCCTTTAATCTCATTTTATGTGCATTTTCAAAAGCCAAATTTCTGGTAAAATAAATTTGTGATAGTTACAACTACACAAAACAAAGTTTCTGCTTAGCAAAATGAATGCATCTCAACCCTTTTTTAGCTGATTTCTTCCCACTCAATTTTAAACCTTTATTTATTTATTTATTTTTATTGGTTGTTCAAAACATTACAAAGCTCATGATATATCATCTTTGATACATTTTTCTCATTTGGTTTATGAACTCCCATTTTTTCCCCAAATAAGAATTGCAGAAACGCATTGCTTACACATTCACATTTTTACATAATGGCATATTAGTGACTGTTGTATTCTTCTACCTTTCCTATCCCCTACTATCCCCCCTCCCCTGCCCTCCCATCTTCCCTCTCTACCTCATGTGCTGTTGTTTAATTCTCTCCATTATTTCCGCCCCATTTCCCCTCACAACCTATTATGTGTAATTTTGTGTATCATTGAGGGTATTCTACCATTTCCATATGCTTTCTCTTCTCTCTCCCTTTCTCTCCCCCCACACGTCTTTGTATAATGTTAATCTTTTCCTCATGCTCTTCCTCCCTTTCTGTTCTTAGTTGCTCTCTTTATATCAAAGAAGACATTTGGCATTTGTTTTTTTAAGGATTGGCTAGCTTTGCTTAGCATATTCTGCTCTAATGCCATACATTTCACTGCAAATTCTATGATTTTGTAATTTTTTAGTGCTGCGTAATACTCCATTGTGTGTAGATTCCACATTTTTTTTTAATCCATTCATCTATTGAAGGGCATCTAAGTTGGTTCCACAGTCTAGCTGTTGTGAATTGTCCCGCTATGATCATTGATGTGGCAGTATCCCAATAGTACGCTGTTTTAAGATCCTCAGGGAATAGTCCAAGAAGTGTGATAGCTTGGTCAAATGGTGGATCCATTCCCAGCTTTCCCAGGAATCTCCATACTGCTTTCCAAATTGGCTGCACCAATTTGCAGTCCCACCAGCAGTGTACAAGTGTCCCCTTTTCCCCACATCCTCGCCAACACTTACTGTTGTTTGACTTCCTAATGGCTGCCGATCTTACTGGAGTGAGATGGTATCCTAGGGTGGTTTTGATTTGCATTTCTCTGACTGCTAGAGATTGTGAGCATTTTTTCATGTACTTGTTGATTGATTGTATGTCCTCCTCTGTGAAGTGTCTGTTCAGGTCCTTGGCCCATTTGTTGATTGGGTTATTTGTTACCTTACTTTTTAATTTTTTGAGTTCTTTGTATATTTTGGATATTAGGGCTTTATCTGAAGTGAGAGAGGTAAAAATTTGTTCCCAGGATGTAGGTTCTCTATTTACCTCTCTTATTGTTTCTCTTGCTGAGAAAAAAAAAAAAAACTTTTAGTTTAAGTAAGTCCCATTAATTTATTCTTGTTATGAACTCTTGGGCTATGGGTGTCCTATTAATGAATTTGGAGCCCGATCCCACAGTATGTAGATCGTAGCCAACTTTTTCTTGTATCAGATGCAGTGTCTCTGATTTGATATCTAGCTCCTTGATCCATCTTGAGTTAACTTCCTTGCTTGGCGAGAGAAAGGGATTCAGTGTCATTTTGTTGCATATTGATTTCCAATTTTTCTAGCACCATTTGTCCTTCGTATATTGCAGGTTTTTAGCCCCTTTTATCAAATATAAGAAAGTTGTAATTTTGTGGAATGGTTTCTGTGTCCTCTATTCTGTACCATTGGTCCACCTGCCTGTTTTGGTACCAGTACCATGCTGTTTTTGTTACTATTGCTTTGTAGTACAGTTTGAAGTCTGGTATCGCTATACCTCCAGATTCAAACATCCTGCTTAGAATTGCTGTTGCTATTCTGGGTCTTTTGTTTTTCCATATGAATTTCATGATTGCTTTATCTTTTCTACAAGAAATGTCGTTGGGATTTTGATTGGCATCAATTTAAACCTGTAGAGAATTTGGGTAATATCGCCATTTTGATGATGCTAGTTCTGCCTATCCATGAATTGGGTATATTTTTCCATATTCTAAGATCTTCTTCTATCTCTTTATGTTTCTGTAGTTTTCATTTAAAAATCTTTCACCTCTTTTGTTAGGTTGATTCCCAACTATATAATTGTTTTTCCAATTATCTTATTTTCTTTGAGGATATTTTGAATGGAGTGGTTTTCCTCATTTCCATTTCAGAAGTTTTGCTGCTGATATACAGGAATGCTTTTGATTTATGCGTGTTGATTGTATATCTTGCCACTTTGCTGAATTTATTTATTAACTCTAGTAGTTCCTCTGTAGACCCTTTTGGGTCTGTTAAATATATTATCATGTCATCCGCAAATAGCGATAATTTAAGTTCTTCTTTTCCTAGTTTTATGCCTTTAATTTCTTTTGTCTGTCTAATTGCTATGCCTAGTATTTCAAGAACTGAATTAAATAGAAGTGGTGATAGAGGGCATCCCTCTTGTTCCAGATTTTAGAGGGAATGCCTTCAGCTTTTCTCAATTTAGGATGATGCCAGCCTGAGGTTTAGCATATATAGCTTTTACAATCTTGAGGTATGTTCCTGTTATCCCTAGTTTTTCTAGTGTTTTCAACATAAAGGGATGCTGAACTTTGTCGAATGTTTTTTCTGAATCTATCGATACGATCATATGGTTGTTGTCTTTAAGTCTATTGATGTGGTGAATAGCATTTATTGATTTCCGTATAATGAACCAGCCTTGCATCCAGGGATGAATCCTACATGATCATGGTGCATAATTTTTTGATATGCTTTTGTATTCGATTCACCAAGATTTTATTGAGAATTTTTGCATCCAAGTTTATTAGAGATATTGGTCTGTAGTTTTCTTTCTTTGAAGTGTCTTTGTCTGGTTTTGGGATCAGGGTGATATTGGCCTCATAGAATGAATTTGGAAGAGTTCCTTATTTTTCCATTTCTTGAAATAGCTTGGAAAGTATTGGTATTAATTCCTTTTTGAAGGTTTTGTAGATCTCTGCTGTATACCCATTCGGTCCATGGCTTTTTTTGGTTGGTAGTATTTTGATGGCTTCTTCTATTTCTTCCTTTGTTATTGGTCTGTTTAAATTGTGTGTGTCTTCCTGACTCAATCTGGGCAGATCGCATGACTTAAGAATTTATTGATATCTTCACTATCATCTATTTTATTGGAACATAGGGTTTCCATATACTTTCTAATTATCTTCTTATTTCTGTAGTGTCTGTTGTGATATTGCCTTTTTTATCCCGTATGTTAGTAATTTGAGTTCTCTCTTTTCTTCTCTTCCTTAGCATGGCTAAGGGCCTGCTCTCTCTTTTCTTCTCTTCCTTAGCATGGCTAAGGGCCTGCAGATCTTATTTATTTTTTCAAAGAACCAACTTTTAGTTTTATCAATATTTTCAATTTTTTTTTGTTTCAATTTCGTTGATTTCTGCTCTAATTTTAATTATTTCTTGTCTTCTACTACATTTGCTGTTGTTTTGCTCTTCCATTTCTAGGTTTTTGAGGCGTAGTGTGAGTTCATTTATTTGCTGATTTTTTTTTTTTTTTTGAGGAAAGAACTCCAAGAAATGAATTTCCCTCTTAAAACTGCTTTCATTGTGTCCCATAGATTCCAGTATGTTGTGTCTGTATTGTCATTTGTCTCTATGAATTTTTTTATCTCCTCCTTTATGTCTTCTGTAAACCATTGATCATTCAGTAGCATGTTGTTCATTTTCCATGTGATGTAGGATTTTTCCTTCCTTCTTTTATCATTGATTTCCAGATTCATTCCATTATGATCAGATATTCTGCATGGTATTATCTCCACGACTTTATATTTACTAAGAATTGCCCTATGGCATAATATATGGTCTTTCTTTGAGTAGGATCCATGTGCTGCTGAGAAGAACGTGTATCCACTTTTTGATGGTTGATATATTCTATATATGTCGGTGAAGTCTAGGTTACTGATTTTGCTGTTGAATTCTATAGTTTCTTTATTCAGTTTTTGTCTAGAGGATCTGTCTAATGGCTAGAGCGGTGTGTTGAAGTCACCCATAATTATTGTGTTGTAGTTTATTTGACTCTTGAACTTGAGGCGAGTTTGTTTTATGAGTGTTGCAGCTCAATTGTTTGGTGCATACAAATTGATAATGGTTATGCATTGTTGGTGCAAGGTTCCTTTTAACAGTATATAGTGTCCTTCTTTATCCCTTTTGATTAACGTAGGTTTGAAGTTGATTTTATTCGATATGAGTATGGCCACTCCTGCTTGCTTCCGAGGGTCATGTGAGTGGTATGATTTTTCCCAAACTTTTAATTTCAGCCTCTGTATGTCTTTACCTATCATATGAGTCTCCTGAAGGCAGCATATTGTTGGATTTTTTTTTTTTTTTGATCAAGGTTACTAGCTTATGTCTCTTGATTGGTGAGTTTAGGCCATTAACATTTAAGGTTACAATTGAAATATGATTTCTACTTCCAGTCATGTTTGTTTGTTTGTTTATTTATTTATTTATTTATTCATTTATTTATTTATTTTGGTTAGTTTTTACTTTTTGGTTATTTTCCTCTCCCTTTACTGAGATACCTCCTGCTGCTAGTTTCAGGCATTACTTTTCAAATCCTCTTCTTGTAGTATTTTGCTCAAAATGCTTTGCACTGCTGGTGTTCTGGCTGTGAATTCTTTTAGCTTTTGTTTATCGTGAAAGACTTAAATTTCATTGTCAAATCTGAAGCTTAATTTTGCTGGATACAGTATTCTTGGTTGGAATCCATTATTTTTGAGCGTTTGAAATACTTTGTTCCAGGATCTTCTTGCTTTCAAAGTTTGTGATGAAAAAAATCAGTCGTCAACTTAATTGGTTTACCCCTGAATGTAACCTGCCTACTTTCTCTCGTAGCTTTTAATATTCTCTCTTTGTTCTGTATGTCCTTGTTCTGGCTATCTTCATAAATATTTGTCTTGGAGTTGGTCTATTATGGTTTTGAATGCTTGGGGTCCTGTAGGCTTCCAGGATTTGGCAATCCATTCCATCTTTCATCTCTGGGAAATTTTCTAGAATTATTTCATTTAATATGTTGTCCATTCCTTTGGTTTGAATCTCTATGCCTTTTTCTATCCCGATGACTCTCAAATTTGTTTTTTTTTATGACATCCCATATCTCTTGAATAGATTGCTCATGGGATTTAAGCATCTTTTCTGTGTTTACTCTATTCTTTTGAAGTTGATAAACTTTGTCTTCATTATCTGACGTTGTAACTTCTACTTGATCTAGTCTATTTGTAATACTCTTCGTTTGAGTTTTTAATTTGGTTTATACTTTCCTGCATTTCTAGGATTACTGTTTGATATTTCTTTTTAATGTCTCTATCTCCTGGTAAAGCTCATTCTTTGCCATTTGAATTTGTTTGTTTATTTGATTTTCAAAATATACTTTTATTGCTTGGACTTGCTGCCTCATGTCTTCTCTAATATTCCTTTCCATCTGAGTTAGGTATGCCTTGAGTTTTTTCCCTATCCCTATTTCTGATGCTTCACGGTCCTCCTTTAGAATTTAGTTGTCCTGCATTTTTTGCACACCTTTTTTTCCCTTGTTTTTTCATGATGTTCACGTTACTTTTCAGCTCAATTTGATTGCTGTGTTTCTGCTTTCTTCAATAGATTTGTTTTGGTTTTATATATCTCTGTTGTCTCTCTTTTGTGTTTGTAGACTATGCCTGCAAAAGTGGATTCCACTTGGAAGGAATTCCGACAGCTGAGCTCCAGTGATGTCACCTGTCTGCTATGGCGGGCCCCAGGCTCCTTGCCGGGGTGTTTGAATGGGAGGGTGGGACTGGACTGTCTCTGGTTGGTTTCACCTCCCGGTCGCTGGCGGGTGGGCGGTCTCCAGCCATCCAGTCGTGCAATCAGCGAATGGGCTGTCACCGGCGGGCGGGTGATCTCTAGCTGCCCAATTGCGCAGGCAGCCAGCGGGTGATTGGTTGCTGGTGGGCAGGCGTTCTCCAGCCTCCTAGTCACGCGTGTCTGTCCTCTGGTCCCCTGGTTTCCTCTGCGAGTCCTGATTTCCCCTGCGACACCAGATTTCCCCTGAGTGATGCCTCTTGGCAGCTCAAACTGTACTCTTTGCCTGCCGTTCCTTGGTTGTGGAGGGTGTCTATTGGGAACACTGGCACTCTATTGTTTTGATTTTTTCCGCTTGCCCCACCCATTGCGCTGGCTAGAAAAGTTTTGTTTTCACCGGTGATGGGAGGGGAAGTTGAAGGTCAGGTGCCACTAGTTTTCCCCCCGTCTTTATGAAGGCTTTCTCTGGTAATCCCTCCCCCGGAAAGCCTAAGAGAGAATTTTTGCGAATTACCTGCTGTATGGGAGATAAGCTGAGTAACACACACCTGTTTTGTTGTTGCAATCTGTCGGAGAGTGGTGGTGGATACTTCAGCTCTCCAAGATGGTGGCCGTTGGTTTTCTCGGTGGAGTTTCGGTTGTGGGGGATAGAACTGTAACACTTTCTTCCCCATCTGAAATCCCGAACTCAGCCCCAGGCTCAGTGGTGGGTGACCCAGCCGGATTCCACAGAATCCGCAGCAACGTTTCTCCCTGCATGCTGGTCGCTTCACGGTGGAGGCCCGCCGTCTGTAGCCACGGCATGGGCCGCACGGATCAGCCACCCCAGATCTTCGGTCGCATAGTTGGCTCTTGTTTGAGACTCAATTACAGGACCTCGGTGGCTGAAATCATTCTTCTAGGTTCCAGGCACACCCATTTTTCTGTAAGATCCTAACAAGATACTTTTTCGTCATTCTAACTCCTTATTCACATGTGAAGTTGCGCAGTACAAAGGGTGTGATGCACTCTATTCATGGCCATCTTGCAATGTCAAAATATTAGGATTTCTATGCACCATTTACTGAAGATAGTTTTCAGTACTAGTAAACCAAAATGTTATTTCAGGTGGATGAATATTTCTGAGAATAATCTTTTGAAAAGTAGATTATAAATCCACATACATGAATATGAATGAAATTTGGGAGTGCATAATAAGACACATATATTTCATATTTTGAAAAATCTGGAGGATATATATATATATATATATATATATATATATATATATATATATACAGACACACACAGAGAGACATTAAAAAGTAGCATTATATATGCCAATCGAAATTCATCATGAAATACATATCATCCACAGATTCAAAAATATTTATTTTACTGAACATGGATTTATGTATAATGCTATTTAAATAGGAGGATCACCCATAGGTTGAATTCTCAGTTCCAACAGCTTTTAGAAGGAGTGATATCTTCTCACAATTTCTATATGCCAAGTCAGCCACCTCACCAAAAATATACGTGTGATACCAGGTATGAATAAATATGTGCATATAAAACTACATGTGCTAAATAGGCTACAGAGAAAGGGAGACAGGAATTCACATATTTGTTAACTTTAAAAAAACATGGAGAATTGTTTCAACCAAATAATTGACTAGATTCATAACTCCTACCCTATATAATGCAAAAGGCAAGTCCAACTATACACGATGCCTCCTCTGAACTGCTTGTATTTCAATTCTGTTTGGGTTATTATTCTAGTCATAGTTTAGTAGCATAGGGGTTAGTGTGAGGGATTCACTATTTTGACTGGAAAATTATAAAATGAATCCAATGTGTATACAAATATGTGCTACAAAAAATTGTTCCCACTGTCATCCAGAACAATGGCTTGACATTACCTAGTCCCCAAGTAAGACAAAATTAGAGGAGAAGAGTTAGAAAATCTGTGAATACATATTTGAAATAGAGTATGCTAAGGAGTTTCCAAAAGTAAGGGACAGGGTAAACACTCCACAAACTGCAGCTCTTCTGGCCTAAAGACTTCTTGTGGAACTGCCTCTGAGGTTGGGCACTTGAAACATATGTTGTTGTCAAGTGCTTTAGCTTCGTTTCTAGTGAGACCAATAAAGGTGGGTCTGCATCTATGTGATCTGGAGGACATGGTTTATTATTTTCCACTGAACATGAGCAGCAGTGCTGAATTTGCTGTTTGTAGCTAAACTGTGGCCCCTGGGGTCTAAGTGTCTCCCCGTGTGGACTGTGAAGCCATTTTGTGATCCTAAAGTTTTCATGGTGTTTCTTGCGGCTTCACTGGGAGTTTGGTATTTGCTTCACAAAATACAAAGAGGTCAACTGGGACACAGTGCTGGAGGGAGTTCTGTCACGTGTGGTGGGTCAGTTTCTGCAGGACAATGCACCAACCATGCTTCTATCCCACATAGCTTTCCCCATTGACCATAGCAACTTAATTCTGAAACTTTCCCTGAAACTTCTCAATATTACAAGATGCCTTTACATAGAAGGGACTGCTTGCTGCACCATGTCAGTCACAAGACATTTGGAAGCTAATGGCAGATCCACATGGCCCCACCACAAATGTTTTATCACACACCTGCCCACTACTGCTCTAGGCCAAGTACTCAGCAGGCTCCAATTTATTGGCATCTCTGTTCTACACCATTTTCATGAAACTCAGTCAATCAAGGCACTGTCTGGTATACTCATGATCAGCAACAGGACATCCAAAGGTTCTCCAGTGCCACCTGGTCATGGGAATTTCAAAAATTTCTTGGTATTTATCTAGCCATTTTTGAAAGATGAAGTTGGAGGCACTGTACGTTTCAAATCAATCCAGAACCATTAAATTTTGAGGAAGCTCATGTCAATGAAAGCTATGGAGAATTCTCACAGGCAAGGCTTCCCAAAGATTGGCTAAATGGTCACGTGAATCCAGGCCCATTGAGGTCTACAATGTGAGGTCCATGTGTGTTTTGACTCTCAACTATGGCTGCCAAGTCTTTCAGAATAAAATCATGTGATATCTTGGCTGTGATTCCCAGTGCTTTGTGGAAATACAACCTGGGCATACATCTCAGTTTCCAAGGACGACTCTCATGCGTGAACTCATAACATCCCAACACAATTCATGGCAATACATCTCTGAGGTCAGTTCCAGAACTCAGTCTCTTAGGGGAATCACACCAGAGTTCATGTCAAGGTGGACCCAGTCATCTCTTCCAACCACCACACAAATGACCACAATTAAAACCAACACACTCCCACATGGCCCTCATGATCTTTCATATAAACACTCTTCATAACCTCTGGTTGAATGTTTCTATGAGGGGTGCAGACCAAGACAGTCTCCAAAATAATCTCCCTTGCCCCTAATGTGCCTAAAAACAGGGTGGCTTGGACACCCTTCCTGTGAACCTGGTGTGATCACATAGGCCTGCTGTTAATACTTCTCTGCTTCTCCAATTGGAGGACTACTGACTGTGGGGTTTAGATTCTTTGTCTGAATTGGAGACATGAGGAAACCCAAGCTCCTACGGGCTAGCCTCTGCAGGGCTTTGAAGAAATTATTTGACCCAATGCATTCCTATTCTAACTTGATGTAGGTCTAGAACCTCACAAAGGAAGGGGAGAGACTTCATCCAGAATGACTGCTCTTTTGGCTATTTTGGTTTTGTATGCACACATGGGATCGTTCTTTAGATCCATCAGGTGCTGAGAATCTAAGCCTAAGCCTCACACAGGGCCAAAAGGCTGATTCAGACACATCCTTTCCAAAGGAATTAAGCAAAAAGCCTCAGGTGATGCCCATTCATTTCCATGTGAAAACAGTTTTTTTTCAGGCTTCAAAAAGGGGTGGCCTGAGGCAAAGACCTTTCAGACATTCAGGGCAGCAGAACAATTGGTAATTAAAAGGCCCGAAGCAGGGTTTCTCCACTGAGACTCTCCTGATCACACTGATACCTGAGTTTTCTGAGATGCTCGCCATTCCCTTCAGCTATCCAGTACATGGCGATGTCACAGGGCTTGGAAGTGGTACATATATTGGACACAAAACCATGAGCCTATTCTGGAGAGTGGCCAGAATTCAGGAAGAAAGCAGAAACTTTGAAAGATAGCAAGTGTTGCCCATCGATAAGGCAAGCTGAAATCCATTCATAAATTGGGCAGGATGAATGCTGGGAAGCTTTCAACTAGACAGGACATATCAATTGATGCATTCTCTTTTCTAATGTCTACAACCATGGACACCGTGGGATACACAGACATAGAAACACTCGCCTTGTCAAACGACTTACTCGAAACAGTCTACACCAAACCAAACATTCCGACTTTCCTACCTATTCTGAGAACATGAGACAAATCCACAAACTCACACCCACACCCACAAAGGCACCTCCTTCCCCGAAGTAGGTCTGTGACTATCCAGAGTTTCTCTAATTGTGGACCATATTTTATTCCCACAAAATGGCCTGTCCTGTCTCAGATCTGGTCTCTTTGGTCAACATTTTGAACTACTGAGGAGCCAGCGGTGATCCAATACCTGCTTTCTCAGTAAAGGTGACTTTTCAGAGCTTTCTGGCATTTGGCCATCCTCACATCAGTAGGTACCAAGAAAGACTAAATCTGTCCTTGGTAAATCCAAGCAAGTGAGACCCCTGGGAGTGGGACTGGGACTGGATTTTGGTGACTGGCTTCCTGGATCCCAAGTTCAGAGAGTTCTGTCACCAAGGTTGTGAGGTGAGGTCACTTCCTTCAGAAAGTGAATAAGGTCACTGCCTTGGCAACCATGTTGTCCTAACAGTTGCTTCAAAGAGTCCCATGAAATGGAGGCTGCCCCTACTTCCTGTGACACTTTCACAACTTAGAATGGTATATCAACCATAGGCACCCAGGAACAGCTCTCAACACAGGCCTGGTTGGGTCCTTCTTCTCTAAATTAAGAAGACAGAGGCTGATTCAGACACATTCCTTCATCCTGACCAAGTTTTTTACAATGAAAGATGACTTTTGCTTTCTCAGTTCCTACATAGCTGCCTACAACTTCTGCAGGGATCATTTTTTGCATGGACCTTTGAGTTTCTCAGTAGTTGGAAGGAATCCTACATTTTTGTATTGTAAGACCATCTCTGTCCCTGCTCTTCTGTAAAGTTAGATTGAGGCAACAGTGTATGGTTAGGGTTAATAACAGGTTTGATTTGGGTTAGGAATCATTCAGCTGGATGAATAATGGTATTGATGACCTGCGATAATTACAAGAATATATAGGTAAAATATAAGTATGAAAACAGAAATCTATGTAAGATTTAAAACCCAGAAGTGTATTAGGACCTTGATTGTGATACTTAGCTTTGATTTATTTTCTGCACAGATGTCTCAGGTACATCGATATACAATTGCATTGGACCTTGTGCCTTGGATGATTGATTGTCAAAGATAACTTCCAGTCAAAAAGTGATAGTCGGTAAGATTAAGAAGATAGTCGGTAGTTTAGAAAGGAGAGTGAGTATAGAATTTGCACCAAAAGTTCTTTAGCTATAGCTTTTCGGGTATAGAGTAAATGTAAATGTCAGCACATGTGAAGAGTCAGCCACAATGATGAACTGGGAAAAATATGTAGGAAAATAGATATCAATAGATACATTAGGAAATCTGGCAAAGTATAGTCGTTAGTGAAAAGTTAGTAAAATAGGTAGTTGTCTCTTCATGTTTTTCTGTATACTTAACTTCCCTCCCTGCCCTCCCCAAGGAAAGTATATAAGCCCTGTTTAAGCTGTTCTCAGGACTCTCTGCTCTATTGAAGTGAGCTCTGAGCCCCAGCATGCTGGCCACCAATAAACCCTTTGCTTTTGCATGAGACAGTTTCTTAGAGGTCACTTCGCCTGACACTCATCCGACCTTTACATATGGAGGTTCCACCGAGTTCTGGCAGCAGCGGACGAGAGACCCCAACTGGCTCCTCAAGGGATTTGTAAGGCGCCTCTTTCTGGTGTCAGGTTTCAGGTTAGAGCTTGGCAAAATGGCTGTCAATGAAGAGTGTGAGCTCTCTCTCACGGTGGCTGACAGATGTGTCACAGAGCCTCAGGCCACCACCCTGAGGGACACCCCAGAGGACTCTGAAAATCAAGGAACAATAGTCTCCTCAACTCAGTGATATTTTGTTTCAGATTCGGTATTGCCAGCCCATCAGGTATTGCCGGCTACTCAGTCCTCGTCTCAGTGTTGGACGTCCATTTCCTGTCTTATTGTCTTGTCTTGTCTGTGTCATGTGTCATTGCTTTTACTGTTTGTGCATTTTTCATTATGGAAAAGAGCACTTCAATGCCTCTGTCCCTGACCCTTGATCACTGGACCAAATTCGGCTTAAGGGCTCAGAATCTTTCTTTTTCAGTAAACCGCTTGACCTGGCAGACTCTCTGTGCCTCAGAGTGGCCCACCTTTGGATTCGGATGGCCCTTAGAAGGATTTTTCTACTTCTCACTAATTTAAAAAGTCAGAGATATTGTCTTTCAGGAAGGGCCACATAGCCATCCAGATCAAAAGCCATATATCTTAACCCGGCATTACCTCTGCAAATCTCCTCCATGGGTGAAGCCTTTCTTTGCCCCTGCCCCCGCTCCTAATCCTTCCCCCATGATCTCTCAAACCCTCTGCTCCTCCTCCTCCTCCACCCTCTTTTCTGCCTAAGTCACAAGATTTAACTCTACTGCACTCTCATCCCTCTCCTTATCCCTTGCCCTCGTCTCCCAACCCCCAACACCCTTTAAGTGATTCCCCTGCTGCTGACTCAGCCTCTCCGCCATTGGAGGAAGCTAAGCCAGCCCAGCACCCTCCAGAAAACTCCCCCGCGGCACACACAGCCCCTCCTCCCCTGGAGGAACCTGGCCCGGCTAAAGGAACTCACCATCAATGAAAGATTGAAAACCCTGGAACTCCCGTGATGCTCCCCATCCGTCCCTATGTGCCAATGATTGATGATGGCCATGGGGAAAAATTGCAAGCCTACCAGTATTGGCCTTTCTCCTCTTCAGACCTATATAACTGGAAAAATAACAATCCCCCCTTTTAAGAGGACCCCACTCGTGTCTCAGGTGTGGTTGATTCATAGATGTTTTCACACCAGCCTACTTGGAATGACTGCCAACAACACCTAGGGACTCTCTTTATGACAGAGGAACAAAAGAGAATCCTCTTGGAAGCTAGAAAAAAATATCCTCGGACCAGATGGTTGACTGACACCACTTCCCAACATATTCAACCCGGCTTTCCCTAGAATCGACAAAACTGGGACCCCAACACCTTTGAAGGTAGGGAGCATCTGTCCACTTATCTCCGGGCTCTAATAGCGGGTATCTTAGTGGCTGCTAGGCGACCAACTAATTTGGCCAAGGTAATAGAGTTTATTCAAGGGCCTGATGTATCTCCCTCTATGTTTCTAGAGAGAATTATGGAGGCATATAGGAGATATACTCCTTTTGATACTCAGGCAGACGCTCAAAAGGCATCTGTCATGATGGCCTTTATTGGGCAAGCTGCCATGGATATTTAAAGAAAGTTACAACACTTAGATGGATTACAAGATATGACTTTGAGAGATTTAGTCAGAGAAGCCAAAAACGTATACTATACGAGAGAAACTGAGGAAGATAAGGAAGCAAAGGGTGGATAAAAGAAACAAAAGACAGACTAAGGAATTGACTCAGGTCCTGGTCACAACAACAAATAGGCCAGAAATAAGAAACATGGAGACAGGAAGGGATACCTGGGCCCAAACTAGAGGCCACCCCTGGCCTCAGATCAATGTGCCTATTGTAAAGAAAAAGGACAGTGGGCCAAAGAGAGCCCTAGAAAGAGACAGCCACGCCAGCCAGCCATCCTGACTCTGCAGGATGACTAAGAAAGTTGGGGATCAGATCCCCTCCCCGAGCTCAGGTTAACTTTTGAAGTGGAGGGCACCCCAGTAAACATTGAAGTGGATACAGGGGCAATATACTCAGCCATTAAGGCTCCATTTTGCCCTCTATCAAATAAAAGGTCTCTAATTCAAGGGGCTAATTGCAGTAAATATCGGGCTTGGATAACTAAGAGGACCTGGGACCAGGGGAAAGGAAAAATCCATCACTCCTTCCAAGTAATCCCAGAATGCCCGGCCCCATTGATGGGCATAGTTCTGCTCACCAAGCTCCGGGCCAAAATAACTTTTAACCCTGAAGGCCCCCAAGTGGAATATATATATATACACAAAACACAAACACAGACAATGAAAAGTAGCAATATATATGCCAATCGAAATTCTTCATGAAATATATATCATCCACTGATGCAAAAATATTAATTTTACTTAGCATGGATTTATGTATAATGTTTTTTTTTTTTACTAGGAGGCTCCCCCATAGGTTGAATTTTCAGTTCCAACAGCGTTTAGGAGAAGTGATCTCTTCTCACGATTTGAATCTGCTAAGTCAGCCACCTCACAAGAATATACATGTGATACCACGTAGGATTCTATATGTGCATATAAAATACATGTGGCAAGTAGGCTACAGAGAAAGGGAGACAGGTATTCACATATTTTTTAACTTTAAAAACACATGGAGAACTATTTCATTTAAAAATTAGCTAGATTTATAACACCTACCCTAGATCATGCAAAAGGCAACTCCAACTATACACCATGCCTCCTCTGAACTGCTTGTATTTCTATTCTATTTGGGTTATTTTTCTCCATCATATTAGGATTAGTAGTCATATTCTAGTAGGGTATGGGTTAGTGCCAGGTGTCCCGGACAGCAGGACACATCAACGTGGGCATCGAACATAGTTGGGAAGGAATGAAGGGACAAAAGACAGGACAGATGACACCCAGACAGGAGTTCTGATCAAGCTGCAAACTTTTATTGTTCTCACAGGGTGTTTATATGCTGCTGATGGGAAAGCTCTCTTATCGGCAGTTGCTGGATGTCTTCACAGGGTTAGATAACCTCAGGATATTTCAGGAAGACAGATGGCGACAGGATGTCTCAGGGAGATAGATGGTTGTGGGATATGTCCCAGGCAGGATGTCTCCCAGGGGGCTGTTTCTTGTAAGTGTCAGGCTATTCTTTGAAGGAGAACTTCCTTTTAGTCCCTGACATCTCCCCCTTTCTTATATAAAATATTTGACCTACCTTACCGGCCATGTTTTTAGGGGGGGGGTTAGAGGCTCTGTTTCTCTAGGAGGCCTTAGAATATCTCCTGATCCGAGCGAGCATCTTTACTAGCAGATTTCGTGGTGGCCTTGGCATGTTTTTGGAGGAGATGGCCTTGAAGCGGAAGCATGCCAACCGCCATGCACCAGAGCATGTCACTCACTGGTCTTGTGTTTGGGGATCCGTGGATCCATCCTTTTGCAATCCTTCCTGCACCCTCCGATATTGTGGCCTAACGTCCTCACTCCATGGGTGCGTCTTCCCCCAAGCCGAAGGGCCCATGTAGACGAACCCTTATGGCAAGGGCAGAAGATGGTTTGTCAGAGCTGTTACTTATAGTTTTATGTAAGAAAGAGAGATTTGTGGGGATGTAAACTTAAGAAATAAGCCTGTCAGAAGGGTAGAACATCCTTTTAAAAGTTGACAGCGTGGTCTTCCATCTCCAGATGATGATAGTGGATTTGTAGGGGCTTAGAGGCCATAATATTAATGTGTTCTTTAATAAATTGTACCACACTGTTTATAATGCAGGGTCCTATGGTCACCATTAAACGTAAACCCAACAAAGGGCCTAATAGGGGAAGAAGGTAGGGTAGAAATCCATTAAGCTTTGTCCAGAGGGGATTTTCAAATAGTTCCCTTCATCTCTTTTCTAGATCTTCTTGAAGCTGCTTAAATTTAGTGCATACTATGACTGATTTATTGGCATAAAAGCAGCATCGTTCCCCTAAGGCCAATCAAATATCTCCCTGGTTAGCAGTCAGCAAATCTAAGCCTCGTCTGTTTTGAAGGAACACTTTTGCCAGGAAGTCTATTTGGTCCTACAAATCTTTAATGGTTTCTGATAGAGTTTGTACATCATTTTAAGTTGTTGAGACAGGCGATGGTAAGGGTGTATTGCCGTGCCTAAGCCAGTGTACCTGTGCCCACAGCAGCTGTTATTCCAAGGCTGGCAATAAGTGATAAGGCCTGTATCGCCCGCCTCTGTCTTTTGACTAAGGTGTCTAGGCTAAAGGTTCGTCTCCTGGGACAATAGTTATATCAGGGAGTAATAAGGCAAGAACACAGCCACTGTTCCAATTCGCTGGAAGCCTGGGGAAGGCCACATTTCCTCCACACATAACAACTGTGCCATTGGGGGGACAAAGAGATGGGATGGGTGAGGAATAATTTTGTTCTGTTGAGCAATTTCCAAAGGAAGCAATTCCAAAATCCATATCATAGGTATTATTCTGCATCACGCCTAAAAGACATAATGTAAAAGTGCCTATAGGCTGTACTTTAAAGGGAAATCCGGGTTGGCATGTATTATCATTGTCCATAGTAGAATTAATAGGAACTGCCATAGGCATGCTTGCCCCTGTTGTCATGCAGAGCCAGCAATTACCAGCAAGGGTGGGGTTGGAATTATTAAGGAAGGAGAAGGTAGTTTGCAAAATATCTAATGTATTGGTATCTAAACCTGGGAACTGGGATTTCGGCTACATTAAGGGATGATATGTGAGCTCAGGGATTTGGGGTTTCAAAAGTTTGATTATCTGAGGATGCTTGACTGCATCAGTGGGTCCTCTACCATCAGAGACCCCTGTAGGGTCCTTAATGGGCCAGTAGGAAGTTTTTCCGACAGTGCCTTGGCACCCAGCTGACTGTAGCTTGGTGTATTTGCCTTCTCCTCCCTGGTCAAAGAGAACGGGGGTATAATGAATAGTGGTCCACCCTGCTTCATGAGTTTTAGTTAGGGAGGCTTCAAAAAATCATTCTCCCTGCTTGTTAACACAAATTGAGGCCGACACAAAACAAGAGACATGCATCGCCTGGGTATGCGTACGGGTTGCAGAACAATTTTGGAGAGCTTTACTTGTACTAGGGGGAATAATCTTTGGCTTGTTAACACATACCCATTTAGGCTGATGAACTCCTCTGAATTTATGGTCAACCTCGGAACGGAGGTAAGCCACCTTAGTCATGCAGTCAGCAGTCTGGTTCCAACTAGTGGGAGCCTGAGTCCAAGATCCTCCCTTGCCTTCACGGGGGGAGGGGGGGGAAGGTACTCCATGATGTTGGAAGGTGGAGGGCCCAGGCCTCCGTGCACAAACCTGTTCAGCAGAAGTGCCTTAAGCAGGATCCTCACACAGATTGTTGGATGGATCCGGAAAAGGGGAAAATTTGTACTCAGGGAGAGGGCCTCCGTCCCCGGTTTGAGGTAAGTCATTAACCTGTTTAACCAGGCATTCTGGTAACCATCTTGGGGCTGCTAGCTCTTGGTCCAAAACACAAGCTGAGCCACATTCCCAGATGAGGACAGGATGTGGGCATTTCCATTTATTTGTAAGGGGATTTCGCCACATAACAGGTGGCTGATCAGAATTGGAAAAGGGATGCCAGTGTGTGTCTGCAGCCGAAAGGCCTTCACTGTCTAGGGTAAGAAAAGAAAGGGCAAATAATGCATGGTTAAGGCAATGCCTGTGAGTGGTAAATACAAGGGCGGAAGCCTTAAGGCGGGATAGCCAAGTCTTTAAGGTAAGGTGGAACATTCCACAATGCCTTGGCCCTGAGGTTTGTATTGAATTCCAGTAGGATGACAAAATTGCAAGGTAGCACAAAACTGTTTAAACTTGGCACTGGTATATGGAGGATAATTATCTGTTTTAATATGTATTGGTTTACCCATTATGGAAAAGGCTGAAACAAGATGAGAAAGGACATCTTTGGTAGCCTCTCCAGAATGTGGTGATGCAAAAATAAAGCTGCTGAAGTTATCGATAGAAACGTGTATATATTTGGTTTTTCCAAATTCAGGAAAATGAGTAACATCCATTTGCCAAGCCTGATTTGGCAGTAATCCTCGGGGGTTAACTCCCAAGTGTTGAATGGGGAGGGAGAGAGCGCAAGCAGGGCATTCTTTTACTATTTCTCGTTTCTGTTGCCTGGTAATTTTACAAAGTAATCGAAGGCTCTGGGAATTTAGTTGGTGAAGATTGTTTAGCTCCGTGGCCTATTGAATGGAGCCACCAAAAATTTGAAAGATGGTAGGAGTTGCTGCATCAGCTTGAGCATTACCTGTGTTAGAGGGTCGGAAAGATCAGAGTGTGCCCTGATGTGTCCTAAGAAAAATGGGTGTTGTCTGGCCTGAATTAGCTGCTGAAGCTGGTGAAACAGAAAGGCCGCATTGGAAGAAGCTTTAATGGCAGGTGAAATCTCCAGCAGGGGCACAGAATGAGCAATGTAGGCACTGTCTGTATGAATATTAACAGGATTATCACAAAATGTTATAAAAACTTGTGTTATGGCAAACAATTTCACAAACTGTGCTGAATGATAGACAGTATCAAAGGTTGTAGGCTGGTTATTGACAACAAAGACCGCACAGCCATTACTGGAACCGTCTGTAAAGACAGTAAGGGCTTGGAACTGGGAGCCTTTTGAGTAATTTTGGGAAAAATAAATGGATGTATCTGGACAAAATGTAAAAGGGTGTCATTGGGGACGTGGTTATCAATTGTTCCCAAATGGCCTGATTTGGCAATACCCCATTCATCCCCTCTCTGTAGTAAAAATTGGGTTTGGTCATTAGTATATGGAATTAAAATATTATCAGGGTCTTTGCCAAAATGTTGTCGAGAAAGCAAACGACCTTTAATAATAATAGAAGCTACCTGAGCAAGATAAACGGTAATAAACTTGGAGGATGTGGTGGATAAATGGACCCAAAGCAAGGGGAAGCCTTTATTTTTAAAATATGGATATCACTGCCAAAATTTTCCTGAGGGTATATGAGGAGTGTGTAAAAGAACCAGAACCAGAGGAAGGTTATAAGAAATTTGTGTAACAAACTGTTTGGCAATGGCCTCTGTGACTTGGTTTAATGCCTGTCATGCCTCGGGAGTAAGCTTTTGAGGGGAGGAAGGGTAGGAATCACCTCTCAAAATATCATTAAGGGGCAAAAGTACACAAGTGGATAATTATAAATATGTTCTTAGCCATTGAATATCTCCCAGTAATTTTTGAGAATCATTAAGGGTGTGAAGATGGTTCACACGCAGTTGTATTTTATGAATTTGGATCTGATTATCTTGAAGTTTAAGGCCCAAATAGGTATAAGGGTCCTGTGTTTAAACCTTATCAGGAGCTATCCGTAGTCTCAAGGTAGTGAGGGTTTTCTAAAGGTCCAAGTAACAATTATTAAGGTCATGGTAATTAGGTGCAGCAATTAAAAATTCATCCATATTATGTAAAACATAAAATTGTGGTCATCACTCTCTCACAGGGTCTACTGCTTGAACAACTTATATTTAGCAAAGACTAGGGCTGTTGGCCATACCTTGGGGAAGAACCTTCCATTGAAATCTCTGCATAGGGCAGTGGAAATTAATGCAAGGGAGACTAAAGGCAAAATAGGGTCTATCCTCAGGATGTAAAGGAATGGTAAAAAAGCAAACTTTTAAGTCAATAACCATTTTACAATAGTTTTGGGAATAGCCATTGGTGTGGGAATTCGAGACAGTAGTGCTCCCATCAGGCACATAACTTTATTACTGGCACACAAATATTGTAAAAGATGCCGCTTGTCTGATTTTTTCTTGATAACAAAAATAGGAGTAATCCATGGTGAGGTTGAGGGCTCTACATGGCCGGCTGCCAGCTGTTCCTGCACTAACATGGAGGCAGCCTCCAATTTTTTTGGGGGGTAAGGGGCCACTGATCCACCCACACAAGAGTCTGAGTCTCCCAAATAATTTTATCTGCATGGGGTACAGGAGGGTCAGGAACCGACACTAAAAATCAGAATACCCAAGTCCATATGTATTTGTTTTTTTATGAGTTTTATAGTCCCCACCAGTCCTTGTCTCAGTCTCACAAGGCCTGTACCAGGGACAAAATTTATACGAAGCATTTGATGAGTCATCATGGAATTGGGACTGGCAAGAATGACTTCCATTTGACTCAAAATATCTCGGCCCCATAGGTTAACAGGGAGGTCAGGAACAATGAAAGGAGTGACAGTCACCTTATTACCCTCTTTATCAGTAAAGCTAAGAGCCCTAGAACTGACATGGGGATTTTTTGACTCTTAACCCTTTTAGGTCATTCAAGGATGGGGTGATGGGCCAACCTGATGGCCAGTATTTGTGAGAAATAATTGTGGCATCAGCTCCAGTATCTAGAATTCCTTGGAATTCCTTTTTTTCAATAAGTAAGGTAAGGGTGGGTCTATTGTGAGAAATGGGCTGAACCCAATATACATCAGAGCAGCCGAGGGAGGCTGTCCCCCATTTTATGTTTGGGCGGTGGAAGTGCCTCCTGAATCCAAGGGAAGGAATATCAATTGTGCAAGTCTTGTTCCTGCTGGGATGGCCGCAACTCCATTAATAGCTGTTGCTAGTATTTTTATTTCTCCAGTGAAATCATTATCATTAATGCCAGGGAAGACCTGAACACCATTTAAGGTAGCAGAGACTCTTCCAAGAATAAGGGCACTCGTATGAGATGAAGGGGGACCCATAATTCTAGTGGGTATTATCTGGTGCCCTTGCATTGAGTCTAATATTGTATCGGTGGTGGCACAGAGGTCCAATCCTGCACTGCCTGGGGTGGCTAGTTGGAGGGAGGCAATTGTGGGGAAGAATTTTGTGGTAGGTTTGGAGTTTGGAAGGGAATAAACCTTATTGCCCCTGGTTTTGTCCTGGGGGAGGTCGTGGCCAGGGGCTGGCCCCGCAGGGTTTTCCTGAGAAGCAGGAAGAAATAGGCTGTCTGAGGCCATTTGTCTTAGATCTACACTTACTGGCCCAGTGATGACATTTACCACATCTAGAACAAAGCGTAGCTGGGGGCGGTTTAGCCCCAGTTTGAGGAGACGATATTCCTACGCTTTGTTTGTCTTTCAGACACTTGCGGGCAAAATGGCCAGGTTGTTTACAAGTAAAGCAAGTACATGAGCCAGGATTGTGAAAGGCCTTGATAAAGGGGGCATGTAGGGCGAGACCCATGGCATGGGCTGCACCCACCCCTGCACAGAGTCTAATAAAGTCCGAAAGTTTCCCTTTTTCCTTATGTGGTCAAAGAACATCCTGACATGACAGGTTGGCGTTTTCAAAGGCAAGATGTTTTACAAAAGTTCTTTTGCTTTCGCTTGGTCCAAGCAAGCATTCTGCAGCTAGGTTAAGCCGGGGAACAAGGTTTCTATAAGGGTCGTTGGGTCCTTGTCAAATTTTTGCCAAAGAAGTGGTAGCCGAGCCAGTTTGAGGGAGGCATCTCCAAGCATGTAAGCAAGCCATCTGAATCTGCGCCAAAATTCCAGCAGGGAAACGTGCCTATTTAGTTTTAGTGTCAAATGGCGCATAGCCCACTAGCTTAACATAAGTTCAGGATTTAGAGGAGGCCTTAGTTAATTTTTTTTGAGCAGTTTCCTGACAGTGCTCCTCGAAATCTGCATTCCATAACAGGAAATCTCCGGCACTGAGGGTAGCTCGGTCTAAAAATTTCCAATCATTGGGAGTAAGCCATTGTGCGCTGTGGCTTTCTAATAAAGTCAACTTGTAGGGCACAGTGGGGCCATTGTGAGCACAAGTCTTTTTATGTTTTTCAAGAAAACGCAGGCTTAATTTTTTTGTAGACACTCTGGGTTCCTTCCTGCCTAGGGGTGAACTCCTCATCCTCTGAGTCCTGATCTCCTTGATCCATTTCCCCCACTTCCTCCTCTTGATCCTCGTCTAAGTCTTTGACCTCAGCCTGGGCAGGCTTATCTATCTGACTGCGGGTGACTGGGAAGGCGAGAACAGGCTGATGGAGTGGCTTAGCCTTTGTATTAGACCGCCGTGGGCCAGTTTGCATTGACTCCGTGCCTAAGGCTAATGAACAGAGCTCAGAGTCTAGGGATCTTAATTCTTTTAAAAGTTTGATCTGTTCCCGTCTATGTTGGAGAGACTCTCACAAGGGAGCCAGGCTAGGCAAGGGAAGTGGGGAAAAATATCTGGGTTGCATTTTGCTCCTGAAAGGCTGGAGCACAAAAGGCAGGAGGGATATAGGAGGTAGGTAGATGTGTAAGTCCTATAGGCTGTGGCAGGGTCCTGAGAGGTGGCGCATCTTCTGAATGGTAGCTTGCTGCTTCCTTCTCCAAGGTAGCCTCCGTCCCAGGGGTCAATGTGTCTCTGGGATTTAAAACTCGATAAAGGTGTTTGGTAACCATTGGAGCCTTATTCATTAGGGTGGTATTTTGAGGGGGACTAGGAAGGTTCCCAGGGTCCTGGGGAGACTGAGAAGGGTCAATGTCTATACTAACTGATGGGCATGCCGTGGGGAGACGAGAGGTGTTTTGCATAGTCTCTTCTCCAATCCTGACAAGTTGTAAGGTACCATTGTCAAAGGGTGAACTTTTAAGAATTTCATTAATTAAGTTCCAGTAAGAAAAGGTGGGAACTGGCACTTTTTCTGGGCCAAAGGTTTCATAATAATCTTTTAAACAGTCTCTTACTCTAAGCCATCTTTTGCCATCAATTGTCACTTCAATGTGAAACCATGTACACAATTCTCCTATGTATTAGAAGAAAAATTTTAAGTCCTTTTTCTTAACACGCACCCCTCATGTCTTGAAGGACTCCTTGAGGCCTGACAAAAACAAATCATGTGACGAAACTGCTTGTCCCATGGTGGGTCACTCACCGTGCGTCATCCCCACTCTCCTCCTGGATCTGTCTCTTTGTGGTGTCTGCTGAGGCAATCGCGAGCTCCACTTGATGAAGTCTTCCAGGAGGACGGGGTTCCCAATCAGTCAAAGGCTCGAGCCCCAGTCAGTGGGTGCCAGTAGTCACGGCTGGAAAGACACATCAACAGGGGCAGCGAACCTAGATGCGGAGGAATGAAGGGACAAGAGACACGAGAGATGACAGCAAGACAGGAGTTCTGATCAAGCTGCAAACTTTTATTTTTCACACAGGGGCATTTATATGCTGGAGATGGGAAAGCTCTCTTATCCAAAGTTCCTGGATGTCTTCACAAGGTGAGATAAACTCAGGATGTTTCAGGAATACAGATGGCAACAGGATGTCTCAGAGACACAGTTGGCTACAGGATGTCTCCCAGACAGGATGTCTACATGGGGGCTGTTTCTTGTAAGTGTCAGGCTATTCTTTGAAGGTGAATTCCTTCTACGCCTGACAGTCAGGGATTCAGTATTTCAAATGGAAAATTGGAAAAAGAATCCAATGTGTATTCAGAACAATGCCTTGACATTACCTTCATCCCATGTAAGACACAATTAGAGGAGAAGAGTTAGAAAATCTGTGAATACACATCTGGAATGGAAAATGCTCAGGAGTTCACAACCTTGGAGGTGGTATAGGAGTTTCCAAAAGTCAGGGACAGGGTAAAAACACCACAAACATGGAGCTCTGCCGGCCTAAATATTTCTTGAGAAACTTCATCTGAGGTTATTTTTAGGAGCTTTAGCTTCCTTTATAGTGAGACGATCAAAGCTGGGTCAGCATCTATGTGACCTAGAGGACATTGTTTCTTATTTTCCAATGAACATGAGGCAGCAGTGCTGAATTCTCTCTTTGTAGGGAAACTGTGGCCACTGGTGGCTAAGTGTCTCCCAGGGTGGAATGTGAAGCCATTGGTCATCCTCCAATTTTTGTGGTGTTTCTTGCAGCTGCACTGGGAGTTTGATATTTGCTTCACAAAATACAAGAAGTTCAACTGTGACACAGTGATGGAGGGAGTTCTGTCACGTGTGGTGGGTAAGGGTCTGCAGGAGAATGCACCAACAAGGCTTCTATCCCACATAGCTTGCCCTCTTGACCATAGCAATCTGATTGTAAACATTGCCCTGAATCCTCTCCATATAACAAGATGCCTTTACATACAAGGATCTGGGGCTTGTACCATGTCAGTCACAAACCATTTGGAAGCGAAGGGCAGATGCAGATGACCCGACCACAGATGTTTTAACACACACCAGCACACCACTGCTCTAGGCCGACTACTCAGCAGGCTCCAAATTACTGGCATCTCCGTTCTACACCATTTTCATGAAACCCAGTCAATCAAGGCACTGTCTGGTACACTGATGGTCATCAATAGGACATCCATAGGTTCTCCAGGTCCACCCGGTCATGGGAATGTCAAAAATTTAAAGGTATTTATCTAGCCATTTTTCAAGGGTGAAGTTGGAGGCACTGTGGGTTTCAATTCATTCAGGAATGATTAAATGGAGAGGAAGCTCATTTCAATGAAAGCTCTGGAGAACTATCACACGCAAGGCTTCCCAAAGACAGGCCAAAAGGTCCCATGAAGCCAGACCTATTGAGGTCTACAATTTGAGGTCCATATGTGTTTTGACTTGCAACTATGGCTGCCAAGTCTTTAAGAATAAAATCATGTGATATCCTTCCCAAGATTCCCAGTGCTCTGTGGAAAGCCAACCTGGGCATAGATCCCAGTTTCCAAGGGCGACTCTCATGCATGGCCTCCTAAAATCCCAACACAATACAAGGCAATACTTCTTTGAGGTAAGTTCCAGAACTCAGTCTCTAAGGAGAATCACACCAGTGTTCAAGCCCAGGTGGACCCAGTCATCTATTCCAAGCGCCACACAAATGACCGCAATTAAAATCAAGACACTCCCACATGGCCCTCATTTTCTTCCATATAGACACTCATCATAACCTCTGGCTGGAGGTTTCCATGAGGGGCACAGCCTAAGACAGTGTCCAAAATAAGCTCCCTTGCATCCATTTGCCTAAAGTCAGTGTGGCCGGGACATCCTTCCTGTGAACCAGGAGTGTTCAAAGAGGCCTGCCGTTAATATTGCTCTTATTCTCAATTTTGAGGCCTACTGACTGTGGTGTTTAGATTCTTTATGTTAATTGGAGTCATGAGAAAACCCAAGAACCTATGGTCTAGTGTCTGCAGGGCTTTGAAGAACTCATTTGACCCAAAGGATCCATATTCTCAATGATGGAAGTCAGAAACCTTACAGAGGAAGACGAGAAACTTCATCCAAAATGACTGCTCTTTTGGCTTTTTGATTTGCATGCACACATGGGATTTTTCTTTAGATCCATCAGGTGCTGAGAATCTAAGCTACAGCCTCACACAGGGCTAAGAGGCTGATTCAGACACATCCCTTTCCAAAGCAATTAAGAAAGAGCCACAGGTAATGTTTATACATTTCCATTTGAAAACTGTTTTCTTCAGGCTTCAAAAAGGCATAGCCTGAGGCAAAGACCTTCCTGACATTCAGGGCAACAGAAGGATATGTAAGCAAAAGGCCCAAAGCGGGGTTTTTCCATTGAGACTTTCCTGGTCACACTGATATCTGAGTTTTCTGAGATGCTCATCATTTCCTTCAGCTCTCTAGTACATGGCCGTATCACAGAGCGTGGAGGTGGTTCATATCTTGGACACAATACCATGAGCGTATTCTGGAGGTTGCCCATAATTCAGGTAGAGAACAGGAACTTAAGAAGATATTAGGTGTTGCCCATCCATTAGGCAAGCCGCAGACCATTCATAAATTGGGCAGAATGAATGCTGGGAAGATTTCTACTAGAAAGGACACATGTATTTATGCATTCTCTTTTCTATTGTCTACAACCATGGACACAGTGGGATACACAGATATAGAAAGACTAGCCTTGTCAAACGACTTACTAGAATCAGTTCACACCAAACCAAACAAACCGACTTTCTTACCTATTCTCAGAACATGAGACAAAACCACAAACCAATACCCACACCCACACCCACACAGACCCCCAAGTACCTCTGTGACAATACGGAGTGTCGTTTGATGGTGGGCCATAAGAAATTCCCTCATAATGGGCTGTCCTGTCTCAGATCTAGTCTCTGTGGCCAACTTTGTGAATCTGTAAGGAGCCAGTGGTGAGCCACTATCTGCTTTCTCAGGAAAGGCCCCTCTTCAGACCTTCCTGGCATTTGGCCATCCTCACATAAGTAGGTACCAAGAAAGACTGACTCTGTCTTTGGTAAATCCGAAAAATTTTGACCACTGGGACTGTGACTGGGACTGGCTCTGGATGCCTGGCTTTCTGTATCCCAAGTTCAGAGAATTCCATCACCAAGGAAGTGAGGTGAGGTCACTTCCTTCAGGAACTGAATGAGGTCCATACCTTGGCAACCACTTTGTCCTAACAGTTGCTTCCAAGGGTCCCATGAGATGGAGGCTGCACCTACTTACTCTGACATTTTCACAAGTTAGAATGGTATAAAACCATAGGCACCCAGGAACAGCTCTCCACACAGGCCTGGTTTGCTGCATCTTCTTTACATTAAGAAGAGAGAGGCTGATTCTGACACAACCCTTCATCCTGACCAGGTTGTTTGCAATGAAAGATGACTTTTGCTCTCTGAGGTCCTTAATAGCTTCCTACATCTTCTCCAGGGATCATCTTTAATGACCTTTGAGGTTCTCAGCAGGTGAAAGATCCCTTAATTTCTGTCTTGTAAGACCAACTCTGTCCCTGCTCTTCTGTAAAGTTAGATTGAGGGAAGAGTGTATGGTTAGGGTTAATAACATGTTCAATCTGTGTTAGGAACTATTCTGCTGGATGAATAATGTTATTGGGAACCTACGATATTTATAAGAATATGTAGGTGAAATATATGTATGAAAACAGAAATCTAAGATTTGAAACCCTGAAGGGCATTGGGCCCTTCATTGGTATACTTAGTGTTGACTTACTTTCTGCACAGATGTCTCAGATAAATAAATATACAATGGCATAGGACCTTGTACATTGGATGATTGAATGTGGAAGAGAACATCCAGTCAAAAAGGGATAGTAGGTAAGATTAGGAAGATAGTTGGTAGGTTTTGGAAGGAGAGTGAGTATAGGATTTGGAAAAAAAAAACTTCTTTAGCAATAGGGTTTCTGTTAGAGGGTGAAGGTAAATGTCAGCACATATGAAGATTCAGTCACAATGATGAACTTTGGAAAATATGTAGGAAATCAGATAATAATAGAGACATTACAAAATCAGGGAAAGTACAAAGTGAGTGATAGGATTAGACATTTTGAACAGGGTTGAGTTTGAATATATAATCTTAGGAAGAAACAAATATGTAGTCACCAATAGGATTGACATTTGAGAGCATTAGGCAATGTGGACATGGATGTTTTTAGTAATCCCTGTTCACTTTCCTTTTAGGCTTTGGTACAATCATAAGTGTAACCTTTGCATTTTGTGTCCAGAATATTACTGTGATAAAATGTATATGTAGATGGGGTGACATTAGTATTTCTTCCAGCATTTCTGGGAGCAATGTTTTGAAGTCCTATAAATTAGTATTGGTGGTACAAAGAGGTGTACACTGTGTCTATGAATATAGAGATAGTGCATGAATAGACCACATTGTGAATCAATAATATAACTGGTCCCACTTTAAATAATAGATTGAATTCATATCTGAAAATATATAAGAAATCTTATATCGATATACCATCATTCATTCCAACCAGCAATACATCTAATGGTAATATTAGGGTTATGGTTTATCACGAAGTGTCTTTGAGTTTTGCTTCAAAAGTGATCATGGAAATCGAAAATAATGTGTTTGGAAAGAAGTCTCATGAAAAGACCCATCAAAAACATGGAGGAATACATGTGTTCTGTAGAATAAAGTGATTGAAAGTGAACAAAATGCCTATAAATTTGCAAATTTTTGGATGAAATATATTTGCTATGATGAGCATAAACTGAAGAAATAGTAATGTACCAGTGTTGAATAAAATAAATGTCAAAATGCACAACATGTCCCATAGGAATCTACTTGTATTGATGTTAAACTGGTTCAGTTACTGTGGAAATATTAGGATTTGTATGCACCTTTCACTGAAGATAGTTTTCAGTACTAGGAAACAAATATGTATTTCAGGTGAATGAATAATTTTGAGAATACTCTTGTGAAAATTTGATTATAAATACACATACTTGAATATGAATGAGTTTAGGGAGTGTATAACAAGACATATATTTCATATTTTGAAAAATCTGGAGAGTGTGTATATATATATATATACATACACAAACACACAGACATTAAAAATAGCATAATATATTCCAATTGAAATTCACCATGAAATATATGTCATCTACAGATCCAAATGTATTTATTTTATTGAATATGGATTTATGTATAATGTTCTTAAACAAGGAAGCTCACTCATAGATTGAATTTTCAGTTCCAACAGCTTTTAGGAGGAGTGATCTCTTACAATTTGTATGTGCCAAGTCAGTCACCTCACAAGAATGTACGTGTGGTATCAGGTAAGATTCTATAATTGCATGTAAAAATACATGTGCTCAATAGGATACAGAGAAAGGGATGCCTTGACATTACAATCACGGAGACTAAGGCACAATTAGAGGAGAAGAGTTAGAAAATCTGTGAATAAATATCTGGAATGGAATATGCTCAGGAGTTCACAACCTTGAAGACGGAAGAGGAGATTTCAAAAGTAAGGGACAGGGAAAACAGTCCACAAACATGGAGCTCTGGTTCCCTAAATCCTTCTTGAGAAACTCACTCTGAGTTTGGGCACTTGAAATATATGTTGTTGTCGGGAGATTTAGCTTCCATTGTAGTGAGACAATCAAAGCTGTGTCTGCATCTATGTTACCTCGAGGACATGGTTTCTTATTTTCCACTGAATATGTGGCAGCAGTGCTGAATTTTCTTTAGTAGGTAAACTGTGGCAACTGGGGGATAAGTGTATTCACATGTAGACTGTGAGGCCATTTGGTCATCCTCCACTTTTCGTCGTGTTTCTTGCTGCTGCACTGGGATTTTGGTATTTGCTTCATGATATACAAAGAATTCAACTGTTACCCGGTGCGTGAGTGAGTTCTGTCACTTTTGGTAGGTCAGGGTCTGCAGGAGAATGCACCAACCAGGCTTATATCCCACATGACTTGCCCCCTTGACCATAGCAATCTGATTCTAAACATTGCCCTGAATCCTGTCCATATAACAAGATGCCTTTACATACAAGGGTCTGCTGGCTGCACCATGTCAGTCACAAGTCATTTGGAAGCCAATGGAAGATCCACATGGCCCCACCACAGTTGTTTTATTGCACACCTGCCCAGCACTGCTGTAGGCCCACCTCTCAGCAGGCTCCAACTTCCTGGTATCTCTGTTCTGAACCATTTTTATGAAAACCAGTCAATCAAAGCACTGTCTTGTAATCTCATGATCAGCCACAGGATATCCAAAGATTCTCCAGTGCCACCTGGTCATGGGAAGTTTAAAAATTTCTTGGTATTTATCTACCCATTTTTCAAGGTTGAAGTTGGAGGCACTGTGTGTTTCATTTCATTCTGGAACTATTAAATGGTTAGGAAGCTCATTTCAATGAAATCTCTGCAGAAGTCTCACAGGCAAGGCTTCCCAAACAGTGGCCAAATGATCACATGAATCCAGGCCCATTGGGATCTACATTGTGACATCCGTGTGTTTTGACTCTCATATATGGCTGCCAAGTCTTTCAGAATAAAATCATGTGGTAACCTGGCTGAGATTCCCAGTGCTCAGTGAACAGCCACCCTGGGCCTAGATCTCATTTTACAAGGGTGACTCTCATGTGAATCCTCCTAAAATCCCAACACAATTCATGGCAATACGTCTCTGAGGTGAGGTCCACAACTCAGTCTCTAAGGGGAATCACAACAGAGTTAAAGCCAAGGTGGACCCAGTCATCTATTCCAACGGTCACACATGACCACAATTAAAACCAAAACACTCCCACATGGCCCTCATCTTCTTCCATATGGACACTCATCATTACCTCTGGCTTGAGGTTTCCATGAGGGGCACAGCCCAAGACAGTGTCCAAAATAACCTCCATTGCCCCTCATTTGCCTAAAGTCAGGGTGTCCTGGACACTCGTCCAGGGAACCAGGAGTGATCAAATAGGCCTGCTATTAATATTGCTTTGCTCCTCCAATTTGAGGCCTACTGACTGTCAGGTATAGATTCTTTATGTGATTTGGATTCTGGAGAAAACCCAAGCACCTATGGAATAGCCTCTAAAGGGCTTTGAAGAACTCATTTGATCCAAAGGTTCCAATTCTCACTTGATGGAGGTGAGGAACCTTACAGGGGAAGGCGAGAGACTTCTTCCATAATGACTGCTCTTTTGGCCAATTTAGTTTTGGATGCAAACATGGGATTTTCTTTACATCCATCATGTGCTGAGAATCTAAGCCAAAGCCTAACACAGGACCTAGAGCCTGATTCAGACATATCCCTTTCCAATGCAATTAAGCAAAGAGTCACAGGTGATGCCCATTGATTTCCATTTGAAAACTGTTTTCTTTAGGCTTCCCAAAGGGGTGGCCAGAGGCAAAGACCTTCCTGACATTGAGGGTAACAGAACAATAGGTAACCAAAGCAGTATTTCTCCACTGAAACTTTCCTGATTACACTGATATCTGAGTTTTCTGAGTTGCTCGCCATTCCCTTCAGCTATCCAGTACATAGCCATGTCACAGAGCTTGGTGGTGGTATACATCTTGGACACAAAACCATGAGCCTATTCTGGAAAGTGGCCAGAATTCAGAAAGAAAACAGGAACTTAGGAAGATATCGGGGGTTGCCCATCAATAATGCAAGCCACAGTCCATTCATAAATGGGAAGTATGAATCCGGGGAAGCTTTCTACTAGACAGGACACATCCATTGAAGCATTCTCTTTTCTAATGTCTACAACCCCTGACACAGTGGGATACACAGACCTAGAAACACTCGCCTTTTCAAACGACTTACTAGAATCAATTAACTCCAAACAAAACAAACTGCCTTTCTTACCTATTCTCAGAACATGAGACAAAACCACAAACACACACCCACACCCACAAATGCACCTCCTTCCCCCAAGTAGGTCTGTGACTATCCGCAGTGTCCTCTGAGTGGTGGGCCATACTATGTTTCCATGAAATGGCCTGTTCTGTCTCAGATCTGTTCTCCTTGTCCAACTCTGTGAAGTTGACAGGAGCCAGCGGTGAGCCACAACCTGGTTTCTCAGGAAAGGGCCCTCTTCAGAGCTTTACTGGCATTTGGCCATCCTCACATCAGTAGGTACCAAGAAAGACTGACTCTGTCCTTGGTAAATCCAAACAAGTGAGATCACTGGGACTGGGACTGGAACTGGCTGTGGGTGCCTGGCTTCCTGGACCACATGTTCAGAGATTTCGAACACCAAGGAAGTGAGGTGAGGTCACTTCCTTCAGGAACTGAATGAGGTCACTGCCTTGGCAAACACATTGTCCTAATTGTTGCTTCCAAGGCCCCATGAGATGGAGGCTGCCCCTACTTCCTGTGACACTTTCACAAGTTAGAATGGTATATCATCCATAGGCACTCCAGAGCAGCTCTCCACACTGGCCTGTTTTGGTGCATCTTCTCTACATTAAGAAGAGAGAGGCAGATTCAGACACAACCCTTCATCCTGACCAGGTTGTTGGCCATGGAAGGTGACTCTTACTCTCTCAGGTCCTTCATAGCTGCCTACATCTTCTACAGGGATCATTTCTGCATGGACGTTTGAGGTTCTCAGCGGGTGGAAGATCCCCTAAATTCCTGTATTGTAAGACGAACTCTTTCCCTGCTCTTCTGTAAAGTTAGATTGAGGGAACAGTGTATGGTTAGGGTTAATAACATGTTCGATTTGGGTTAGGAATTGTTCTGCTGTATGAATAATGTTATTGGAAACCTGCGATATTTATAAGACTATAGAAGTGAAATATAAGTATGAAAACAGAAATGTTCTAAGGTTGTATGGTAATTCTAGGCTTAAAATAAAAACATGTTGGAGATTTATGTGTATCGTTTGTGTTGTATAATTGGACTTGTTATCAAAAAGATATGTACAGTTACATGTTACTTTTTACCCTTAGATAAAATTTAAAAGTATTTTTTAAGTTAATGAGAGCCTAATCTCTGTGAAGGTTTTATTGTAAAACACAAAGGTAAAATGCCCATTCATTTCCATGTGAAAACTGTTTTCTTCAGGCTTCAGGAAGGAGTAGCCTGAGGAAAAGATGTTCCTGATATTCAGGGCAACATAACAATAGGTAATCAAAAGGCCCAAAGCAGGGTTTCTCCACTGAGACTTTACTGGTCACACTGATATCAGAGTTTTCTGAGATGCATTCCCTTCAGCTATCCAGTACATGGCCATGTCACAGAGCTTGGAAGTGGTACATATCTTGTACATAAAACCATGAGCCTATTTTGGAGAGTGGCCAGAATTCAGGAAGGATACAGGAACGTAAGAAAATAATAGGTGTTGCCCAATGATAAGGCAAGCCACAGTCCATTTATAAAATGGGCAGGATGAATGCTTGGAAGTTTTCTCTTTGACAGGACACACCCATTGAGGCATTCTCTTTTCTAATGTCTACAACCATGGACACAGTGGGATACACAGACATAGAAACACTCGCCTTGTCAAAGGACTAACTAGAAACAGTTCACTCCAAACCAAACAAACCCCCTTTCCTAACTATTCTCAGAACATGAGAAAAAACCACAAACCCACTCAAACACCCACGAAGTCACCTCCTTCCCCCAAGTAGGTCTGAAACTATCCAGAGTGTCCTCTGACTGGAGGGCAATACTATGTTCCCCAGAAATGGCCTGTCCTGTCTCAGATCTGGTCTCCTGGGTCAACTCTGTGAAGTTGTCAGGAGACAGCAGTGAGCCTCTAACTTCTTTCTCTGGAAGGGCCCCTCTTCAGAACTTTCCTGGCATTTGGCCATCCTCACATCACTAGGTACCACAAAAGACAGACTCTGTCCTTGGTAAATCCAAACAAGTGAGACCACTGTGACTGGAGCTTGGACTGGGTCTGGATGCCTGGCTTCCTGGAACCCAAATTCGGAGAGTTCCATCAACAAGGATGTGAGGTGAGGTCACTTCCTTCAGCAACTGAATGTGGTCACTGCATTTCCAACCACTTTGTCCTAACATTTGCTTCCTAGGGTCTCATAATATGGAGGATGCGCCTACTTCCTGTGACACTTTCACAAGTTCGAATGGTATAGAAACAATAGGCACCTGGGAACAGCTCTCCACACAGGCCTAGTTTGGTCAATCTTCCCTACATTAAGAAGAGAGAGGATGATTCAGACACATGCTTTTAACCTGACCGGGTTGTTTGCCATGGAAGATGACGTTTTTGCTCTCTCAGGCCTTTCATAGCTGCCTGCATCTTCTCCAGGGATCATATCTGCATGGACCTTTGAGGTTGTCAACAGGTGGAAGGTTCCCTACACCCCTGTATTGTAAGACCAACTCTGTCCCTGCTCTTCTGTAAAGTTGGATTGAGGGAAAAGTGTATAGTTAGGATTAATAACATGTTCGATTTGTGGTAGGAATCATTCTGTTGGATGAATAATGGTATTGGGAACCTGCAATATTTATAAGAATATACAGGTGAAATGTAATTATGAAAACTGAAATCTAGGTAAGATTTGAATACCAGAAAGGCATTGGGCCCATGATTGGGATACTTATCTTTGAATTATGTTCTGCACAGATGTCTCAGATAAATCAATATACAATGGCATAGGACCTTGTACCTTGGATGATTGATTGTTGAAGAGTTCATCCAGTCAAAAAGGGATAGTCGGTAGGATTAGGTAGATAGTCGGTAGGTTTAGAAAAAAGAGTGAGTATAGTATTTGGACAAAAAGTTCTTTAGCAATAGGGTTTCGGATAAAGAGTGAATGTAAATGTCAGCACATGTGAAGAATCAGTCACTATGATGAACTGGGGAAAATATGTAGAAAAAGAGATATCAATAGAGACATTAGGAAATCAGACAAAATATAAAGTGAGTGATAGGATTAGACATTTTCAACATGGTTGAGGTTGAATATATAATCTTGGGAAGAAACAAATATGTACTCACCAATAGGATTGACATTTGAGAGAATTAGGCATCCAAGACATGGATGTTTTTAGTAATCCATGTTCACTTTCCATTTAGGCTTCGGGACAATCCTAAGTGTGACCTTTGCATTTTGTGTCCAGAATATTACTGTGATAAAATGTATATGTAGATCAGTTGACATGAGTCTTTCTTCCACCATTTCTGTGAGCAAAATTTTGAAGATATACAAATTATTATCGAGGGTACACAGAGGTGTACCCTGTGTCTATCAATATAGAGACAATGCATGAATAGACCATACTGTGAATAAATAATATAACTGGTTCCAAATTAAACAATGGATTGAATTGATATTTGAAAGTATACAAGAAATCTTATATTGATATACAATCATTCATTCCCACCAGTTTTACATCTAATGGTAATATTAGGTTTATGGTTTATCATGACGGGTGTGTGAGTTTTGCTTCAAAAATGATAATGGAAATCAAAAATAATGTCTTTGGAAAAAAGTCTCATGAAAGGAGCAGTCAAGAAACGTGGAGGAATACATGTTTTTTGAAGCAGGAAGTGATTGAAAGTAAAACAAATGTGTATAAATTTGCTAAATTGTGAATGAAATATACATACTATGATGTGCATAAACTGGACAAATAGTAATGTACCAGTGTTGAATAAAAATGAACGTCAAAATACAATTATATTCCATAGGAATCTTCTTGCATTTATGTTAAACTGGGTCAGTTACTGTAGAAATATTAGAATTTTTTTTGGTGTTATAATACAATTTATTTTAGCACTAGCATGCCACAGAATGTCGAGGAAAGAGCAATGGCTTTTTAGTTATCGCACTAGTAATCTATCATTAAATGACTATTTTGGGGAGTCTAGAAATTACATAAGGCTATGTAACATTTTTTTTTTATTTAGCATTCATAAAAACTTAGAATTTTGGTAATATTTCTACTTTTTTATTTTTTTTTTATTTTTTCAGTTGTTGATCGACCTCATTTTATTTATTTATATGTGGTGCTGAGAATATAACCCAGTGCCTCACACATGCTAGCCAAGCATGTTACCACTGAGCCAGACACCCAGACCCTCCACATTTATCTTATAATCAAACACTCCTCTCCCTCTTCTTTACTCACTTTCTTCCTCATTTTCCCCCTTCTCTCTCTTCCTTTTTCATTTTCCCTCCATAGGAGTTTTTCTCTCATGTCATTACAAACAGTAATATGCTATGAAATTTACATTTAAGAATTTTTTTATAGTCATTCTTTTTTCTTGAGAAAATTTAATAATTATAATAACCTATAGATATATTACAATACATTTATTATACATATGTATCTATATTCATGCATATGTATTACATATGATATATATACATATATATTTAAAAGTACTTTGATTAGCGTGTTAGAAATAATATAGACCAAGTCTTTCTTAATTTTCAAGTCTTCTAGAATTAACAGCTTACAGTGAAAATCAAATAAACATATTTAAGTAAACAGGTATCATTCTTATTTATCAATACTTATCATTTAAGTTTTTATATTACATTAAGCTGTGATATGGCATATTAACTCTTATGAATTAGTGAAATTTTATTTGAACAACCTTTTATTTAAGGACCATATGCACTGACATTTTAAATGGCTTTCTTGTGATTTTAATTTCTATCAATTGCATATTTATTGCCAAATACTTATTTTATTAATTTTCATATTCATGATTGATATAAAGTCAATTGTTTAATTCTTCTTGTAAGTAGTTACTTATTACAGTAATAATTCTACATCTTTATAAGAAAAATGGTACAAAGATATTTTCATGCAAAATTAAGAATAATTGCATGCTCTAAATGTTTCATTGTTGATACATATAATAAAGAGCTTTTGATGAGTCTCTTCCCCAGTAAAACATAAAATGCAAAGATATAGTTGGGTATGTATGTCCAAATAAAGATAAGGAAAAATACACATTATCAGCTACAAACTATCAAATAAAAGATGAAAAGAACAATCCAACACATTGTACGAACTTGTCAGATGAGGTAGCCTAAGACTAGACCTGGTCCATGACAAAATATTCACGAAAAAAAATGAAATATGAAAAATATAGGAAATGATATGAATTTTTCATGAAGGTAGGTGGATTATCCTTTAATCTCAATATATGTTCATTTCAAAAGCCAGTTTTCTGGTAAAATAAATTTGTGATATTTACAACTACACAAAACAAACTTTCTGCTTATCAAAATGAATGCATCTCAACTCCTTTTTAGCTGATTTCTTCCCACTCAATTTTAAACCTTTGTTTATTTATTTTTATTGGTTTTTCAAAACATTACAAAGCTCATGATATATCATCTTTCATACATTTGACTGAAATGGGTTATGAACTCCCAATTTTCCCCAAATACGAATTGCAGAATCACATCAGTTACACATTCACATTTTTACATAATGTCACATTAGTGACTGTTGACCTCTGCTACCTTTATTATCCCCTACTATCCCCCCTCCCCTTTCATCCTATCTTCCCTCTCTTCCTCATCTGCTTTTTCACTTCTCTCTCTTGATCCCGCCTTTCCCCTCACAACGTCTTATATGTAATTTTGTGTAACAATGAGTGTCTCCTACCATTTCCATATGCTTTCCCTTCTCTCTCCCTTTCTCTCTCCCACTTGTCTTTGTTTAATATTAATCTTTTCCTCATGCTCTTCCTCCCTGTTCTATTCTTAGTTACCCTATTTTTATGAAAGCAGACATTTGGCATTTGTTTTTTTAAGGATTGGCTAGCTTCTCTTAGCATAATCTGCTCTAATGCCATCCATTTCCCTGCAAATTCTATGATTTTGTCATTTTTTAGTGCTGCATCCATCGTGTATAGATGCCACATTTTTTTTTATCCATTCATCTATTGAATTGCATCTAGGTTGGTTACACAGTCTAGGTATTGTGAATTGTGCCACTATGATCATTGATGTGGTAGTATCCGTTTAGTACACTCTTTTAAGATCCTCAGGGAATAGTCCGAGAAGGGCGATAGCTGGTTCAAATGGTGGATCCATTCCTAGCTTTCCCAGGAATCCCCATACTGCTTTCCATGTTGGCCTCACCAATTTGCAGTCCCACCAGCGGTGTACAAGTGTCCCCTTTTCCCCATATCCTCGTAAACACTTGTTGTTGTTTGACTTCATAATGGCTGCCAATCATACTGGAGTGAGATGGTATCTTAGGGTGGGTTTGATTTGCATTTCTCTGACTGCTAGATATGGTGAGCATTTTTTCATGTACTTGTTGATTGATTGTATGTCCTCCTCGGTGAAGTGTCTTTTCAGGTCCTTGGCCCATTTGTTGATTAGGTTATTTGTTATCTTATTGATAATTTTTTTGAATTCTTTGTATATTCTGGATATTAGGGCTCTATCTGAAGTGTGAGGGGTAAAAATTTGTTCCCGGGATGTAGGCTATCTATTTACTTCCCTTTTTGTTTCTCTTGCAGAGAAAAAAAAAACTTTTTAGTATAAGTAAGTCTCATTTTTTTATTCTTGTTAAGAACTCTTGGGCTATGAGCGTCCTATTAAGAAATTTGGAGCCCGACCCCACAGTATGTAGATCGTAGCCAACATTTTCTTCTATGAAACGCAGTGTCTCTGATTTTATATCTAGATCCTTGATCCATTTTGAGTTAAATTTTGTGCATGGTGAGAGAACGGGATTCAGTTTCATTTTGTTGCATATGGATTTCCAATTTTCCCAGCACCATTTGTTGAAGATGCTATCCTTCCTCCACTGCATGCTTTTAGCCCCTTTATCAAATATAATAAAGTTGTAATTTTGTGGATTGGTTTCTGTGTCCTCTCTTCTGTACCACTGGTCCACCTGCATTTTTCGGTACCAGTTCCATGCTGTTTTTGTTACTATTGCTTTGTACTACAGTTTGAACTCTGGTATCGCTATACCTCCAGATTCACACTTCCTGCTTAGAGTTGCTTTTGCTATTCTGGGTCTTTTATTTTTCGATATGAATTTCATGATTGATTTATCTATTTCTACAAGAAATGCCGTTGGAATTTTGATTGGCATTGCATTAAACCTGTAGAGAACTTTGCGTAATATTGCCATTTTTATGATGTTAGTTCTGCCTATTCATGAACAGGGCACATGTTTCCATCTTCTGACATCTTCTTCTATTTCTCTCTTTAGATTTCTGTAGTTTTCATTATATAAATCTTTCACCTCTTTTGTTAGGTTGATTCCCAAGTATCTTATTTTATTTGAGGATGTTGTGAATAGAGTGGTTTTCCTCATTTCCATTTCAGAAGTTTTTTTTCTGTTATACAGGAATGCATTTGATTTATGTGTGTTAATTATATATCCTGCCACTTTTCTGAATTCATTTATTAACTTTAGCCATTTCTTTGTAGACATTTTTGTGTCTGTTAAATATATTATCATGTCATCTGCAAATAGTGATACTTTAAATTCTTCTTTTCCTATTTTTATGCCTTTAATTTCTTTTGTCTGTTTAATTGCTCTGGCTAGTATTTCAAGAACTAAATTGAATAGAAGTGGTGATAGAGGGCATCCCTGTCTTGTTCCAGATTTCAGAAGGAATGCCTTCAGTTTTTTCTCCATTTAGGATGATGCTAGCCTGAGGTTTAGCATATATAGCTTTTACAATGTTGAGGTAAGTTCCTGTTATCCCTAGTTTTTATAGAGTTTTGAACATAAATGGATGCAGAACTTTGTCAAATGCTTTTCTGCATCTATCGAGATGATCATATAGTTCTTGTCTTTAAGTCTATTGATGTGGTGAATGGCATTTATTGATTTTCGTATATTGAACCATCCTTGCATCACAGGGATGAATCCTCCTTGATGATGTTGCACAATTTTTTTGATATGCTTTTGTACTCGATTTGTCAGAATTTTATTGAGAATTTTTGCATCCAAGTTCATTAGAGAAATTGGTCTGTAGTATTCTTTCTTTGAAGTGTCTTTGTCTGGTTTCGGGATCAGGGTGATGTTGGCCTCATAGAATGAATTTGGAAGAGCTCCTTCTTTTTCTATTTCTTGAAAAAGCTTGAAAAATATTGATTTTAATTCTTCTTTGAAGGTTTTGTAGAAATCCGCTGTATTCCCATCCGGTCCAGGGCTTTATTTGGGTTGGCAGTCTTTTGATTGCTTCTTCTATGTCTTCCTTTGTTATTGGCCTGTTTAAATTGTTTGTGTCTTCCTGACTCAATCTGGGCAGATTGTATGACTTAAGAAATTTATCAATATCTTCACAATATTCTATTTTATTGGAATATAGTGTTTCAAAATACTTTCTAATTATCTTCTATATTTCTGTAGTGTCTGTTGTGATATTGCCTTTTTTATCCCACATGTTAGTAATTTGAATTCTCTTTCTTCTTCTCTTCCTTAGCGTGGCTAAGGGCCTGTTGATCTTATTTATTTTTTCAAAGAACCAACTTTTAGTTTTATCAATTTTTTCAACTTTTTTTTTGTTTCAATTTCGTTGATTTCTGCTCTAAATTTAATTATTTCTTGTCTTCTACTACATTTGCTGTTGTTTTGCTCTTCCTTTTCCAGGTTTTTGTGGTGTAGTTTAAGTTCATTTATTTGTTGTTTTTTTTTTCTTTTTTTGAGGAAAGAACTCCAAGAAATGAATTTCCCTCTTAAAACTGCTTTCATTGTGTCACATAGATTCCGGTATGTTGTGTCTGTACTGTCATTTGTCTCTAAGAATTTTTTATCTCCTTCTTTATGTCTTCTGTAACCCATTGGTCATTCAGTAGCATGTTGTTCATTTTCCATGTGATGTAGGATTTTTCCTTCCTTCTTTTCTCATTGATATCCAGTTTCATTCCATTATGATCAGATATGGTGCACGGTATAATCTCCATGCCTTTATATTTACTAAGAATTGCCCTATGGCATAATATATGGTGTATCTTTGAGTAGGATCCATGTGCTGCTGAGAAGAACATGTATCCACTTGATGATGGTTGATATATTCTATATATGTCGGTTAAGTCTAGGTTATTGATTGTGCTGTTGAGTTCTATAGTTTCTTTATTCAGTTTTTGTCTAGAGGATCTCTCTAATGCCGAGAGTGGTGTGTTGAAGTCACCCATAATTATTGTGTTGTAGTCTATTTGACTCTTGAACTTGAGGAGAGTTTGTTTTATGAATGTTGCACCTCCATTGCTTGGTGCATACAAATTGATAATTGTTTTTTTCTTGTTGGTGGATGATTCCTTTTAACAGAATATAGTGTCATTCTTTATCCCTTTTGATTAACTTAGGTTTGAAGTTGATATTATTCCATATGAGTATGGCAAATCCTTCTTGCTTCCGAGGGCCATGTGAGTGTTATGATTTTTCCCAACCTTTTACCTTCAGCCTGTGTATGTCTTTTCCTATCATATGAGTCTCCTGAAGGCAGAATATTGTTGGATTTGTTTTTTTGATCCAGGTTACTAGCACATGTCTCTTGATTAGTGAATTTAGGCCATTAACATTTAAGGTTACAATTGAAATATGATTTGTACTTCCAGTCATGTTTATTTATTTATTATATTTTAGTTTGGATAGTTTTTACTTTTTTGGTTACTTTCCTCCCGCTTTACTGAGAAACTTCCCACTGTTAGTTTTGGGCACTATTTTTTAACTCTTCTTCTTGTAGTATTTTGCACAAAATGCTTTGCAGTGCTGGTTTTCTGGCTGAGAATTGTTTTAGCTTTTGTTTATCGTGAAAGACTTTAATTTCATTGTCAAATCTGAAGCTTAACTTTTCTTTATATGGTATTCTTGGTTGGAATTCTTATTTTTTTTTCAGCATTTGAATTACACTGTTCCAGGATCTTCTCACTTTCAAAGAATGTGATGAAAAATCAGTTGTTAACCTAATTGGTTTACCCCTGAATGTAATCTGCCTCCTTTCTCTTATAGCTTTTAATATTCTCTCCTTGTTCTGTATGTTGGCTATCTTCATAATTATATGTCTTGGAGTTGGTCTATTTTGGTTTTGAATGTTTGGGGTCCTGTAGGCTTCCAGGAATTGGCAATCCAATCCATCATTCATCTCTGGGAAGTTTTATAGAATTATTTCATTTAATATGTTGTCCATCCCTTTGGTTTGAATCTCTATGCCTTCTTCTATCCTGATGACTCTTAAATTTGTTTTTTGTTTTTTTATGACATCCCATATCTTTTGAATAAATTCCTGGTGGGATTTAAGCATCTTTTCTGTGTTTACTCAATTCTTTTCAAGTTGATAAACTTTGTCTTCATTATCTGATGTTCTGACTTCTACTTGATCTAGTCTATTTGTAATATTCTCGTTTGAGTTTTTAATTTGGTTTATATTTTCCTGCATTTCTAGGATTACTGTTTAATATTTTTTTAAGATCTCTATCTCCTGGTAATGCTCATTCTTTGACATTTGAATTTGTTTGCTTAATTCATTTTCAAAATATACTTTTATTGCTTGGACTTGCTGCCTCATGTCTTCTCTAATATTCCTTTCCATCTGAGTTCGGTATGCCTTGAGTTCTTTCCCTATCCCTGTTTCTGATGCTTCAAGGTCCTCCTGTAGATTTAAGTTGTCCTGCATTGTTTGTACTCCTTTTTTGCCCTTGTTTTTTCATGATGTTCACGTTACTTTCCAGCTCTATTTGATTGCTGTGTTTCTGCTTTATTCTTTAGATTTGTTTTGGTGTTGTATATCTCTGTTGTCTCTCCTTTGTGTTGGTAAACTATGCCTGCTAAAGTGGATTCCGCTTGGAAGTAATTCCGAAGGCCGAGCTCCAGTGATGTCACCTCTCTGCTTTGGCCGGCCCCAGGCTCCTTGCCGAGGTGTCCGAATTGGGGGGTGGGACTTGACTGTCTCTGGTTTGTTTCAGCTCTGGGTCACTGGCAGGCGGGCGGTCTCCAGCCGCCCAATTGCGCGGTTGGTCGCCAGCGGGCAGGCGGTCTCCAGCCGCCCAGTCACGCGGGCAGCAGGTGGGCTGTCGCCGTTGGGTTGTCAATCTCTAGCCACGCAGTCTCACGCTCGGTTGCCGGCGGGCGGGCATTCCTCAGCCCCCCAGTCACTCAGGCAGTGGGTGGAATGTCATGTGCAGGCCTGCGGTCTCCAGCCGCCCAGTTACAAGGGCCTGCCTTCTAGTCCTTTGGTTTCTCCTGCTTGTCCTGGTTTCTTTTTCTAGACCAGATTTCCCCTGAGTGATGCCTCTCGGCAGTTCAAACTGTACTCTGTGCCTGCCGTTTGTTGGGTGTGGAGGGTGTCTTTTGGGAACCCAGACACTCTATTGTTTTGAGTTTTTCCACTTACCCCTCCCCCAGCACTGGCTATACACGTTTCGTTATGGCCACTGATGGTAGGGGGAGTCGAAAGTCAGGTGTCTCTAGTTTTTCTTGCGTCTTTATGCAGGCTTGCTCTGATTAACCCTCCCCCGGAAAGCCTAGGAGACATTTTATGCGAATTCCCCGCTGTATGAGAGATGAGCTGAGTAACACACATCTGTTTTATTGTTGCAGTCTATTGGAGAGGGGCGGTGGTTACTTCAGATCTCAAAGATGGTGGCCGCTTGTTTCCTTGGTGGAGTTTCTTTTGTGGGGGATAGAACTATACCACTTTCTTCCCTGTCTGAATTCCCAAACTCAGCCCGGGGATCAGTGGGAGCTCAGCCGGCAGGATTCCACAGAATCCGCAGCAACATTTCTCCCTGCTTCAGGTCCCTTCTCGGTGGTGCCCCGCCATCTGAAACAGCAGGCCTGGCTGCATGATTCAATCAGCCCGGATCTCTGATTGCACAGTTGGCTATTGGGAACCCCGGCACTCTATTGTTTTGATTTTGTTTTTTCCGCTTGCCCCTCTCTCAGCGCTGGCTAGACAGGTTTTTTTCACCACTGATGGGAGGGGGAGTTGAAAGTCAGGTGCCTCTAGTTTTCCCCTATCTTTATGCAGGCTCCCTCTGATAATCTCTCCCCCAGAAAGCCTAGGAGAGATTTGATGCAAATTCCCTGAAGTATGGGAGAGGAGCTGAGTAACAGTAACAGAATAACAACATTTTATTGTTGCATTCTGTAGGGGAGTGGCTGTCGTTACTTCAGCTCACCAAGATGGTGGCCGTTGGTTTCCTTCGTGGAGTTTCTATTGTGGGGGTTAGAACTGTACCACTTCCTTCCCCATCTGAAACCCTGAACTCAGCCCAGGGCTCAGTGGAGACTCTACTGGCAGAATTCCACAGAATCTGCATCAACGTTTCTCCGTGATTATTGATCGCATCTCGGTGGTGCCCTGCTGTCTGTAGCCACTGGACTGGTAGCGCGGATCAGTCAGACAGGATCTCCGGTCGCAGAGTTGGCTCATGTTTGAGACTCATTTACCGGACCTCAGTGCTAGAAATCCTTCTTCTAGGTTTCAGTGCACCCCCATTTTGCTGTAAGTTCCTAACAAGATAGTTTTTTGTCGTTCTTAGTCGTTAGTCACCTGCGCAGTGGCGCGGTACACTGGGTATGATGCTCTCTATTCGCGGCCATCTTGCAATGTCAAAATATTGTGATTTGTATGCACCATTCACTAAAGTTAGTTTTCAGTATTAGGAAACAAATATGTATTTCAGGTGGATGAATATTTCTGAGAATAATCTTGTGAAAAGTTCATTATAAATCCTCATACATGAATATGAATAATTTTAGGAAGTGTATAATAAGACACATATATTTCATATTTTGAAAAATCGGGAGAGTATATATATATATATATATATATATATATATATATATATATATACACACACACACAAACACACACACCGAGACATTAAAAAGTAGCAATATATATGCCAATCGAAATTCATCATTAAATATATAACATCCACTTATCGAAAAATATACATTTTACTGAAAATGGATTTATGCATAATGTTGGTCAACTAGGAAGCTCACCCATAGGTTGAATTTTCTGTTCCAACAGAGGTTAGGAGGAGTGATCTCTTCTCACAATTTTTATCTGCCATGTCAGCCACCTCAGAAGAATGTACATGTGATACCAGGTAGGATTCTATTTGTGCATATTAAAATACATGTGCTTAATAGGCTACAGAAAAAGGGAGAGAGGAATTCACATATTTGTTAATTTTAAAAACACATGGAGAACTATGTCAATAAACATTAAGGGATGTCCAACTACATACCATGCCTTCTCTGAATTGCTGGTATTTGTATTCTTTTTGGGTTACTATTCTCCATCATATAAGGATTAGTAGTCAGAGTCTAGTAGGGTATGGGTTAGTGTCAGAGATTCAGTATTTCAAATGGAAAATAGGAAAGTAAACCCAATGTGTTTGCAAATATGTGCTACACAAAAATCTTCCCACTCACATTAAAAACAATCCCTTGATATTACCCTCAATGGAAGAAATACACAATTAGAGGATAAGAGTTAGAAAATCTGTGAATACATACCCGGAATGGAATATGCTGAGGAGTTCACAACCTTGGAGGTGGTAGATGAGTTTCCAAAAGTAAAAGACAAGGTAAACACTCCACAACATGGAGCTCTGCAGGCCTAAAGACTTCTTGAGATACTGCCTCTGAGTTGAGACACTTAAAATGTATGTTGTTGTCGGTAGCTTTAGCATCCTATGTAGTGAGACCATCAAAACTGGGTCAACATCTATGTGACCTGGAGGACATGGTATCTTATTTTCCAATTAAAATGAGGCAGCAGTGCTGAATTCTCACTTTGTGGGTAAACTGTGGCAACTGGGGGATAAGTGTCTCTCCGTGTGGACTGTGAAGCCATTTGGTCATACTCTACTTTTCGTGGTGATTCTTGCTGCTGCACTGGGAGTTTGGTATTGGCTTAATGAAATACAAGGAGTTTAACTGGGACACAGTGCTGGAGGGAGTTCTGTCACGTGTGGTGGGACAGGGTCTCCAGGAGAATGCACCAACCAGGCTTATGTCCAACATAGCTTGCCCCCTTGCCCATATCAACCTGATTCTGAACATTGCCCAGAAACCTATCCATATAACAAGATGCCTTTACATATAAGGGTCTGCTGGCTGCATCATGTCAGTCACAAGCCATTTGAAAGCCAATGGCCAATCCACATGAAACCACCAGAGATGGTTTATCTCACACCTACCCACCTTTGCTGTAGGCCCACTACTCAGCAGGTTCCAACTTACTGGCATCTCTGTTCTACACCATTTTTGTGAAACCCAGTCAATCAAGGCACTTTCTCGTACACTCATGATCAGCAACAGGATCTCCAATGGTTTTCCAGTGCCACCTGGTAATGGGAATTTCAAAAATTTCATGGTATTTATCGATCCCATTTTTTAAGGTTGAAGTTGGAGGCACTGAGGGTTTCATTTAATTCAGTAACCATTAAATGGTGAGGAAGCCCATTTCAATGAAAGCTCTGGAAGACTCTCACAGGCAAGGCTTCCCAAAGAGTTGCCAAATGGTCACATAAAGCCAGGCATATTGAGGTCTAAATGTAAAATCCTTGCGTGTTTTGACTCTCAACTATGGGTGCTAATTCTTTCAGAAAAAAATTATGTGATAACCTGGCTGAGATTCCCTGTGCTCTGTGGAAAGCCTTCCTGGGCACAGATCTCAGTTTCCAAGGGTGACTCTCATGCATGGCCTCCTAAAATCCCAACAAAACTCATGGCAATACCTCTCTGAGATCAGTTCCAGAACTCAGTCTCTAAGGGGAATCACACTAGAATTCAAGACCAGGTGGAGCCAGTCATATTTTTCAACAACCACACTAATAACCACAATTAAAACCAGAACACTTCCACATGGCCGTCATCTTCTTCCATATAGATACTCATTTTAACCTCTGGCTGGAGGTTTCCATGAGGGGCACAGCCCAAGACAGTGTCCAAAATAAGCTCCCTTGCCCCTCATTTGCTTAACGTTGGGGTGGCCTGAACACCTTCCTGTGAACCATGACTTATCAAATAGGCCTGCCGTTAATACTGCTCTGCTTCTCCAATTTGAGGACTACTGACTGTGGGGTTTAGATTCTTCATGTGAATTGGAATCATTGGAATCACCTATGGGCTAGCCTCTGAAGGGCTTTGAAGAACTCATTTGACCCAAAGGCACCCTATTCTCACTTGATAGAGGTCAGGAACCTTACAGAGGTAGGGAGAGACTTCATCCACAAAAACTGCTCTTTTGGCCATTTTGGTTTTGGATGAACACGTGGGATGCATAAGGTGCTGAGTATCTAACCACAGCCTCACACAGGGCCAAGAGGCTGTTTCAGAAACATCCATTTCCAAAGCAATTAAGCAAAGAGCCACAGGTGATGCCCATTAATTTCCATTTGAAAACAGTTTTCTTCAGGCTTCACAAATTAGTGTCCTGAGGTAAAGACCTTCCTGAAATTCAGGGCAACAGAACAATAGGTAAGCAAAAGGCCCAAAGAAGGGTTTCTCCACTGAGACTTTCCTGGTCCCACTGATATCTGAGTTTTCTTAGATTCTCGCCATTCCCTTCAGCTATCCAGTACATCACCATTTCACAGAGCTTGGAGGTGGTACATATCTTGGACACAAAACCATGAGGCTATTCTGGAGAGTTTCCAGAATTCAGGAAGAAAACAGAAACTACTGAGAGCAGATGTTGCCCTTCAATAAGACAAGCTGCAGTCCATTTGTAAATTGGGCAGGATGAATGCTTGGAAGCTTTCTACTAGACAGGACACATCCATTGATGCATTCTCTTTTCTAATGTCTACAATCACGGACAGAGTGGGATACACAGACATAGAAGCACTCGCCTTGTCAAACCATTTACTGGAAACAGTCCACACCAATCCAAACAAAGAGCCTTTCCTACCTATTCTCAGAACATGAGACAAAACCACAAACCCACACACACACACTCAAAGGCACCTCCTTTGCTCAAGTAAGTCTGTGACTATCCATAGTGTCCTCAGAATGGTGGGCCATTGTATGTTCCCCCAAAATGGCCTGTCCTGTATCAGATCTGGTCTCCTTGGCCAACACTTTGAAGTTGTTAGGAGCCATGGGTGAGCCACTACCTGCTTTCCCAGGAAAAGCTCCTCTTCAGAGCGTTCCTGTCATTTGGCCATCATCACATCAGTAGGTACTAAGAAAGACTGACTCTGTTCTTGGTAAATCAAAACAAGTGAGACCACTGGGACTGGGACTGTGACTGGCTCTTGGTGCCTGTCTTCCAGGATCAAACGTCCAGAGAGTTCCATCACCAAGGCAGTGAGGTGAGGTCATTTCCTTCAGGAACTGAAAGAGGTCACTGACTTGGCAACCACTTTGTCCTAACAGTTACTTCTAAGGGTCCCATGAGATGGAGGCTGTCCCTACTTCCTGTCACACTTTCACAGTTAGAATGGTATACCAACCATAGGTACCTGAGAACAGCTCTCCACACAGGCCTGGTTTGGTCCATCTTCTCTACATTAAGAAGGTAGAGGCTGATTCAGACACATCCCTTCATCCTGACCAGATAGTTTGCCATGGAAGATGTCTTTTGCTCTCTCAGGTCCTTCATAGCTTCCTTCATCATCTCAGGGGATCATTTCTGCATATACCTTTGATGTTCTCAGCAGGTGGAAGATCCCCTATATTCCTGTATTGTAAGACCAACTCTGTCCCTCCTCTTCTGTAAAGTTAGATTGAGGGAAAAGTGTATGTTTAGGGTTAATAACATGTTTGATTTGCGTTAGGAATCTTTCTGCCGGATGAATAATGGTATTTGGAGCCTGTGATATTTACAAAAATATATAGGTAAAATATAAGTATAAAAACAGAAATCTAGGTAAGATTGGAAGCCAGAAGGGAACTGGGCCCTTGAGTGGGATACTTAGGTTTGAATTATGTTCTGCACATGTGTCTCAGATAAATTGATATACAATGGTATAGGACCTTATACCTTGGATAATTGATTGTCGAAGAGAACATCGAGTCAAAAAACTATAGTCAGTAGCATTAGGAAGATAGTCAGTAGGTTTAGAAAGAAGAGTGAGTATAGGATTTGGACCAAAAGTTCTTTAGCAATAGGGTTTCGGGTAGAGAGTGAATGTAAATGTCAGCATATGTGAAGTGTCAGTCACAATGATGAACTGGGGGAAATATGTATGAAAGCAGGTATCAATAAAGATATTACCAAATCAGGCAAAGTATGAAGTGAGTGATAGGATTAGACATTTTCAACATGGTTGAGGTTGAATATATAATCTTAGGAAGAAACAAATATGTAGTCACCAATTTGATTTACATTTGAGAGCATTAGGCAACCTGGACATGGTTCTTTTTAGTAATCCACGCTCCCTTGGCATTTAGGCTTTGATACAATCATGAGTGTGACCTTCGTTTTTTGTGTCCAGAATATTCCTGTGATAAAATCTATATATAGATAAGGTGACATGAGTATTTCTTCCACCATTTCTGGGAGCAATATTTTGAAGATGTATAAATTAGTATTGAAGGGACAAAGAAGAGTACACTGTATCTATTAATATAGAGATAATGCATTAATAGACAATACTGTGAATAAAAAGCATAACTGGTTCCAACTTTAAATAATGGATTGAATTGAATTGTGAACATATAGAGGAAATCTTATATTGATATACAATTATTCATTCCAACCAGTTATACATCTAATGTTAATATTAATGTTATGGTTCATCATGAAGAGTGTGTGAGTTTAGCTTCAAAATTGATTATGGAAATTGAAAATAATGTATTTGGAAAGAAGTCTCATGAAAAGACCAGTCAAGTAACATGGAGGAATACATGTGTTCTGAAGCGAGAAGTGTTTGAAAGTGAAACAAATTCC